>NC_053038.3:124811671-125114702 GCF_002575655.3 Aegilops tauschii subsp. strangulata | reverse complement strand
ATCTGAAAATTCATGCCACAATAAAGAAAACTACATTGAAAATTATGTTAGGTAGCATTCCACATCAAAAATTCTGTTTTTATCATTTACCTACTCGAGGACGAGCAGGAATTAAGCTTGGGGATGCTGATATGTCTCCAACATATCTATAAATTTTTATCGTCCACGCTATTATATTATCTGTTTTGGATGTTTAATGGGCTTTAATACGCTCTTTTATATTATTTCTTGGGACTAACCTATTAACCAGAGGCCCAGTGCCAGTTGCTATTTTTTTGCCTATTTCAGTGTTTCGCAGAAAAGGCATATCAAACAGAATCCAAACGGAACGAAACCTTCGCGAGGATCTTTCTTGGAACAAACGCAATCCAAGAGACTTGGAGTGGAAGTCAGAGAGTGCAACGAGGCGGCCACGAGGCAGGAGGGCGCGCCCAGGGGGGTAGGCGTGCCCCCCACCCTCATGGGCCCCTCGTAGCTCCACCAACCTACTTCTTTTGCCTATATATACTCTTATACCCTGAAAACATCCAGGGGAGCCACGAAACCACTTTTCCACTGCCTCAACCTTCTGTACCCGTGAGATCCCATCTTGGGGCCTTTTCCGCCGCTCCACCAGAGGGGGAATCGATCACGGAGGGCTTCTACATCAACACCATAGCCTCTCTGATGATGTGTGAGTAGTTTACCACAGACCTTTGGGTCCATAGTTATTAGTTAGATGGCTTCTTCTCTCTCTTTGGTTCTCTATACAAAGTTCTCCTCGATGTTCTTGGAGATCTATTCGATGTAATACTTTTTGCGGTGTGTTTTTCGAGATCTGATGAATTGTGGGTTTATGATCAAGATTATCTATGAACAATATTTTGTTCTTCTCTGAATTCTTATATGCATGATTTGATATCTTTGCAAGTCTCTTCGAATTATCGGTTTAGTTTGGCCTACTAGATTGATCTTTCTTGCAACGGGAGAAGTGCTTAGCTTTGGGTTCAATCTTGCGGTGTCCTTTCCCAGTGACAGTAGGGGCAGCAAGGCACGTATTGTATTATTGCCATCAAGGATAAAAAGATGGGGTTTATATCGTATTGCTTGAGTTTATCCCTCTACATCATGTCATCTTGCCTAATGTGTTACTCTGTTCTTATGAACTTAATACTCTAGATGCATGCTGGATAGCGGTCGATGTGTGGAGTAATAGTAGTAGATGCAAAATTGTTTCGGTCTACTTGACACGGACGTGATGCCTATGTTCGTGATCATGCCTAGATATTCTCATAACTATGCGCTATTTCTATCAATTGCTCGGTAGTAATTTGTTCACCCACCGTAATATATGCTATCATGAGAGAAGCCACTAGTGAAACCTATGCCCCCGGGTCTATTTTACATCATATTAGTTTTCCGTCAAGTTGCCAATTTCTGTCGCCGTTTGTTTTGCAATCTTTACTTTCCAATCTACACAACAAAAATACCAAAAATATTTATCTTATTATATTTATCAGATCTCACTTTTGCAAGTGGCCGTGAAGGGATTGACAACCCCTTTATCGGGTTGGTTGCAAGGTTCTTGATTGTTTGTGCAGGTACTAGGCAATTTGTGTGTAGTCTCCTACTGGATTGATACCTTGGTTCTCAAAAACTGAGGGAAATACTTACGCTACTTTGCTGCATCACCCTTTCCTCTTCAAGGGAAAACCAACGCATGCTCAAGAGGTAGCAGGGACAACCCACTAGGGCGCGCCAGGAGGCCCTGGGGTGCCCTGGTGGGTTGTGCCCACCTCGGGTGCCCCCCGGACCGCCTCTTTGCTCTATAAATACCCCAAAAATCCCAGAACCCTAGAAGCGTCGTTGAAATATTCATCCAGCCGCCGCAGAGTCCAGAACCACCAGATCCAATCTAGACACCATCACGGAGGGGTTCACCACTTCCATTGGTGCCTCTCCGATGATGCGTGAGTAGTTCTTTGTAGACCTTTGGGTCCGTAGTTAGTATCTAGATGGTTTTCTCTCTGTCGCTGAATTCTCAATACAATGGTCTCTTGGAGATCCATATGATGTAACTCTTTTTGCGGTGTGTTTGTTGGGATCTGATGAACTTTGAGTTTATGATCAGTCATATCTTTTTATATCCATGAAAGTTATTTGAGTTTCTTTGATCTTTTATATGCATGATCTCTTATAGCCTCATATTTCTTCTCCGATATTTAGGTTTTGTTTGGCCAACTTGATCTATTTATCTTGCAGTGGGAAGAGGTGCCCGGTAGTGGGTTCGATCTTACAGTGCTTGATCCCAGTGACAGAAAGAGAACCGACACGTATGTATCGTTGCTACTAAGGATAAAAAGATGGGATCTATATCTACGGCCATAGATAAATGGATCTTGTCTACATCATGTCATCGTTCTTATTACATTACTCCGTTTTTCCATGAACTTAATACACTAGATGCATGCTGGATAGCGGTCGATGTGTGGAGTAATAGTAGTAGATGCAGGCAGGAGTCGGTCTACTAATCTTGGACGTGATGCCTATGTAATGATCATTGCCTAGATATCGTCATAATTATTTGAGGTTCTATCAATTGCCCAACAGTAATTTGTTTACACACCGCTTGCTATTTTCTCGAGAGAAGCCACTAGTGAAACCTACGGCCCCCGGGTCTTCTTTCTCATATATTTGCCTTGCGATCTATTTTATTTGCTCTTTTTATTCATATCTATTAAACCAAAAATACAAAAATACTTTGCTGCACTTTATTTTATTTGCATCTATTTATTCAATCTTTTACAGCTTTCTCCCGTTAACACGCAATTTCTGGCGCCACTACCCGAAAGGGATTGACAACCCCTTTAACACGTTGGGTTGCGAGGTGTTGTTATTTGTGTGCAGGGGCTATTTACCTTGTGCTTGCTTGGTTCTCCTACTGGTTCGCTAACCTTGGTTTCATATCTGAGGGAAATACCTACTGCCGCTGTGCTGCATCATCTCTTCCTCTTTGGGGAAATACCGGCGTAGCTTCAAGCGACATCAAAAGGAATTTCTGGCGTCGTTGCTGGGGAGGATCTTCAACATAACCAGGTTCCTAATCACAAATCACATCTCCTCGCAATTTACATTATTTGCCGTTTGCCTCTCGTTTTCCTCTCCCCCACTTCACAAAAAATTGCCTTTTTATTCGCCTCTCTTTTTCCGTTCGCCGTTTTCTTACCGAATCTGTTTTTGAGTGCAATCTTGTTGTGTGGTCATCATGACTCAAGAGAACCCCAAGTTATGTGATTTCTCAAATACCAACAACAATGATTTTATTGGCACTCCGCTTGCTCCTCCCGCCACTAGTGCGGCGACTTGTGATATTAATACTGCTTTGCTGAATGTTGTTATGAAAGACCAATTTTCCGATACTCCTAATGAGGATGCCGCGTCCCATCTCAATATCTTCATGGAATCATGTGATATGCAAAATAAAAAAGATGTGGACAATGATGTGGTCAAGATGAAATTATTCCCGTTTTCCTTGCGTGATTCTGCAAAAATTTGGTTCTCTTCTTTGCCTCGCAATAGTATCGATTCTTTGAATAAGTGCAAAGATGCTTTTATCAAGTATTTTCCTCCCACAAAAATTATTTCCCTTAGAACCCATATCATGAATTTCAAGCAACCTGAACATGAGCATGTTGCACAATCTTGGGAAAGGATGAAAATGATGCTAAGGGATTGCCCAACTCATGGGTTAAATCTTTGGATGATCATACAAATTTTTTATGCGGGGTTGAATTTCGTTTCTCGTAATCTTTTAGATTCTGCCGCAGGTGGAACTTTCATGGAAATTACTTTGGGTGAAGCCACCAAATTTCTTGATAATATCATGGCAAATAATTCACAATGGCATACCGAAAGAGCTCCTACTAGTAAAAAAGTTAATTTGGTTGAAAAATTTCTTCTTTGAGTGAAAAAGTTGATGCTCTTATGAAATTGGTTGCTATTAAAAGTGCTCCTATTGATTTTAGTGGTATGCCTTTGTCTACTTTGATTGAGCAAAATAGTGATGCTATTGATGTGAACTTTATCTCTAGAAATAATTTCAACAACAATGCTTATAGAGGTAATTTTAATCCTAGGCCTTTTCCTAGTAATTCCTCTAATAATTATGGTAATTCCTATGGAAATAAATCTTATAATAATAATAGGAACACCGATCTTGAGAATAATATTAAAGAATTTATCAACATGCAAAAAGTTTTTAACACTTCCATAGAAGAAAAGTTGAATAAGATTGATGATTTGTCTAGAAGTGTTGATAGAATTGCTCATGATGTGGAAAATCTCAAGATGAAATTTTTTGTGCCTAAAGTTGATGAATCAATTAAAGCTCTTTATGTTACTATGGATGAAAGTAAGAAAATAACTACTATGCTTAGAGCTAAAAGAGAATTTTTAGAGAAAGCTTTTTCTAGTGATTATTCTTGCAAAGATGATGAAGATCTTAAAATGATTGGTGTTTCTTCTATTGATTCCTTGTTTAGTAAAGTTAAGAATGATGAAAAAGGGACTGGAGAAGAGTCAACTTTAGGTAGAAGGCGTCCCAATATTTCGAAGGGTGAAAATCTTGTTGAGAAAATTGATAAAAGTGGGTTTGGAGAGGTCAAAACTTTAGCTAGTGATGCACCCACTCTTTTGTATTACAAAGACTTTAATTATGATAGTTGCTTTTTGATTGATTGTATTTCTTTGTTGCAATCCATGCTAAATTCACCCCATGCTTATGAACAAACAAAGCTTTTACTAAACATATTGTTGATGCTATGATGAAAGCTCTTGAAGAAAAGTTGTAATTAGAAGTTTCAATTCCTAGAAAATTGCATGATGACTGGGAACCTACTATCAAAGGCAAGATTAAAAATTATGAGTGTTTTGCTTTGTGTGACTTGGGTGCTAGTGTTTCAACAATTCCGAAATCTTTATGTGATGTGCTTGGTCTTACCAATCTTGAAGAATGTTCCTTGAATTTGCCTATGGGAAGAATTAATGATGCTTTTATTCTTGCAAATAGGAACTATGTGCCCATAGATTTTATTGTTCTGATATTGATTGCAATCCGTCTTGTCCTATTATTCTTGGTAGACCGTTTTTACGCACTGTTGGTGTCGTGATTGATATGAAAGAAAGCAATATCAAGTTCCAATTCCCCTTGAGGAAAGGTATGAAACACTTTCCTAGAACAAAAATTAGGCCACCTTATGAATCAATCATGAGGGCATCTTATGGATCTCGAATCGAAGATGACAAAACTTAGATCCTTGCTTTATGCCTAGCTAAGGGCGTAAAACTATAGCGCTTGTTGGGAGGCAACCCAATGAATAAATTTTATTTTTGCTTTTTGCTTTCTGTTTTTGTGTGTTTACACAATTATGCTACTGTTATGATTGTGTTTTTTATCTTTTAATTAGTGTTTGTGCCAAGTAAAGCCTTTAGGATCTTCTTGGGTGATAGTTGTTTGATCTTGCTGAAAAAGACAGAAACTTTGCGCTCACGAAAATAATTTTCATAAATCACAGAAAAGAGATTTTGCTCTGATTCTTTTTGAAGAAGATTAATATACAAATTACCCTCGTCTTCCTAATTTGGTAGAATTTTTGGAGTTCCGTAAGTATTCGCAAAAGTCAGATTACCCTAGGAGGCCTGGCGCGCCCTAGTGGGTTATGCCCACCTCGGGTGCCCCCGGACCGCCTCTTTGCTCTATAAATACGCCAAAAATCCCAGAACCCTAGAAGCGTCGACGAAATATTCATCCAGCCGCCGCAGAGTCCAGAACCCCCAGATCCAATCTAGACACCATCACGGAGGGGTTCACCACTTCCATTGGTGCCTCTCCGATGATGCGTGAGTAGTTCTTTGTAGACCTTTGGGTCCATAGTTAGTAGCTAGATGGTTTTCTCTCTCTCGCTGAATTCTCAATACAATGGTCTCTTGGAGATCCATATGATGTAACTCTTTTTGCGGTGTGTTTGTTGGGATCTGATGAACTTTGCGTTTATGATCAGTCATATCTTTTTATATCCATGAAAGTTATTTGAGTTTCTTTGATCTCTTATATGCATGATCTCTTATAGCCTCGTATTTCTTCTCCGATATTTGGGTTTTGTTTGGCCAACTTGATCTATTTATCTTGCTATGGGAAGAGGTGCCCGGTAGTGGGTTCGATCTTATGGTGCTTGATCCCAGTGACAGAAAGGGAACCGACACGTATGTATCATTGCTACTAAGGATAAAAAGATGGGATCTATATCTACCGCCATAGATAAACGGATCTTGTCTACATCATGTCATCGTTCTTATTGCATTACTCCATTTTTCCATGAACTTAATACACTAGATGCATGCTGGATAGCGGTCGATGTGTGGAGTAATAGTAGTCAATGTAGGCAGGAGTCGGTCTACTAATCTTGGACGTGATGCCTATGTAATGATCATTGTCTCGATATCATCATAATTATTTGAGGTTCTATCAATTGCCCCACAGTAATTTGTTTACCCACCGTTTACTATTTTTCTCGAGAGAAGCCACTAGTGAAACCTACGGCCCTCGGGTCTTCTTTCTCATATATTTGCCTTGCGATATATTTTATTTCCCCTTTTTATTCAGATCTATTAAACCAAAAATACAAAATACTTTGCTGCACTTTATTTGATTTGCGATCTATTTATTCAATCTTTTACAACTTTCTCCCGTCAACACGCAATTTCTGGCGCTGCTACCCGAAAGGGATTGACAACCCCTTTAACATGTGGGTTGTTATTTGTGTGCAGGGGCTGTTTACGTCGTGCTTGCTTGTTCTCCTACTGGTTCAATAACCTTGGTTTCATATCTGAGGGAAATACCTACCGCCGCTATTGTAGCGACCCGACCTCAAACAGTCCGATCTCTGTGCTTCAGTGTCATCCCTGGATCGGTAATGCTGACACACACAGTACTCGAAGGATTTATAACAGAGTAGTGATCACACACTTATTACGTCGAATGTCTCAAGAGAGAACTTATTATAATAAATAGGGCTTAAGGCCATCTAATATGATAACAGCGGAAGGCTTGGAAGATAAAGTCAGTCCATCAACTCCAACGGCATACCTGAGTGCATGACAAACGACCTAGCGAACCTTACTCCTCGTCTGAAAAGTCTGCAACATGATACGTTGCAGCCCAAAAATGGGTCAGCACATGGAATATGCTGGCAATATAACACAGTAGAGCAATGAACAGATAAATGCTATCACTACATGCATATTTGGCTGGTGGAGGCTCTATGGTTATAAGGTTTTGCGAAAAAGCCAATTTTTCCCTACAACAAAGGCATAAATTTTATTTAACTATCATGGTGGTTGAAACATCATTGAGAAGGTTCCTCCATCTCAATCCCAATTAAAGTAATCATTAACAACCCAACGAATTAATTTAGAGCGATGAGATCAAATCAATAATTCAAGAACCAGATACTCAAGATGTCCATAACCAGGGACACGGCTAACCATGATTAGTTTATACACTCTGCAGAGGTTTGCGCACTTTTCCCCACAAGACTCGATCTCCTCCGTTGGATTTCTCGCACTGCATGGTGTTTGAGAAATGGATGACCGAGACACAGTAGCACGCTTCGCACTCCGGAAATTCTATCGCAAACAAACAATAGCATACATAAGCAATCAAGCAAATATGCACGGGTAAAACTCGAATAAGAAGATCTAACCAGAAAGTTCAACTGAAGAACTCCGGTTTGCAAAAAGAATCAAATCAAACGGAGCAAGGAAACTCAAACTGCGAAAGAAACAAGATCCGATTACTATTCTGGACTAAAGTCAAATTTTACAGTACCAAAATCTTGTTCAAGTTGGTTAAACACAAAGAGGGTTTTGAGACGAAGATCTAGGCGCTTGAATCGCCTGATTCCGATAAACGAGCGACAAGATAAACTAAAACAAAAATCAGGGCAGAAATCGCGATCGAAAATAATCACGGAAAAACCCTGGAAAAAGAAAAACTGACGAACACGCTAACGAACGAACGTTCGCTGTCTGCGGCTAACGGGCGAACAACGTTCGTTAAAACGAACGTCCGCTATTTAACCGAACCGAGAAAACCGAACAAAACCGATCCTAAAAAAAGAGATCTAGGGTTTACGAAATAAAACCAATCGGTTTTTAAAAAACGGCGGCTACCTCGTGGAACGGGACGGCGGCGGCGGCGTACTCCGGCGGGCGGCGGCGGATCCGGCGGCGGCGGCGTCCGGTGGTGGGGCGGCGGCGGCGCGGATTGGGCGGCGAGGCTGGCGGCTAGGGTTTCGGGGTGGGGGCTGGCAGCTCGGGCCTTCGGCCTTTTAAAGGGTCGGCCGGGTCGGTGTCCCAGGCGGACACGGCCCGGTAAGTCGGTTCGTTTTTTTAATATTCCGACGCGCAGAAAGACGAAGAAAAGAAATACTAAACGGACTCCAAAAATCCCGAAATAAATTTTCCCCGTCCTCCAAAAATATCCGGGATAAAATGAACATTTATTCAGGCCTCTAATGCAATTTTGAAAAACCCGTATTTTTCCTAACTCGAATAAAATTGCAATAAAATCCAAATAAAATAATTTATTTGATTTTAATATTTTTCCTCCAATATTTCATTCTAATTTGGAGAAGTCATATTAAATCCTCTCATATGAAATATTTTCGGAGGGAAAATTTAATTAAAACCAAAATGATCCTTGTTTCAATATTTGATAAAATTCAAATATGAGAAACGTGAAATCCCCAACTCTCTCCGTGGGTCCTTGAGTTGCTTAGAATTTCGAGGATCGAGAAATGAAATGTAGTAAAATATGATATGCATGAATGTCTTATGTATAATATTCCAAATTGAAAATTTGGGATGTTACAGCTGTGCTGCATCATCCCTTCCTCTTTGGGGAAATACCGACGTAGCTTCAAGCGACATCATGCATCATCCCTTCCTCTTTGGAGAAACACCGATGTAGCTTTAAGTGACATCAATCCCCCCCTGAGCATTTCCAAATTTCCCCCCACAACTCGTCAGCCCCGTTCTCGTCGCTGCCCCTCGCACGCCGTTGAGTTTCCTCTGCTTCACCGCCCCCTAGTCTCTCCAAGGTAAGCGAATTGAGCCATATCTATGCATTGTGCTTTTTGGTTCTAATTGATCTCGTAATCCCTCTTCATCATACTGAGTTGTACCTCCCCATGCTTTTCTAGTTTTCGTTGTGAATGAGGCGAAGGTGTCTCGATGTTTCGATGAGATGGTGGCTATCGTTTTCTGTGGGACTCAACCTTGACGATCCGACTACAAACGTGCGAGACGTCGCGCCTTAGCCATCGCTAAACCAACTTCTGAGGGGTTATTGACCATGCCGGAGCACGATCAACCTGACCATGAGGGTATGTTTCCTGCGAGCAAACGAAGAACAAGCAAGAAACTGAGATTGCAATCTGGATATTGCGAATACAAGAGGAAAGCTTTATTAATGAAGGTGGGGTTCTGTGACGAACTTTTAATCTAAACAAAACCCAAAGTCTAAACGACGCCCTAGGGGTTGTATATATGAAGGAAGAGGGAGGAATTTCGTGACCCTTGAAAGAGGGGTACGAAACCAACCCTATCTCTTGTTTCCCCACACATACAGATTCTAAAAACAGCCTATACTTATGTATTTCAAAATTACATGGGCCTGGCCCAAAAATAAGGTGACGCGGCACCTATAATAGCCCCTGGACAAAAATTATGAAGTGGCATCTTGTATATTTCGTTCAAGGCTTCATGCACTCATTATGGTGGCTTCAAAGTCCTGAAATCATCACTTGTAACTTCATTCTTGTTCCCCTTACGCATGCCATCATCTCGATGCTTGATCTTGCCCCAATGTTCATCCCTCTTGTCCAAGCTAGGCCCATCATTTGTAAGCAAGACAAATGTATCCAATTTAGGCAGCATCATATTCTCATGAACACTAGAATCATTACCAAGAAGCGAAAGTACCTGATAATTTAATTGGCTTGCACGAGCTCTAGTAATTGGTCCATTATGTATAGCAGCAGGGGCTGTGGGCATACCAATGGTATTGATGTCCTCATCATCCTCCCCTTCTTGAAATGAAGTCGTCCTTGACGGAAGCTCATCTTCCTCACCCAAATAAGGCTTCAAATATGCAATGTTAAAAGTGGGACTAACCCCAAAATCTGCAGGCAACTCAAGTTTATATGGATTATCATTTATTTTCTCTAACACCTTGAAAGGACCATCAGCACATGGCATTAGCTTTGATTTGCGCAAATAAGGAAATCTATCCTTACGCAAATGTAACCAAACAAGATCTCCAGATGCAAACACAACATGTTTTCTACCCTTATCTCCAGCAAGTTTATATTTAGCATTCATACGCTCAATGTTTTCCTTAGTTAACTCATGCATTTTTTAAATCAATTCAGCATGTTGTTTAGCATCAAAATTAACCTTCTCTGAAGATGGAAGAGGCAACAAATCAATAGGTGCACGAGGTAGGAAACCATACACAATTTCAAAAGGGCACATCTTAGTAGTAGAATGCAATGAACGATTATAAGCAAATTCAATATGAGGCAAATGTCAGCGTTCTGGGAACGGGGGTCCCCAGACTTGCCTGCCTGCGGCCCGCGGCGTGGCTAAGCCAGCAGACCGTACGGCCCATCTTCATCAACAAGGCATCCAAGACCCTCGCGAGGGGCCAAGCCTCGCGAGGCGGATGACGCAAGACCTCCTCAGGAGTGGCCTAGTCAGGCGGGCTCACGAGGAGCGGAGATATCAAGGCGGGACAAACCTCACGAGGCTCTCATGATGTGAGCCATGACGATCGACACTAGGCGGGCGCCAGCGCACGCAGCGTCCTTGTTTCCTCTTTGGTGCTAAGGAAGCAAGCGCAGGCGAGGAGTACCGAGGCATCAGGCAAAGGTTGCTATATCGGTGCAACGAGACCAAGACTAGGAGGACGGCAAGACGGAGGTCATCGTGGAGCCCAAGACGGCGTCACCACCAGAGCCTTTTGCAGGCGAAGACCACTTTTGTCAGGATAGCTTGTACTAGCTGCCCCCCTTAAAATTTGCCCGCCGTTGTTGGCTCCCTTCCCGCTCAATATTTGGGAAGAGGACCAGGGCCTATATAAGTAGAGCTAGCCACCACAGTAGGGGGATCGAGCAGTTCATCCAGCTCTCACCCGCTAAGACAAGCACAATAACACCTCAACCTCAGGAGGCTGTTCTTCCCTCTATACTGTTCATCATCAGCCAAGAGGCAATCCACCACCACCACACTGGAGTAAGGTATTACACTACAACGGTGGCCCGAACTAGTATAAATCTCGTGTCTTTCTGTGTTACGAGTTCGTCGAGTTCGTCCGCGAGATCTTAGCGAGCTAGGGCGTAGATCGGTAGGAGGGAAAGACTTCGCGCGCACCCCAGTGTTTGAACCTTGAGGGTTTGCCGGAACCCCACATCCGACATTTGGCGCGCCAGGTAGGGGTGCGCCGGAGCTCCTTTCCACCAACCTGTGCCCCGCACCGCCGCACTTCGCCCCCATGGTAGGTGCCCCGCCTTCCACCTCTGCGGCCGACATCGACAGCGGGGTATCTGGTTACCGAGCCCTGGCCCCCGCCCTACAGCGAGTGCAGTGGCCAACCAAGTTCAAGCCAGAGATGCTGCCGCGTTATGACGGCACGGCAGACCCGACGCTATTCCTGCTGGCGTAAGAGGAGGCTGTCCTCGAAGCCAGAGGCAACGACAAGATCATGGCCAACTGGTTCCCCATGGCCCTTGCCGGCGAGCCGCGCGCCTGGCTACTCAACCTCCCGGGATCCACGGTGGCCTCCTGGGGGGAACTCCGTGACCTCTTCACCGCTCGCTACGTGGTGCCGGCGCACCGCGCAGTCGCGGCCCGGCTAGGCGGCTCTCAAGCACCGCCTTCAGGCCGCCACGTCAAGCCGTTCCTCCGTCAGATCGGGGCCACCTCCAAGCGCCCGGGGGCTCCACCGGGTTGGGCTGCGCCAGAGGCCGACCTCACCTTCGGCCCAGAGGACCACCCCGACTCCACCACCGGCTTTGGCATGCTCCTAATGCTCTGCACGCCCACCATCTGCAACGTGGCCGTTACCAAGACCCTCGTCGACGACGGTGCCATCCTCAACTTGCTCTCCGTAGAAGCCTTCAGCCTTCTTCACGTGCCGCTCGAGCGGCTCAGCCTCAGCAAGCCCTTCTCGGGAGTGGGTGGTGGAGCTGCCCACTCTCTGGGGCAGATCCGCCTCCCTGTCACCTTCGGCACACGTGACAACTACCGCACCGAGTTGGTGGACTTCGACATCGCCCGCATCGGTCTCCCGTACAATGCCATCCTCGGGTACCCGGCTCTTGCTCAGTTCATGGCGGCGACTCACCCGACCTACAACCTCATGAAGATGCAAGGGAGCAAGGGCATCCTCACCATCAAGGGGGACACCAAGGAGGCCGTGACGGTGCTCAGGCTCGCCTTCAAGACCGCGGCAGCAGCACAGCCCACCGACGCCGGTACCCACGAGGCCAAGGAGGCCGCGCCTACAAAGAAGAAGCAAATGTTCACCCAAGACAAGGCAGAAACCAAGCAGGTGCTGGTCAACGAGGACGGGTCTTCAGGAGCCACCTTTACCATAGGAGCCGGCCTTGACCCGGGACAAGAAGAAGCCTTGGTGAGGTTCTTGCGCGCGAACAAGGAGATATTCGCGTGGGAGCCAAGTCAGCTGGTGGGGGTCCTGAGGGAGGTGATCCAGCATCATCTAAGGGTATGCCCCAACATACGCCCCGTGAAGCAGCGAGCAAGACGGCAGTCCACTGAGAAGCAGGCCTTCATCGTCCAAGAGACACGCAAGTTGGAGGCGGCAGGCGCCATTTGAGAAGTTTGATATCCCGAATGGCTGGCAAACCCCGTAGTAGTGCCAAAGAAAGGCGGGAAGGAGCGGATGTGCGTCGACTTCACCAACCTTAACAAAGCCTACCACGAAGATCCGTTCCCACTCCCGCGCATCGACCAGATTGTCGACTCCACCGCTGAGTGCGACTTGCTGTGCTTCCTGGATGCGTTCTCAGGGTATCATCAGATCAAGATGGCAGTGGAAGACGAGGAGAAGACAGCTTTCCTGACACCATGTGGGGTGTACTGCTACACCTGCATGCCCTTCGGGCTGCGCAACGCGGGCGCGACCTTTCAGCGGTTGATGCACATCGCCCTGGGGCGGCAACTCGGGAGAAACACAGAGGCCTACGTCGATGACATAGTGGTAAAGTCTCGCGAGGCGAGGACATTGATTCAAGACTTGGAGGAGACCTTCGAGAGCCTGCGTCAGGTGAACTTGAGGCTTAACCCGGAGAAGTGCGTGTTCGGCGTCCCCTCCGGCAAGCTGCTGGGATTCCTCGTATCCCACAGAGGGATCGAGGCGAACTCGGAGAAGATCAAGGCCATCGAGGACATGAGCCCACCACAGACCCTCAAAGAGATGCAAAAGCTAGCAGGGCGGGTGACCGCATTAGGGCGTTTCATCTCCAAACTGGGAGAGCGCGCCTTACCCTTCTTCAAGCTCATGAAGAAGAAGGGCCCATTCGAGTGGACCCCGGAGGCCGACCAGGCCTTCTGAGACCTCAAGAAATACCTTACCAGCCACCCGGTGATGGTGGCACCACGGCCTCTCGAGCCCCTGGTACTCTACCTTGCCGCCACCCCGTACTCCGCCACCGCGGCGCTAGTGGCGGTTCGGGAGGAGCGCCAAGCCAAGGGCACGCTGCGCCAAGCCGGAGCTGAAGTGGCACAGGGTCAGGAAGGCACAACAAAGGCATCAGCGGTGGAAGACCAAGTTCGGCAGGGCAACGTCGCAGAAGCTCCTGAGGACAGTCAGGTCTCAGGAACCCCTCCACCTCAGGATATGCCCTAATCTCCGCAGGGCCCAAGCCTCGACAGTGTGCCAGCCCTCGTCGAACACCCGGTGTACTTCGTCAGCACCGTACTGCGGGACGCGAGGGCACGCTACCCCATGCCCTAGAAAGTCCTGCTCGCACTCTTGGTGGCATCACGCAAGCTGCGACACTACTTCCAGGGCCACCCCATCAAGGTCGTCTCAGCCTACCCATTGGAGAGGGTGCTCAAGAGCCCTAACTCAGCCGGAAGGGTCGCTGAGTGGAACATCGAGTTGCAAGCATTCCAGTTGGAGTTCAGCACTACCAGGGTCATCAAGGGGGCTCTGCTCGCTGACTTTGTGGCAGGATGGACGGATGCAACGACACTTGAGGAAGGAGAAGACCGGTCCACCTCCCCAGGGAGTGAGGCTCCAGACGGCTGGGTCATGTATTTCGATGGCGCCTTCGCGCACCAGGGCGCGGGGGCTGGAGCAGTGCTCACCTCGCCCACTCAGGACAAGCTCTACTACACTGTGCAACTCTGCTTTCAGCACGGCGAGAAGGTCTCCAACAATATCGCAGAATACGAAGGCCTCATAGCTGGCCTGAAGGCTGCGGCACCTCTAGGGGTGAAGCGCCTTACCGTCAGAGGCGACTCACAACTCCTCGTCAACTTCTCCAACAAGGTGTACGAGCCGAAGGACGAGCATATGGAGGCCTACCTCGCGGAGGTGCGCAGGATGGAAAAGCAGTTCTCGGGCCTGGAGCTGCAGCACGTGCCCTGGGGCACCAACAAGGAAGCCGACGACATCGCCAGGAGAGCATCCAAGCGGCAACAGCAAGAGCCCGGTGTCTTTGAGGAGCGGCTCTTCAAGCCATCAGCTACACCACCTCTTTCAAGCATGACTCAGCCTCGGGAGAAGCTCCCACAGCCTCCAGTCACGGGAGCCCCAGCCTGTGGCCCGACCTTAGGAGCTCGGCTGCTCTTGGCGCTCGAGCCCCAGGAGGAATGCTGGACCAAGGAATTCAAGGAGTACCTGACGCACGGGACGCTGCCGGTGAAGGAAAAGGACGCGGAGCGCGTGGCCCGGCAAGCCACGGCATACTGTATCCAAGACGGCGAGTTATACAGGAAACGGCGAACGATGTCATGCTGCGCTGCATCTCCAATGATCAAGGAAGGGAGTTGCTGATTGACATACACGGCGGGGACTGCGGACACCACTCGTCGTCACGGACCCTCGTCGGCAAGGTGTTCCGCAGTGAATTCTACTGGCCTACAGCACTCAACGACGCAGCCGAGCTGGTGAAGTCCCGCGAAGCTTGCCAATTCCACGCCAAGCAAATCCATCAGCCTGCTCAGGGCCTCCAAACCATCCCGCTCACATGGCCATTCATGGTCTGGGGGCTGGACATCTTAGGCCCGTTCCCTCGGGCGCCAGGGGGCTACCGCTATCTCTACGTCGCCATCGACAAGTTCACCAAGTGGGCGGAAGTGGAAGCCATCCGTACCATCCCAGCCGGCTCTGTTGTCAAGTTCATCAAGGGCCTCGTGAGCCGCTTCGGGGTCCCCAACCGCATCATCACAGATAACGGTTCGCAGTTTACTAGCAACCTCTTCAAAACCTAATGTACTAACCTTGGAACGCAGATCTGCTACGCTTCGATGGCCCACCCCAGGAGTAATGGTCAGGCCGAATGCGCTAACGCAGAGGTCTTGAGGGGCCTCAAGACCAGGACCTTCAAGAAGAAGCTGGAGGCCTGCAGCAGGGGCTGGCACGACGAGCTCCAGTCCGTGCTGCGGTCCATACGCACCACCGCCACCAAGCCAACGGGCGAGACTCCATTCTTCCTCGTCTACGGAGCTGAAGCAGTCCTTCCTCATGAGGTCAAGCATCGCTCCGCACGGGTCCTGGCGTTCGACGAAACGCAGTAGGACGCCACGCGGGGGATCGATCTCGTGCTCGGGGAGGAACGTCGTCGCGAAGCTGCACTGAGGGTGGCGATGTACCAGCAAGCGCTGCGGCGATACCACTGCCGCAACATCCGCTCCAGGACACTCGAGACAGGTGACCTAGTCCTGAGGCAGGTCCTCTCCAGGAAAGGGCTACATAAGCTTTCACCAATGTGGGAGGGCCCGTTCAGGGTCGTCCACATCTCCAGGCCTGGCGCCGTGCGCCTGGAGACACAAGACGGGGTCCCTATCCAAAATGCGTGGAACATCCAGCACCTCCGGAAGTTCTACCCATGAAGGAAGGCCCAGAGCCTGTGAAGAAAGGCCCGGAGCCTGTGAAGAAGGCCCGGTGCCTGTGAAGAATCGCCGCCCGTGACACTCTCACGTAATAATGAGTTGGGGCTGTACACGCCCCGGAGTCTCAGGAGCGCCGGCCTCAGGCCCTGGGGCTCCCGCCCACGCCTAGTGGCAGCACTTAGCTTCGCGCTGGTGAGAAGACTTGAAGACTAGATTAGGTGCCGGACGCGGCTTTTCATTTGCTTTCCGTAGTTGGCTCGCTTTTCCTTAATCAAAGTTTGCTTTTGGCGTTCCTTGCTGATTTGGTTCCCTCGCCTCTCACCGCATTTTTCCGGCTCGGGTTTGCTCGTGTTCTCTCTCTCGCATACCTCACGAGGGGGCTAGGCAGGTGCCCTCGTGAGCATTTTTCTCCTCTCTGCCTGCTCGCGAGCCACCCTCCTTCGAGCCCAAAAGCTAGCGCACCTCTCCTAGTCCGTGCCCCTCTGGTACCGCGATACAAAGCACCAGGTCAAGGCCTGGGTGAACCTCTCTGCCTTCTCGCGAGCCACCCTTGTTCAAGCCCAAAAGCTGGCGTACCTCTCCTAGTCCGTGCCCCTCGGGTACCACGATACAAAGCACCAGGTCAGGGCCTGGGTGAACGGCAAATCTTTTAACGCACTTCCTAACGAATTTTTGCAGTCCCTGAGCAAATGCAGGACGCCAAGGCAAGATGGACACGAGGAAACAAACACCTCATGAGGAAGGGGGCATCCTGAATATACCAGGTTAAGTTATCTTTGTGCAAAATAACGACACGGCACGGGAACAACACGCATAGTGCAATAACCGAGGAACCATAGTTCGGTACACGCCCCCCTGGGCCCTACTGGTTTCATTCTTGATGCAGGAAAAGGAGTAAAACAAAAGTAGTGTTGCAGCGATCTGCGGAGGCAGGTCCCTAGCGGCACCCCGAGCCTAGCCAGATCCTACCTCGCGCTTCACGGAGGCGCGGCGACAAGATGACCCACTGCCGCCTTCAAAGCGGGCGCGGCGGCTGGTCGTAGCCGCCACTGCTGGAGCTGTCGCCGGAGGAAGAGCCGCCGTAGCTGGACGAGACACGGTCGCCGCCGAGGGCAGGCTCGCCCTCATCCTCGTCGCGACCGTCACCAAGGCCGAGCACCTCCTCACCGTCATTCGCCTCGGGGCAGCACCCGGCGCGGCGACCGTCTTCCCCAAACACCCTCACATAGAGGGTCGATCCACCATCGTACTTGAAGTGGAGGGTGCACCGCCTGCCCAGGCCGCGCGCGTGGGCGAACGTCTGCCAACCGCGGGCCAGGGCTATGTTGCCCGCGGCGGAAGTCTCGACCGCAACCCAAGAGGCCTTGCTACAGCAACCATCCGCCTGCAACCAGAGTCCGCCTGGACCAGAGGCCGGCAGTTCGCCGGCGAAGAAGCGCGGGAGTTGGAGCCAGTTGCCGACCGGGTTCTCCGACCAGACGACAAACTCCGGCGACACCTCCGCCGTGCGGAGGCGCGGACGTGGGGGGCACGCCACCATAGCACGCCTCCCCTCGTCAACTGGACCGCCATGGCTAGGACGACCCCCTCCACATGCCGCGGCGCCGCTACGACAGTGGGCCACGGCGGGGGTCGCGGCGTGCTTGCGCGGACGGCCGCGTCCGCGCTTGGGCGCCGGGGAGCCGGGTCCCTCGCGAGGGGCCTTTCCCTTCTCGGCGGCAGAGAACTTCCTTTGTGGCGCCATTGGTGGCACAGCAAGCAATGGAGCGAGGAGGAAGAAGCAAGCGAGCAAGGAAGAGATGGGCAACGGGGGCTCCGCCCCCTCCCCATTTATAGCAAGAGAAGGCCAACTGGCGCCTCCCACGATCACAGGTAATGATGGTTTTCCTTGCATGTCGCAGGGACTTGTCAAGTCGAGCAGTTGCCGAGGCAGCGTGGGGAAGCGGAGACGCCCACGTCCAATCAACCGCCACACATCAACCGAGGCCGCAGGCTTTTGGGGCCTGCGGTACTCCGTACTTGACCCTTGGCTTCGCCGGGAAGCCAAGCCCGAGCGCTCCTTGGGCCCGGGGGCTACTGTCGGCGTTCTGGGAACGGGGGTCCCCATACTTGCCTGCCTGTGGCCCGCAGCGTGGCTAAGCCAGCAGGCCGTACGTCCCATCTTCATCAACAAGGCATCCAAGACCCTCGCGAGGGGCCAAGCCTCGTGAGGCGGACGACGCAAGACCTCCTCGGGAGTGGCCTAGTCAGGCAGGCTCACGAGGAGTGGAGATATCAAGGCGGGGCAAACCTCACGAGGCTCTCATGACGTGAACCATGACGATCGACACCAGGCGGGCGCCAGGCGGGCGCTAGTGCGCGCAGCGTCCTTGTTTCCTCTTTGGTGCTAAGGAAGCAGGCGCAGGCGAGGAGTATCGAGGCATCAGGCAAAGGTTGCTATATCGGTGCAACGAGGCCAAAACCGGGAGGACGACAAGACGGAGGTCATCGTGGAGCCCAAGACGGTGTCACCACCAGAGCCTTTTGCAGGTGAAGACCACTTCTGTCAGGATAGCTTGTACTAGCTGTCCCCCTTCAAATTTGCCCGCCGTTGTTGGCTCCCTTCCCGCTCAATATTTGGGAAGAGGACCAGGGCCTATATAAGTATCGCTAGCCACCACAGTAGGGGGATCGAGCAGTTCATCCAGCTCTCACCCGCTAAGACACCAAGCACAAGAACACCTCAACGTCAGGAGGATGTTCTTCCCTCTGTACTGTTCATCATCAGCCCAAGAGGCAATCCACCACCACCACACTGGAGTAAGGTATTACACCACAACGTTGGCCCGAACCAGTATAAATCTTGTGTCTTTCTGTGTTACGAGTTCGTCGAGTTTGTCCGTGAGATCTTAGTGAGCTAGGGCGTAGATCGGTAGGAGGCAAAGACTTCGCGCGCACCCCAGTGTTCGAACCTTAAGGGTTTGCCGGAACCCCACATCCGACAGCAAACATTCTTCCCACATTTTCTTATTATTCTTCAAAACAGCCCTAAGCATAGTAGACAATGTTCTATTGACTACTTTAGTTTGTCGATCAGTTTGGGGGTGACAAGTAGTACTAAAAAGCAGTTTAGTCCCCAACTTAGCCCATAACATCTCCAAAAGTGGCTAAGAAATTTAGTATCACGATCTGAAACAATAGTATTTGGCACACCATGCAAGCGAATAATTTCACGAAAGAACAGACCAGCAACATTAACAACATCATCGCTTTTATGACATGGTATAAAATGTGCTATTTTTGAGAATCTATCAACAACAACAAATATGCTATCCCTCCCCTTCTTTGTTCAAGGTAAACCTAAAACAAAGTCCATAGATATATCCTCCCAAGAAACACTAGGTACAGGCAAAGGCATATATAAACCATGAGGATTGAGTCGTGACTTAGCTTTTTGACATGTAGTGCAGCGAGCAACAAAACACTCAACATCTCGTCTCATCTTTGGCCAAAAGAAATGTGTAGCAAGTATGTCCTCCGTCTTCTTCACGCAAAAGTGTCCCATTAATCCTCCTCCATGCGCCTCCTGCAACAACAAAAGATGAACAGAGCTAGCTGGAATGCATAGCTTGTTAGCATGGAACACAAATCCATCAGTAATGACGAACTTGTTGAAGGAAATATGCCCTAGAGTCAATAATAAACTTGTTATTTATATTTCCTTATATCATGATAAATGTTTATTATTCATGCTAGAATTGTATTAACTAGAAACTTAGTACATGTGTGAATACATAGACAAACAGAGTGTCACTAGTATTCCTCTACTTGACTAGCTCGTTGAATCAAAGATGGTTAAGTTTCCTAGCCATAGACATGAGTTGTCATTTGATTAACGGGATCACATCATTAGAGAATGATGTGATTGACTTGACCCATTCCTTTAGCTTAGCACTTGATCGTTTAGTTTGTTGCTATTGCTTTCTTCATGACTTATACATGTTCCTATGACTATGAGATTATGCAACTCCTGAATACCGGAGGAACACTTAGTGTGCTATCAAACGTCACAACGTAACTGGGTGATTATAAAGATGCTCTACAGGTGTCTCCGATGGTGTTTGTTGAGTTGGCATAGATCGAGATTAGGATTTGTCACTCCGATTGTCGGAGAGGTATCTCTGGGCCCTCTCGGTAATGCACATCACTATAAGCCTTGCAAGCAATGTGACTAATGAGTTAGTTACGAGATTATGCATTACGGAACGAGTAAAGAGACTTGCCGGTAACAAGATTGAACTAGGTATTGAGATACCGACCATCGAATCTTGGGCAAGTAACATACTGATGACAAAGGGAACAACGTATGTTGTTATGCGGTTTGACCGATAAAGATCTTCGTAGAATATGTAGGAACCAATATGAGTATCCAGGTTCCACTGTTGGTTATTGACCGGAGATGAGTCTCGGTCATGTCTACATAGTTCTCAAACCCGTAGGGTCCGCACGCTTAACGTTCGATGATGGTCGGTATTATGAGTTTATGTGTTTTGATGCACCGAAGGTTGTTCGGAGTCCCGGATGTGATCAGGACATGACGAGGAGTCTCGAAGTGGTCGATACATAAAGATTGATATATTGGACGACTATATTCGGACACCGGAAGCGTTCCGGAGAAGTTTCGGATAAAACCGGAGTGCCGGAGGGTTATCGGAACCCCCGGGGGAACTATGGGCCTCGATGGGCCTTAGTGGAGAGAGAGAGGGGCGGCCAGGGCAGGCCGCGCCCCCTCCCCCTTGAGTCCGAATTGGGGGGGGCGCCGCCCCCCTTTCCTTCTCCCTCTCCCTCTCCTTCCTTCCCCCTCTCTCCCTTTGGTGGAAACCTACTAGGACTTGGAGTCCTAGTAGGATTCCCCTCTTGGGGGCGCGCCAAGGAGAGCCGGCCGGCCTGCCCCCTTGCTCCTTTATATACGGGGGCAGGGGCACCCCCAAGACACACAAGTTGATTGTTTAGCCGTGTGCGTTGCCCCTGTCGGTGTCAAAACCGACGGATCTCGGGTAGGGGGTCCCGAACTATGCGTCTAAGGTCGATGGTAACAGGAGATGGGGGACACGATGTTTACCCAGGTTCAGGCCCTCTTTATGGAGGTAATACCCTACTTCCTGCTTGATTCATCTTGATGAATATGAGGATTACAAGAGGTTATGTACCACGAGATCGTAATGGCTAAACCGTAGACGTCTAGCCTGTATGATTTGTGATTGCCTCTACGGACTAAACCCTTCGGTTTATATAGACACCGGGGGGACTAGGGTTGTACAAAGTCGGTTTACAGAGGAAGGAATCTACATATCCGAGTCCCAAGTTTCCCATGTTATTATTATTTCCTTCATTAACGATAACCTCCCCAGATTCAGACATAGTGGCAGCAAACTCAAGAAACACGAGAAGAGGGAAAACAGATAGAGAGGGCGAATAAAACGGCAAGGGTGAAGTGGGGGAGAGGAAACCGAGAGGTAAATGGCAAATAATGTAATGCGAGGGATAAGAGTTTGTGATGGGTACTTGGTATGTCTTGACTTGTGCGTAGACTCCCCGGCAACGGCACCAGAAATCCTTCTTGCTACCTCTTGAGCACTGTGTTGGTTTTCCCTTGAAGAGGAAAGGGTGATGCAGTAAAGTAGCGTAAGTATTTCCGTCAGTTTTTGAGAACCAAGGTATCAATCCAGTAGGAGACCATGCTCGAGTCCTACGCACCTACACAAACAAATAAGAACCTTGCAACCAACGCGATAAAGGGGTTGTCAATCCCTTCACAGCCACTTGCAAAAGTGAGATCTGATAGAGATGATAAGATAATATTTTTGGTATTTTTATGATAAAGATAAAAAGTAAAGATTGCAAAATAAACGGTGCAAGAAATAGCTTGTTGACGGGAAATTAATATGATGGAAAATAGATTCGGGGGCCATAGGTTTCACTAGTGGCTTCTCTCAAGAGCATAAGTATTACGGTGGGTAAACGAATTACTATCAAGCAATTGATAGAATTGAGCATAGTTATGAGAATATCTAGGTATGATCATGTATATAGGCATCACGTCCGTGACAAGTAGACCGACTCCTGCCTGCATCTACTACTATTACTCCACACATCGACCGCTATCCAGCATGCATCTAGAGTATTAAGTTCATAAGAACGGAATAACACTTTAAGCAAGATGACATGATGTAGAGGGATAAACTCATGCAATATGATATAAACCCCATCTTTTTATCCTCGATGGCAACAATACAATACGTGTCATTTCCCCTACTGTCACTGGGATCGAGCACCGCAAGATTGAACCCAAAGCTAAGCACTTCACCATTGCAAGAAAGATCAATCTAGTAGGCAAAACCAAACTGATAATTCGAAGAGACTTGCAAAGATAACCAATCATACATAAAAGAATGCAAAGAAGATTCAAATATTGTTCATAGATAATCTTGATCATAAACCCACAATTCATCGGATCTCGACAAACACACCGCAAAAGAAGATTACATCGAATGGATCTCCAAGAGAATCAAGGAGAACTTTGTATTGAGATCCAAAGAGAGAGAAGAAGCCATCTAGCTAATAACTATGGACCCGAAGGTCTGAGGTAAACTACTCACACATCATCGGAGGGGCTATGGTGTTGATGTAGAAGCCCTCCGTGATCAATGCCCCCTCCGGCGGAGTGCCGGAAAAGGCCCCAAGATGGGATCTCGCGGGTACAGAGAGTTGCGGTGGTGGAAATAGGGTTTTGGCTCCGTATCTGATGTTTCTAGGGTACATGAGTATATATAGGTGAAAGAGGTCGGTCAGGAGAGCTACGAGGGGCCCACGAGGGTGGGGGCGCGCCCAGGGGGCAGGCGCGCCTCCCTGCCTCGTGGCTTCCTTATTGATTGCTTGACGTCCACTCCAAGTCCTCTAGATCACGTTTGTTCCAAAAATCACATGCCCGAAGGTTTCATTCCGTTTGGACTCCGTTTCATATCCTTTTCTTTCGAAACACTGAAATAGGCAAAAAACAGCAATTTGGGTTGGGCCTCCGGTTAATAGGTTAGTCCCAAAAATAATATAAAAGTGTATAAGAAAGCCCATTAAACATCCAAAACAGAATATATAATAGCATGGAACAATAAAAATTTATAGATACGTTGGAGACGTATCAAGCATCCCCAAGCTTAATTCCTGCTCGTCCTTGAGTAGGTAAATGATAAAAACAGAATTTTTGATGTGGAATGCTACTTAGCATAATTTTCAATGTAATTCTATTATTTGTGGCATGAATATTCAGATCCGAAAGATTAAAGATAAAATTTTAATATTGACATAAAAGTAATAATACTTCAAGCATACTAACTAAGCGATTATGCCTTCTCAAAATAACATGGCCAAAGAAAGTTCATCCCTACAAAATCATATAGTTTGGTCATGCTCCATTTTCGTCACACAAGAATGCTCTCATCATGCACAACCCCGATGACAAGCCAAGCAATTGTTTCATACTTTAGTAATCTCAAACTTTTTTCAACTTTCACGCAATATATGAGCATGAGCCATGGATATAGCACTATGGGTGGAATAGAATATGATGATGGGGGTTATGTGGAGAAGACGAAAAAGGAGAAAGTCTCACATTGACGCGGCTAATCAACGGGCTAGGGAGATGCCCATCAATTGATGTCAATGCAAGGAGTAGGGATTGCCATCAACGGTGGAAATAGGGTTTTGGCTCCGTATCTGATGTTTCCAGGGTACATGAGTATATATAGGCGAAAGAGGTCGGTCAGGAGAGCTACAAGGGGCCCACGAGGGTGGGGGCGCGCCTCCCTGCCTCGTGGCCTCCTTGTTGATTGCTTGACGTCCACTCCAAGTCCTCTGGATCACGTTTGTTCCGAAAATCACGTTCCCGAAGGTTTCATTCCGTTTGGACTCCGTTTGATATCCTTTTCCTTCGAAACACTGAAATAGGCAAAAAAACAGCAATTTGGGCTGGGCCTCCGGTTAATAGGTTAGTCCCAAAAATAATATAAAAGTGTATAACAAAGCCCATTAAACATCCAAAACAGAATATATAATAGCATGGAACAATCAAAAATTATAGATACGTTGGAGACGTATCAACGCTTCCACTTTCGGTCTACGAGGGTACGTGGACAACACTTTCCCTCTCGTTGCTATGCATCACCTAGATGGATCTTGCGTGTGCGTAGGAATTTTTCTGAAATTACTGCGTTCCCCAACAGTGGCATCCGAGCCAGGTCTATGCGTAGATGTTATATGCACAAGTAGAACACAATGAGTTGCGGGCGATAATAGTAATACTGCTTACCAGCATGTCATACTTTGATTCGGCGGTATTGTTGGATGAAACGGCCCGGACCGACATTACGTGTACGCTTACGCGAGATTGGTTCTACCAACGTGCTTTGCACACAGGTGGCTAGCGGGTGTCAGTTGCTACCTCTTGAGCACTGCGTTGGTTTTCCCTTGAAGAGGAAAGGGTGATGTAGCAAAGTAGCGTAAGTATTTCCCTCAGTTTTTGAGAACCAAGGTATCAATCCAGTAGGAGGCCACGCACGAGTCCCTCGCACCTACACAAACAAATAAATCCTCGCAACCAACGCGATAAGGGGTTGTCAATCCCTACACGGTCACTTACGAGAGTGAGATCTGATAGATATGATAAGATAATATTTTTGGTATTTTTGTGATAAAGATGCAAAGTAAAGAAAGTAAAATAAAAACGGCAAAGGAAATAGCAAAGTGTTGGAAGATTAATATAATGGAAAATAGACCCGTGGGCCATAGGTTTCACTAGTGGCTTCTCTCGACAACATAAGTATTTACGATGGGTGAACAAATTACTGTTGAGAAATTGACAGAATTGAGCATAGTTATGAGAATATCTAGGTATGATCATGTATATAGGCATCACGTCCGAGACAAGTAGAACGACTCCTACCTGCATCTACTACTATTACTCCATACATCGGCCGCTACCAGCATGCATCTAGAGTATTAAGTTCATAAGAACAGAGTAACGCCTTAAGAAAGATGACATGATGTAGAGGGATAAACTCATGCAATATGATAAAAAACCATCTTGTTATCCTCGATGGCAGCAATACTATACGTGCCTTGCTGCCCCTACTGTCACTGGGAAAGGACACCACAAGATTGAACCCAAAGCTAAGCACTTCTCCCATTGCAAGAAAGATCAATCAAGTAGGCCAAACCAAACTGCTAATTCGAAGAGACTTGCAAAGATAACCAATCATACATAAAAGAATTCAGAAGATTCAAATATTGTTCATAGATAAACTTGATCATAAACCCACAATTCATCAGTCTCAACAAACACACCGCAAAAGAAGATTACATCGAATAGACACTACAAAAAAAAGACACATCCGTGACATTTTGGGCCGATCGAAATTTTTTCTGTCATACTTATGACACTTCTATGACGATAATTGTGACAAAACCCGGTATCATCATAGATGTGGTGGGGTCCTACTTCTATGACAAAAAATCATGATAGAAAATGGGCTTTTCGTCCTGAGCGAGCCGGAGACGCAGCTGCATGACATTCTTTCGGCCGTCCATGACGGAAAAAACCGTGGTAGAAGCGAGGGCGAGGAAAATATCGGGGTGTTCCCGGTTACGGTGGGTGGTCGAGGCCGAGCGATGCGCGTTTCTCTCATTCATGCACGCGCGTGGGTGCGAGGCGTTGGGCTCTAACTGAACCCGAGCAAGGCGTTGGGCTCTAACTGAACCCGAGTGATTGCACTGCAGGCTACGCGTTACTGAACCCGAGCGATCGATCGATGGCTGTTAACTGAACCCGATCGAGCGATTCCTTCGCTACTGCTGCTAACTGAAGCCGATCGATGCTGCCTCTGGATGAATAGTGAGCGTTGTTGGGGGGGTTTGGATGAACAGTTCCCGGTGGGGGTGGATGAACAGGACCCCGTGGTGTTGCCTCTGGATGAACAGGACCCCGATCGATCGAGCCGGTTGGGGCTGGATGAACAGGACCCGTGGAGGGCAGGATGAACAGGACCACCCCATGGAGGGCAGAATGAACAGTAGACGGTGGAGGGCTGGATGAACACTAGCCCGTGGAGGGGTGGTTGAACAGGAGCCCGTGGAGAGGGCTGGTGGAACAGTAGCCGGTGGAGTAGCGCGTGGTGCAGGCTGGATGAACAGGAGCCCGTGGTTGAACAGTCGTAGGTGGAGGCTGGAGGAGGTCGACGGTGGATGAACAGTAGCCCGTGGAGGCTGGAGGGGGTCAACGGTGGAGATGAACAGTATCCCGTGGAGTCCCGTTTTGCAGTACGCCACACCCCTCCCGATGAACAGGACCCCCGTTTCAACCATAGCGCGCAACACAAGTCCGTTTCCTCCATTTTGCGGTACGCCACACCCCTCCCGATCAACAGGACCCCCGTTTCGACTGTAGGAGGTCCGTTTCCTCCGTTTTGCGGTACGCCAGACCCCTCCCGATGAATAGGATCCCGTTTCAAACGTGGCCGGTCGAACACAAGGCCGTTTCCTCCGTTCTGCGGTACGCCAGGCCTCGTTTCCATCGGCTGTTCCATCCAAGCCCTCCCGATGAACACGACGACACATTCCGTTCCGACCCAGCCGGTTGGCTCCCCATGAACACGACGACGACGTTGTTTCTCCGTTCTGACCCAGCCATGTACACGAGCCCTGGCCGCACGTATGCGCGAGTAGGCGTTTGAGACCCTGCCCGTATGTACGTACGTGGCTGTATTTTCTTTCTTGCACACTGGCCGCTGTACGTACGTGTACATGCTACGTGCGTGCCTCTACTACGACACGTGCGCGCCTCTACATCGACCAGTATGTATGTACACGTTTGCGCCCAGAATGATAATGCTACGTACGCTTCGACCAGGTGGGTCCCGACTATCAGGCACTTCCTTGCCTGCGAAGATGTAGCTGGTGGGTCCCAGCAGTCAGGGGGGCGAATAGTTTTTTTTTTGCCCGGACGCACTTCCTTGCGTGCGAAGATCTAGCTGGTGGGTCCCCGCAGTCAGGGGGAACGTTTTTTCCACGAAATACGGTGGCCCGTCCGGTGGGTCCCCGTTGTCAGGTGGAGGAATAATTATTTTGCGCGTAATAAGGAGGCACTTCCTTGCTGCGGCTGTGGACCCAGCTGTCAGCCTCTCCATGTACAGTCCACGTCCGATGGAAGCCGTTCCTTGACCACATTGACCACACCGCACCGAGAGCACCAGGGCGCTGGACGACGGCGAGGCCTAGGAAGGGGATGACACGGAGCCGGGGAAGACGCGGCAGTGGAAGCCCGCGCGGAGAGGAGTACGAGGGTTCACTGGTTCGGCTGCGGTGTGAGGCTGCCGTCGCCGCAGAGCCTGGCCAGTGGTGGGAATAGTAGGGGGTGGTGAGTTCTCCACAGCAGCACAGCCGGCCACGGGAGGCAGGAGCATGCGGCACGACCGGCGCTGCTTTGGGCGGCTGGAGCAACAAGACCAGAGGTTGAAGAAGCACTACAGCCGTTGGATGGACATCATACGGTCACTGGAGCTAGAATCGTGCATATTGACTAAGTTGACATCATACGGTCCCAGATGTCAGGTGGAGGAATCATTATTTTGCGCGTAATAAGGAGGCATTTCCTTGCGTGCAGCCGTGGACCCAGCTGTCAGCCTCTCCACGTACAGTCCACTTCAGATGCATGTCGGTCGTTGACCACGTTGACCAGGCCGAGCCGGGAGCACCAGGGCGGTGGACGATGGCGAGGCCTAGGAAGGGAACGACATGGAGGTAGGGAAGACTCGGCAGTTGTTTCCCACGCGAAGGGGAGTACGACTATACGAGGGTTTACTGGTTCGTCTGCCGTCGCCGGAGAATAACAACAGGTGTGGGTGAGTAGAGGGATGGCTAGGCCAGCGATGGGAGTACGGTGGGGCGGTGAAGCCTGCGCGGCAGCACAGCCGGCCGCGAGGAGGAGGGAGTAGGCAGTCCCGCCGGCGCTTGTTTGAGCGGCTGGAGCAGGAAGAGCAGAGATTGAAGAAGCACGACGGTCGTTGGATGGACATCCAACAGTCACTGCTTGTGCGTCAACCTTTTTTTTAGGAAAGCCTCAAATCTATGGAAAACAGCATACAACCCATCTGCCATTATTTCTAATAATTTACAGCCCATTTGCTAATTCTGAAGGGTTTTTTTGGAGCCCATATTCTTTTTGTTAGCATTACAGCCCATATTGTGGCCACGGTTAAAAAATTATACGAAATGTTGCATATTTCGGTGCGGTCCGAACTGTTTTTAATCCCGAAATTTTGATTCACATTCAAACTGATTTTAAAAATAAATGTATATCAATATAAAATCCAACAAATTGTCCACGCATAAAAATTAATGCAATTTAAAATCTTGAAATGAAAAAAAAGAAATTTGAAACTAATTGCCGGTTTGATGTGTTTTAAAAATGTACAGCCCATTTCTCATTACTGATAGTCCATTTTCCCGTCCAGCCGAATGAAGCTCTCCTTGTCTTGAAAGATTTGCAGCCCAATAGGCCTGACAAAGCGACTTACTTGGCAAATCACAAAAAATTGGGCTAGCCATTTTCAGAAAGAAAAAAACTACTGGGCTGGTCTGTGGTAAACATAAAAGAGAAGGCTGTCTAGACATGCCAGAGTGCCCCGCGCAACCCAGTTGACACCCTGCTTCCGTCTCAAAAACAAATTAGATAAATGCCACAACAAATATGGCGATCCACAAAAATGCCACTGCAATTTCCAAATTTTGAAAAATGCCACGACAATTTTTGCAAACTTTGGAAAACGCCACTGCAATTTGCAAACTTTGAAAAACGCCACTCCAGACTTCGAAAAATGCCACTGGGGATGGCATGAAATGGCATTTTTCAAAGTTTGGAAATTGCAATGGCATTTCTTAGAAACACCAGATTTGGAGTGGCATTTATCAAATTAACCCAAAACAAAAATAACTGGGCGAGCTGCTAGGTCCCTGATGTTAGCCGCTCGTTGTGCAACTCTCTCGCTTATTGACTACGTTGACAATGGAATGGGACCCAGATGTCAGAAATCCATTACGAGGAGCCTTTTTTTATTGGATTGAAATAAGGAGGCACTTTGCTTGCGTACTGGCATGACCTTGGCAGGTCCCTGCTGTCATCCTCTCCACGTACAATCATCTCCTGGTTGTGTACGCGTTAACTTGGTTGGCCCACAAGTCAGCCTCTAAACCTGTGGAGGACAAATACAACCCATTTAAAAAAATAACTGCCCATTCCATATGTTCAAACGGAAAGTTCAACATTCAGAGCAAAGTAACAGGTCTGATCCACATATAGAGTACTAAACTTCCACATTGACAACCATCATAGCCAAGTTAACTATCTACTTCCACTAATACTCTAGTAGCGTACAAGTACTAACTTACTCTTAGCTAACTAGACGAAGCCGGCCGCCATTTGCGGTACACGCTAAACGCCGGCACCGGCGTCCTCCGCCTCGCCTCGGACTTGTCAGGTGGGTCCCAGCTGTCAGGGGGCAAACATTTTTTTCGCAAAATACGGTGGCCCATCCAGTGGGTCCCTGCTGTCAGTTGGAGGAATCATTATTTTCCGTGTAATAAGTAGGCACTTACTTGCTGCGGCCGTGGACCCAGCTGAGACTCTCCACGTACAGTATACTTCCGATGGAAGTCGTTCCTTGACCACGTTGACCTCGCCGCGTTCCGTTGCATGCATGCGTCCATGGGCGTGGTGCGTCCCCACTGTCAGACTCTCACGTACAGTCATCTTCCGATGACTCTCGGTTGTTGACCATGTTGACCACACCGTGCCGAGCGCACCCAGACTGGAACGACCCGGAGATTGGGAAGACGGGGCAGTGGAGTCGCAGATGGAGAGGAGTGGGAAACTTCACTGGTTTGGGTGCGCGGCAGCACAGCCGCGGTGCCGCCCACGGGAGACAGGAGCAAGAACAGAGGTTGAAGAAGGAGCACGGCTGTTGGATTAACATCCAACGGTCCAGCTACTAGAATCATTTGTGGTTAAGTTGACAAAGTCGTGCGTACACGTCCGCTTAGTAGGCCCACAAGTCAGTCACCAAATCTGACGGGTCCCAGCTGTCAACGGGATGAATATATTTTTTTTGCAAAACAAGGAGGCACTTCCTTCCGTGCAAAGATACAGCCGGTGGGTCCCAGCTGTCAGGTGGAGGAAACATTTTTTTCAGCTTAATAAGGAGGAACTTTCCTTGCGTGTGACCATGGACCTCGTGGGTCCCAGCCGTCAGGCTCTCCACGTACAGTCCTCTTCCGATGACTCTCATTTGTTGACCACACCGCACCGAACGCAACGAGGCGGTGGACGACGGCGAGGCCCCGGATGGGAATGACTCGGAGATGGGAAAACACGGTAGTGGAGTCGCAGATTGAGAGGAGGAGAAGGGTTATAACTGGTTCTGTTGCGGCGTGGGGCTGTAGTCTCTGGAGAATAACAGGAGGTGTCGAGGGGTGGAGGGATAGCCTGGCCGGCGGTGGGGTAGCGCTTCGCAGCGATGCGTGCTAAGCAGAGCCGCTAGCCGCCGGAGGCCGGACCAGGCGGTCCCGGCGACGCTGGAGGAAGAAGACGAGAGATTGAAGGTGCATGCTGGCCATTGGATATAAATCCAATGGCTGTGGATGACACAATCATTTGTTGACCAAGTTGACAACGCCCTGCGTAGGCTTCGACCTATTGGCCCACATGTCAGCCTGCAAAAATGTGGCATATATTTAACCCATGTTTTCTAGAATGTACAGTCCATTTGCTGGGCTGGGTGAACAAATAATTTCGCGTCAATCAGGCCCATTTATATTTTCTAAGAAATCCCATCCCATTTGCACTTCCTTGAAATACACATATTAGGTGGGCTCGTTATATATATAATGTTATGTTAGAAGGAGCAATTAATATCAAAGAATAAACTGGAGAGGCCCATTTTTCATATATATAATTAAGAAATTAGCGAGTTATTGCTCAAAATAAAAATGAGCGCGTTATTATTAAATTGGTCCTTAAAATCTTCGCAAGCTTTTGTACGCAATCACCAGGATTTTCCTTGCCTGTGAGTCAAAAACAACCAGGATTTTCCTTGCCAACTTCCGTTAAACATTTACTTTTATAAGTTAATAACACGTGGGATGTTTTTATAATGTATATATAAGTCTCTATAAAATATATGATAATAGTAATAATATAAATATATATAATGTGGTTAGAAGGGAAAACATAAATTGGACACAGCATTACTTTTATAAGAGACCTGCGTTTTATACCCCACGGTAGGCATACTAACAAGTTCACACACAAATACAACAGAAAAGGTAAACATTCATATCAAACTCAGGTTCACAGGACACGTTCATATTCATAGCCAACATTCACTATCCACAACTCAAAAGATTCATATATACACAAGCTCAGGATATCTATGCATCCAAATGATTGATAGATCACACGACAATATTCATACATAATTCACAAAAAGATTCAGATATACACATGTTCAGTATGTTTATGCATCCAAATGATTGAGATCACAGCCAATATGATCCATGGATGAACTTTAATTACCTAGGGTACAGACTGGTAAATGGTGTTCAATCGGAGGTACTTCTTGCTAAAATTAGTTCTTGTACGAGTAAACTTTTGAGTACATAAGAGGCAGCACAGACAATCTGAACTTTGCTTGTAGGTTTATCCTCAAATAGTGGCCTCGTGCCGAGGGAGGTTTGAGCAACTTGGCCACTACTTTCATCCAACTAGTTTACTGGCTCATCTTGGTCCTGTATCTCGCCAAAATTCTACATTGCAGACGAGAAAGGAGGCGGTTGAGAAAATGAACCACCCAAATTTTTTATGTAGTTCAACTGAAATGGAGCATCCTTGGTGTGCAGACTGATTAAGTGCCAGATGAATATATGCGTCAACCAACTTGTCTGGAATCTTTAGACTCCATGCCATATAGTTTGCTACCATATGTGCCGATAACCAAAAGGCACAAGTTGGGACCAAAGACTGGACTGCGTTTTTCTGGGCTATGCACCAAGCAATATTTTTGGCGTTCACTCTCCTAATACTTGGAGTTTGACAATTGGTTGACGCCGGTTGATACTCGAATGAATATAGGCACTTCTTGTCAACATCGATGCTTGTCTGAGTGAACTTTGGAGTACATAGCAGCAGCATAAGTACCTGTCCATCTGACCATTTTGTGCAGTTCTACTGAAATCACCCGATGTAATGATTGGCCTGCGAGTTCAGGCTCCAAATTACTCCTTTATGAAATCGGCAAACAGTAGCACAATACCAAATTACCAATACATATGACAGGCACAATAATCAGGATAAAGACCAGTACCAACCTGTGTGAGGTAGCATATCAATTACTATTTCCTTTGACTGGAAGCCGAGATAAGCCAAGCGACTGACAGCAAAGGAAGAAAGCAAGCGGAGATTAGCGACTGATAGGAAAGGACGGAAGCTGTCGAGGCAATGAAGCACCCAAAGTTTTTGTGCAGTTCCACCAAAATCGAGCATCCCTGTTGGCACATATATTGAGAGAGTGAGATTACTGTAATAGTGGGACTAGTTGATGAAACATACACTAACAAATAGAAGCACCCTCATTATCTTAATGGGTAAAGTTAGAAACATAGTAGTCTTGCTTAAAGAGAGGTATTAGTTTATTTAATCAGTGCCAATTAGCTCAATTCAGCACTCAAAGCATTGCCATTTATCATAGGTTGCAAAACTTTAACGTGCAAAGATAAAGGAGTTTCTCATGACAGTAGCATGATACAAATAGAGATGACAGCAAACTAATATGGATGAAGGCCTTAGGCCCGTACCAACCTGAGAAAAAAAAGCTTATTCATGTAGTCCCATAAGAGATGATAAAGCACTCACTGGAATCACACTATAGAATATATTTTTGTGCACTTCAAATGTATGGTTGAAATCACTCTTGTCTACCAGTGCTGAGATTATATCGAAAGATTATCAAGAACTTCCAGCAGAGTTAAAGCACTGGCTAGGATACAGTTCATTGTATTGTCTTGTGTAGTTCCACTAAAATGTATGATTGGCACAACATGATCCCTGTTTGCACAAGTAGGAACAACGTGAAACCTTCATTAGCTTAGTGAGAAAGGATAGGAAGACATTAGCATATTACTCAAATAGTAGCATCAAATTCATGATGGACAATACGCAAAACATTGCCTCATTGAACCAATGGCAATAAATTGACATGCAAAACAATAGCACTATTATGTCATGATACTAATAATATTCCCTCCCTGCTCCACCACATGATTCACCTCCATAGACAAACATACACACGTACATGATTCAGCATAGGGTCCTACTAAAGATTTGTTTAACTCCAACAGGAAAATTAGGCAGTAATAAATTAGTGGTACTTAAGTACTCCTGATTAATTAAGTGAGACAGCAGAAGTGGAAGGGCTCCCTGGAGGATCGTCTCACATGTAAGGTAGTCGTTGCCGAAGCCCTTGAATGGCCTCGACTGAGGCCTCTGGCTTCAGCAAGATCGCCTTGGCACTGTTTATTCTTCTTCTTCTTCCTCTTCATGCTATGTTACTCTTTCTCCTCACCAGTTGGTGAAACCAAGTACATGATTGGCCTTCTAATTCAGAATTGGTTTTGTCAGTGAGGGAGTACAAGTGTACTAGTAAAAAACAGCATTATTTTCTCATGGCAGTCGGAAAATAGAGATGAACACATGCATTAATATCATTCTTACCTAAAGGAAGGTTATGGCGCCAATATGGATGATGAGGATTGGAACACAGATCTCCCTTTGTGCGGTTCCACCAAAATGAACCAACTATTCCATTCTGACATTCCAATTAAACAGCACAAAAGTCACTTCTTTTAAGAAGAGTTTTGTGCAGTGCACCAAAAGGTCACAACAGCAACCAGGTGAATTGGATATCCCTGTTTGCACAAAAAGGCACAGAGGAAACAGTCAGAGTCTCAAACAATTACAGGCAAAAACATTTGGTTAAACTTGTCATGGCTTATAACAGTGGCATGGCTTCATTTTTACCAGGGACATTAGATTAAGAACAGCTAAGGCTGCGTTCGGTTCACAGGTTTGCTGCAGGATTTTCGTAGGAACACAATTCCTACAGTATTCTTTCCCTTCCAATTGTTCGGAACACGGGAAAGGTGAATAGTGTTTCATAGGAAAGTTGGTCTGGTAGTACTGATTCCATAGGATTAGAAACATCCACGCGCTGCTCATTTTTTGGGCGGAAGCCCGAGGCAGGCGCTCGCTGCCATGCGTTAGACAGGTTGTTGTGCTGTGTTGCCGGAATAAAAAAATCAACCTATGTGTGGTACGTGAGGTGAGGACAAGAGTAGTCACTGTGCAGCTGAATAAACAAATAGCATCTCATACTGCCAAGCATGCTACTCTAAAAAAACAAATCTGCACATTTCGTAGTCCATCCGAACACATTCTCTTGAGAGTTTCCTCCGGTTCGCTGTTCCATAGCTTTATACCTACATTCCTTTCCTATTCCTCTATTTTCATCAAGACCTATGTTTTCTGCCCCTTTATTCCGAACGGAGCCTAAATATTTGGTATAAGGGCATGGGACAGTGGGTGCACCAGCAGTCCAGCACCATGTATGTAAACAGGGGCATAAAGTGGTGATTCATAGTTTGTTGCCCTGAGAAACAAACATCCAAGAAACATATCTGGGTTGGTCCCATTTTTGTTCACTCTAGCCACCTACTCCTATGTGTGGATAGCAAATCTAGTCCTGGTCAAACCACTGTGTACAGCGTTACCCCTATATTTCCCTTTTCGATCAAGAGACCGGTTGGATGACCAGTCTGTACTACTTTCACCCCCTTTCCTTCCTGTTTGTACCAAGTCCGATGTACATACTAAATTCCCCCACCCCCACTTTATTTCTTGTTTGAACCAAGTACACCCTCCGTCCGGAATTACTTGTCATCAAAATGGATGTGTCTAGAACTAAAATACATCTAGATACATCCATTTCAATGACAAGTATTTTCGGACGGAGCGAGTACAAGATTCGACTACATGAAGTAGCTTTACCTCTAACAATAGAAGAAAAAAAAATGTGACGTTGGACCATTCGATCGAGAGGGGCTGAGAGGTAGAAAATGATGCACATGCAGCGACGTAGCGAGCTGGGGAAGTAGAGCTAAGGCGGTTTCGAACGAAGATATACCTGAAGGTCGTCGGGATGTGGATAGGTGGGCGGCGGGTGGCCGGATCCGCCCACAGGCAACGACGAAGGGATCGGAGGACCTCCCGCGTCGGCGCTTGGCCAGAGATAACGGTGCGGACAGCAGTGGGTCTCCTCCCTCGCTGTCGACGACGGCCTAAACGCTGCCCCTCCTCCCCTTCACCGGCGGAGGGGGATACGTCCGGATCTGTAACCAGCTGTGAGGATAGAAAGCCAGTGTTTTTTGAAGGGAGAAAGACAGTGTTACTACCCCTATCTTGTTTAGATCTAGAGAGGATGAGAGTGTGTGAATAGAGAAACCCTATCAAGCAAGCGTGGAGGCTCTGGCCTATATATATACATAGTGGGGTAGTTTTCCTTTTTCACTCCATCAAAACAATCGTTTAAAATTGTGTACTACTACATGCCAGGTCGCGGTTTTTTTTAGTTGTTGATTGTTTTTTGAGATAGCTACCCGCTTGTTCCAAGTGGTGTTACGGTGTGCCAGGTCGCACTTTGTATCATTCAAGTCTGGTACTACAAGTCCCTCCATTAAATGAACAACCACCCCCTCGTAAAAATTGTGAACAAGCCCACGGCTAAAATTAGCGGAAACGTGGGTTGCCCCAACATGCATTATTATTTATATTTTCTACTCCCTCCATTCCTAAATATAAGTCTTTTTTATTAGCCACACCTAAGACAAGAATTTTTTTATTAGCAGTGAACCCCACATGTCATAGACACAAAAATTGTGGCAAGATTCCCTTAGGCAAGCCAAACTGTGTCTAAAAATTTGAGCAACTCAGGTTAGGCAAGTGTGACAAGTGTGGGAAAAATAATGTGGCAACATAAGACAAACATAGTCACAATCCAACCAGCCCCGTAATTTTTTGTGACATGCATGAAAATTTGGTTAGTTAAATTTATAGTCAAAATTTGGCAAGGTGCATCAAATCAACACATGCAAGTATCAAAAGGAAAGTCACGGCATGCATGCATGCATTGTACTCCCTCCGTTTCCAAATATAAGTCTTTTTAGAGATTGCAACAAGTGATTACATACGAAGCAGAATATGTCTACTCCTACATACGAAGTAGCCCATTTGAAATGTGTAAAAAGACTTATATCGAGTGCAGTGCTTTGATGTGTCGCGTCAACTCATACAAGACCGAGAAATTTGATTACTACGGTGCTGTTTGGTTTCTAGCCACACTTTGCCACACCTAACCTTAGGCAACTTTGACCAAGTTAGATAGGTGTTTGGTTCTAGCCACACCTAAGGCAAGAATTTTTTTATGAGCAATGAACCCCACATGTCATGGACACAAGAAGTGTGGCAAGATTCCCTTAGGCAAGCCAAAGTGTGGCTAACAATTTGAGCAACTCAACTAAGGCAAGTGTGGCAAGTGTGGCAAAAATCATGTGGCAACATATGGCAAAGATAGTCACAATCCAAACAGCCCCTACAACGCCCTCTCCCTCGCGGACTGAGCTCCGGTGCCTTAACTGCACCTGCCTTTGGCTGCATGACAGGAGGGCCAACCACCTGTTGGGCCCACCTGTCATAGACGCAAAGGCAGGAACAGTAAGTAGAAGCTTTCGCTACACACTATCCCTCCCGCACGAGGTGGACGGACATGCAGCAGTGGATTCGATACTGTAGAAGTAGGAGTAACATCATTGTTCGTCTTCTCGAAGATGCGAAGAGACAAGCGCAACCCAAACGTGGCAGTTGCGAACGCTTGCGTGGTGCGGTTCCTTGGAGTACTAGCCAGGCTCTTGCATGAGACAAAATTGCTATTGTTTAACAATTAAACTCCATTATACATTGGTTGATACTCATTCTGCATAGGTCCACGCGCTTAGCACCGTTTCCTCCTGGGGTCACCAATGTTTATTTGCTAATTAATAGCATTGCATGCAATGAACTAGCCATTGCAAGTCATTAAAAGCATGCACACCTCTCATCTCTTATTGGTTGATATGTCAAGAAACAAGAAACAAGGTAGAAGTTAATGCACCGCGCCTAAGTGTTTTGGGACTATTTAGTTTTCGTAAGATGACTTACACACCTAGACGGAGGGAGTAGTACAGCCCTGTAAACCGGAAAGGAGTATTTTCCTTTCTAGAGATTTCAACAAGTGACTAGACTACACCGTGTGCAGTACTCCCTCCCTTCCGGTTTATAGGGCTCAAATCTCAAATCTCATGAACCAAGGCATTTTGCGATTCGAGGAATGTTTCTCGTACTTTCCAAAACTACCCTAATTAAACTCATGCATTAATTACATAGTTCTCTCGTTTTCCTCTCCGCCTTGGTCGCGGTGCACAATATTGAGCACTCCTATATGACTAGCCGCTCTATCTACATGCGGGACATTTCAAAGCATCCGGGCCCGCGTGCCATCCACCAAATCACAGCGAGGTGCTACAGTCGAGACTCGCCTGTCACCCCCGTGTGGCCGTCATGACCCGTCATATCACAAAACCCACACCTTTACCAGCAGTGGTAAGGTGGCCTCCAAGTTGGACTGGACGAAGCAACCATCATTTCACTAGAACGCTCGTTCAAGCCCTTTCTTCCCTTTCTTGAAGAAAACCTCACTCCAGGCTACTCACTTCTGCCATTTTTCTTCTGTACCGACGAAGGAAAGGTGGGCGAATCAGTTATGCTGCTATATTTTCGTTCCAAGAATCTTCTTTTTGTGAAGCACCGACCGATTCTCACATCCTATTCTTTTCCCGTTTTCATTGCGATTGTGGTTTCCTTTCGATTGCTTTTTGTTTGTCAGTTCATTGATGGATCCTGGAGCACTAGGCAAAGAGTTGCCGGCGGACAACCCACTAGAGACAGCGATCTCCAGGAAGCGAGCACCGACCAATGAGTTGACCATGTTGGCGGGCCAACCCATGGAGACGAAGAACTCCAAGAAACAAGCACTGGCCAAAGAGTTGAGGACGTTGGCGGACGAACTCCTCAAAGAAAGTTGGAAGAACAGCAAGGGCCCCACCGTGCCTACCCCAGGAACTCTGATTTCCACCTATGTGAGGCTCAAGACCGAGTTTGAGGAGATAGTCGCTGTTGAGAAGCAGTATTCCCCTGGCAAGGTGATGGCCCCCATCGAGGACGAGGAGATGGCCCCCGGAGGGATGAGATCCCCCGGTGAGCTGCACAAGGTAAAAAATAATGGCTTATTACCATAGTTGTGGTTTTTGATTATTTGCAATGTGCTTGCTAATATGTTAGGGTTGTGCAGGTGCCGGTGGACGTCCTTGATGATTCCGATGTCGTGGCCCGTCCTGTTGGCATCGCCCCGGAGATCGATTCCGATGCCGCTGTCCATCCTGTGGACATCGCCCCAGAGATCGATTCCGATGTCGCGGTCAGTCCTGTGGACATCGCCCCAGAAATCGATTCCCATGCCGCTGTCCGTGCTGTGGTCATTGCCCGAGAGATCGATGACAAGAAATAGTTGGTCGCGCTAATCCTTCAGGGTAGTTTGCATTGCCCTGTGTTTAATTACCAGAACGATGCGTGTTATCAAACCATCTTAGGGCTAGTGCACTGTCTTGTGTGGGCGGATCTTGCTACTTTTGTTTGATAGTGAATCATGCGATGAATCATGCGAACCCTCTTCGAGTTATGGAAATAGATGTATCCTCACCAGCTTTTGATGTAATATATGGCATGCTTAGATGTAAGTTTGAACTGTTTATCATATCAGTAGGGCTTGTTTGATGATTCTTGGTGTTAGTAGGCTAGCTACTGTGCGAGCTATAGTACTTGCAAAACACTCACCGAAGAGAAATGTTGGGGCTGATGAGCTCGTGGTACGCTTATACTTATCCCTTGTCGATCGACCAATAGCCCTAGCTCCTAAAATTGTAGGCTTAGCGATCGATCAGACAATAGTCGACATACATTCAGGCCTCATTTGGTTCATAGGGTAGGAAAATCATAGCAAAAGTACAAAGAACGTGCAACACAAAATCATAGCAGTGCAGAGATGTACTCCCTCCGTTCCAAAATAGTAGATGACCTAGGCGGGCTAGTTTGGCCTAGTGGGTTTCAGTGATATGACGTGGTACAGTGCCGTCCAGTCTTCGCGTGTGGTAGCAGTATTGCGGGTACAGTAAGTTTTCTTGAAGAAGCGGAATTCAACGAAGTCATGATGGTTCCTTCGTCCGAACAACTTACAGTGGGAAAGGTTGGGCCTGCGATACGACCGGGGTAGACCAGGATAATTTTGTGCATGGCAGGTGGACCAGGATGGTCGACGTCCCACATGTCGGCGAATGAAAGTATTCTTTCCGATATAGAGGACGAGCAACGAGTATTCATTGTTTATTTTTTATGAAAGCTATTGTCTCCACTGTTACAACGGAGGAATGTGAAACACGGCAGCCCAGTGAACTTGGCATGTGCACCACTCCCTCCTTCCTCATGTAATGCACAGGTTACAGCTTTTTCTCACTTTCTCTCTATCTATTTCCTCTCAAATGTTTTTTACCTTTCTTTTTTTAAGACACAATTGTTTTATGCCTTTTTTTGAATTATTATTTTTATACCTAGGAGCACGTGTAGAGACGGGCTCTTGCAGAGCCCACTCCTTGACTTTGTCAATGCCTCTCTCTCCTCCACATAAGGAGTACTACTTGCTATGCATGCATGCGGCGGGCAGCTGGCGTCTTGAGGGGCCAGGGCGGTGAGAGCGGGCTCCGGAAGCAGTCCGGACTCCAGCATGGCCCACCTCACATTATCACCATATATTTCTTGGAGTCCGTGCGCGGCGGGCGGGCGATCTCTTCTCCCTCCCCCGTTTCTCTCTTCTCAGGCGACGCCCGCCGAGCGATTAGATTTCGGCTATCGACGGTTTATTCAATTACGGTCCCACATGTCAGTGAAATTGCAAGACAACGCGTGTCCCCTCTGGTGAGCGGCATGCGAGCCGGACTGTTGGGGTTGCGACGCGTACGAGTCGTAAGCGTGCCGCCTTTTCCTTTAGAACTTGCGAAGCGTAACATTTTCGCGCGATCGATCGATAGAAATCCAGCACAAAATGACGAGGGCGGTGCTTTCCCGCTCGTTAGGCGGGCTAGTTCGAGTGATATGACGTGCTACAGTGCCGTCCACTTGCTCCATTTTTATGTAAGCAAGAGTTTACACTCTTACGTGGGAGGAGTGCGAAACACCGCGGATCTGATTTTGATCAAGGGATAACTGTTCCCTGCCAAATAATGGAGGATTGTTAGCGATTATAGCATGATAGTTAGGGCATCTCCAGCGCTGGCCCACAAATTTACACCGGCATCTGTCCGAGGACACTGATGGATGCCATCCGATGCTGCTCGCATACCTTTCGACAACTATATGAACTAACCGGACGAAATTCGTGCAAACAAAGCAAATTTCAAATTAACCGGATGAAATTCATTACATTTCAAAAAAAATTCCTCCAAACTGGACGAAATTCATTACATATTTCGCACAAACCGTACTAAAACCTACTGTAAACCTAATCTAAACGATCGCCGACGCCCGACCACCATGTCCGGCCATGAACCTGAGAAAGCCGGACATTGCCTTTGCCTCCTCCTCATTCGCCTTGATAACCTCCTCCTCCAGAGCGGCGGCGACCTACCGTGTACTACTCTTCCTCGCTGTCGGCTGCGCCCGTGCACGGGCGCCGGCTTCATGGTCGTGGCAGCGGAGGGCGGCCGGGGGGTGCCGGCGATCTCCTTCGTTTGCTCCTGCAACAGTACGTCGAAGAGAGCTTTGGAGCGCGCCCGGAGCGGAGCCGCCGATGTCCCTCGTCTGCCCCTGCGACAGTACGTCCAAGAGAGCTTCGGAGTGCTAGGAGGCCATGGTTGAAGTGGTGCCGACAGAAGGAAGGGACCGGAGGAGAATAAGTGTGGGTCTTTGGCTATGGCCGGGAGCTGGGGCTCAAGTTAATATAGCGGGCGAATGGCAATGAGCCGCGGCAGACGGATGGACAACTGGCGCCGGAGTAGGTTCGTCGGGCGTGAATGCGGATGCTGCTTCAGTGACTTAACTGCAGATGCGTTTGGGTTACTGACATGTGGGCCCAACGGGCATCTGGCCCGCATGTCAGTGACACACCAATTGCACCTGCAGTTAAGTCCGGTGAATGCGGCATTGACATTCTGGAGAGACGGTGACCGTTTCAGGCGGGAAGTGCGCGCTAGCTATGGAAGGGGTTTTGGTGTGCAGTGGCACTAAGATCGGTCGCTCACGATAGTACATACTCCGTACCATACTACCATAGTACCCTCTCTAGCTTAGGCTGTTTTATAGATTGTCGTTGTGATGGACGATATACATGAGCAAGGCGGTCCGAGTATGACCGTTGGTGTTGAGCCAGGTAAATACATGCTCGGCGTTCGCGTAGGCCTCCATCAAACGTCTAAACAGTAATGTCAGGCACCACCGGGGCGCGCAGGTGATGGGCTCGCCGTTTGCGTTGCGCCATGAGCAGGACTTTGATTTAGAGGGCGACGTGCATGTATTAGCATGCTTTGACAGCGTGAGCGTGAGTGTCTGACACGAAGTATTTCATTTTCATTTGGCTGACGAGGGTGCGTTGCAGCGACGAGTCCGTGGTTTGATTCCCCACATACGCATAATTTTGGTTTTTACAGTATTTCTTTCTCCATTGACAGGTAGGCCCGCGTGGATAGATAAAGAACATGAGCTGATGAGGCGCATGCGAATTGTTTGACTGGTCAACCAGACAAATACGGAGCTATACGCTGAGCCAGTGACCGTATAATCACCATATCTCGTATACAATGATCAAAGTGAGTTATCAAGACAAGTTCGATGACCGCCAATGCATTTTACTCGGTAATAAATGACCAGGATTGAAGGGGAATCCAAATTTGCTTCGTCTTCTGTCCTTGAGCTCTTGACAAACCAATGCACTATACGGTTGTCCGGCCACTCCACCCCAGAGCTCTCACCAAGCGTCGTTCATGCCACCGCGCCGCACACTAACCGGTAAAGCAGTGATGGCATCCCGCCGCGCCGAGTTCCTCGCCGCCCATGACCGCACACAAAATGGTAGGGAAGCGATGGCATCCCGCCATGCCGAGTTCATCGCCGCTCGCGACCTCACAACTATGTGGGAGGAATTTGAAGATGCCAAGGCCGAATGGGCGGTAGAGCAAGAGGCGGCCAAAGCCGCACAGAGGGAGCGGAAAAGTCAGAAAGCACTCAAGAAAAGAGAGGCCCGCCGCCGCAAGAAAGAAAAGGACGCACGCGTTGCTGCGGAGAGGTCAGCGGAGATCCAAGCACGGTGGGGTGTCGCCGACAAAGCCGGGAAGGAGAACGACGACGTCTGGCCAGCATGTGAGAAGTAGTAGTACTAGTAGTTAGTGTGTGTGTGTCTGTGTCTGAGTACGAGCATGTACCAATACTACTAGTTACTACTGTAGTTTTTAGAGCAAATTACCAGTACATTAGCCTAGACTAAATGGAAAAATTCCTATCCTAAGCATCAAATGCCATCTCTTTCTCTATAGGAATTGAGATGCATGTCATCTCACTTCCTATGATTTTCATATTCCTATCCTATGAACGAAAGGAGGCCTCTGTTGGAGTAACTACTGTAGCTACCAGTACTGCTGGTACAGTAGTTTTCTTCAAGAAGCGGAATTCAATGAAGTCATGATGGTTTCTTCGTCCGAGCAACTTCAAAGTGGGAAGTGGGCCTGTGATTTGACGGCTCATTAGTCATTGTTACTGCGGCACGACGACCTGGGTGACTCTCCCTTGGAGTTCTGTGTGCATGGCAAGTGGACCAGGATGGTCGACGTCCCACATGTTGGCGAACGGAAGTATTCTTTCCGATATCGAGGAGCAAGGAAACCGTGTGGTATAGTATCACTGCTGATTGGTTCGCAAAAAAATAGTATTACTGCCGATTTATAATTATTTTTTATTTCTAATGAATGCTAGCGTTTCAACTCTTACGACGAAGGGTGCCAAACACGGCACGTGCTGGATGTCCCACACGTCAGCGAAAGGAGTGGGACATGAACAACGTGGTAGAGCCCAGCGTAAAAAACAGTGTGGTAGAGTGTCTCCACTTCTTCCACTTCTGGGTCGGAGACCACACGTAGTAGTACTTAGTGGTATGAACGATACAAAGTGCGACCTGGAGAGAAAGACACGTCTAGTTGGAAGGTCTCGGGGCATACACGTAAACAAATATAAAAGTTAATATGTGCCTCCAACTAATATAGTAGTAGTAGAGTACTTAGGCACGTACTCCATAACATCACCGTGCATTGCACGTACAACATTTAGTGGTGGTACGTAGTAAGAAACAAATGCCGCCCAAGAGTTCCCTTCTCGACCTACTTTTGGGTGTTTGGTAGAGTGTATGGAGGGTGCATGAGTCCACACTAGTTTAGCACAAATACACTAGAAGCATGCATGAAGAGAGCATGCATGAAGAGGGGTGTTGAGTTGAGCATGCATGAAGAGGGAACAACTATGCTGAGACGAGAATGCAACCAAACACACCCTATATGCCACGCATGTTCATACCATTTGTGCCTTTCTACTTCACTTACTGCGCTACATTACTCAGGTTCGTACGTCCACTCCTGGGTACATGTCCGTCTCGTAGTTCCAGTCCCACGTGTTCTTCATATAGATGGAACGATCCTTGCATAACATGTGCACCTTGATGCTAGATGTCTCGCGTGTTGGCAAAAGGATGAACAAAGCTCACGTAAAAAAATAGAGTGGAAGAACATAGATTCCGGACGACCGAGAAGGAGCAAGGAACCTCGTGGTGGAGCGTCTGCACTCATAATATTTAATATTATTCAGGGATATAAAATTAACCAATCATCTCCACAGTGGACTGGAAGAGTACGAAACACGGCAGCCCAGTGTAGTTACATCATACTAGTACATGGCTAACCCACGCTATCACCATATTTCTTGGCTTCCGTGCGACACCTATCTCTAGTAATCCAGCAGCCTGTATCGCTTCTCCCTCCTCGTCTCTATCAAAGTGCGGCGGGCTGGCATTTCTGCCGTCTATTGAGGTCGGTTAACTATCACATGTTAGCGACATGCCAAGAGCATTCTAAAAAAAATTCCTTTCACATTCCGTTTTCAAAAAGAAAAAAATCCTTTCACGTACGAATTTGCATGTATGCTTTCAGCAACTTGCATGTCCTATACTGCTCCTGTTTGATACTCTAACTTAGCTAGAGGTTAGACTAACTCATGACTAACCCTGAACTAACTGTAGCCAAAGAGGTGTTTGGGTGACAGGGTTAGATTGACAATAAATGCACTTCATGGAGAGAGAAAAATGATTTTTCAGTGGTCGCAATGAGAAGTATCTCCAATTAGCACCTCTTGGGTGGGATAGTTTTTTTTGGTGGGTTCGGTGCAACTTGCTCCAATTTAAACCCTCATGCTTGGATACTTTAGGGCTATTTGAGCCCCAACTAGCTCAAACTAACTCCAACCCATGGATCCAAATAGGGCCTATGGCCAGTCTCGACGCGGAGCAGTCGCGTGCACCGGGAAGCGGCGCTCTCTCAGCCGTCGGGCCACTTCAAAGCCGACGCCAGTGAGAGGTCGCCTCCGCTCTGGCCGGGCATTAATGCGGCACTGATGCTCCAGGGCGACGCTAACCGTTTCACGCTGGAAGCGCGCGCTGGCAAGGGAGTATAGGTTTTGAACCGTTTCAGGTGTAGTACTGGTAGTTTGCAAAACTACTCAATTATTGCACTCAGTTTCCTAAGAAATTGTGGTAAAAGCGTTACTCCACAGCCCGCTTCCCTTCTCCTTCCTCTTCCACCGCCCGCGCACGTCCGCGGGAAGCGACCGGTCAACCCTTATATAGGAGTGCTAGCACAAAAAGATGCATTCATGACCACTAAAATTTTCATATTAAAGCGCCACTCCGGCGGGAGTATGGCGTATGTTGTTACCTTCGGCCGGCCCATGGCTACCGGGCGACGGCGACCAAAGAAGAGGCGGCGGGAGGGGAATGAATGCAGCTACTGTTTGGGTTCGCCTTCCGGCTTAAATAAATGCGCAGCATCACGTGTACCCGCGGGTGCACAAATTGTAACATACGTGTCTGCTTAAGTGGGCGTCACGTAACTGGTGTGTGTATGTGAGAGAGATTCTGAGAGACAGAGTGCGTGTGTGTGACTCTACTCTTCGTACATGTACTCAACCTTTTGCATCGGGATATATGTATAATGGTATTTACTTTAGCTAGTGATTTACGTGGCCATGTTAACGTGGTTGTGTCAAAAAAATGTCACTTCCTGCTCGTGATTTGCGTTATATAATTACAAGCAAGATTCTCGTGCATTGCACGGAACATCAATATGCATTTTTTTACAGAACACCTGTTGTGATTGACCCATGCAGGAGTAATCCCATGTGTAAAAACTAATGATATCTCGAGAATTTTATCGGAAAACTGGTATCTCGAGAATGTCATCGAAAAAAAATGAAAGATGAGAGATAAGGCGAGGAGGAGTGGAGCGTGGTGGTGACTGGTGGTCGGAATGGGCGGAGGCATGGGGATGGACGGCGCCGGCAGGCGGCAGCGGCCACCATGCATGCTAGATTGTTCCAGAGACTTATTCCTTTTTTAATTGCTGAGCAATGAGGTTGTGGGAGATAATGATGTGGAGAGAGGTGCGGGTATCTTTTGTAAAATTATCATAGTTTGCTTTCTATCCTCAGATATAGATCATACGGTCTGTATTACAAGATGGCAGGCACACCATCACCGCCAACTCATTTTTTTATAAGGGTACAGATGATAAGTTTGCTGACTACTAAAGTAAAGTGGAATTTGTCCATGTTATGCAAGTAAATAAAGGTGATTGTTTATCATACGGGTAAGGTTGGATGAAGGGTGGTACAAATGCTCCGCCTAGAGCATGTGTGTGTGAGATGGAGTCTTAGTGTGTGTGGGGTGTGTGTGTGTGTGTGAGAGAGAGAGAGAGAGAGGAGAGAGAGATGGAGTCTTAGTTTGTGTGTGTGAGAGAGAGAGAGAGATGGAGTCTTGGTGTGTGTGGGGGGTGTGCGTGCGTGTGTGTGTGTGTGTTTGTGTGTGTGTGTGAGAGAGAGAGATGGAGTCTTAGTGTGTGGGGGGGGTGCGTGCGTGCATGTGTGTGTGTGCGCGTGTGTGTGTGTGTGTCGTCGGGTCCTCTGTGGCGGATGTAATTTAAGTGTGCATGGCTTCATCATAGAGAGGTGATGTGTATGGCAGAGGCCACCAACGATGGGGTGCGAGAGAGAAAATGCCCGTAGAGAGGGAAGAGAAGGTGTGTGCGCATGAGAGGAGTCGACATCGAGAGAACGTGTTTGTTCGAGAGACACCGAGGAAGACTACTATATATCGATGGTGCATGTAGGCGGGAATTAAACAAAGGGATGGTCTTATTGGTTTCGGGGATATAGGGGAAGAGTGAGAGGCGGGGGGGGGGGGGTAGCTAGAAGGAGATTGTTAAGTGTGAGTGTGTGTTTTACCCATCCAGGCGGAAGTTATGTGCACAAAAGACGAGAACGATTCGATGTGGCATTAGGATTGAGGGTAATTAACTATGTATGGAGACATAGAGACCTTGAACGTGCATGTGTGAGAGGTATACATGTATACGTGGAATGTGTGTGTGTGCGCGCGCGCATGAACGAGATAAAAGAAAGAAGACATAAGTCATAAGATCAACGACATGGGAGAGACGGATCGGTATGACAATATGCATGCATGTGAGAATGCAGGGAAGAAGGACCGACAATTGAGCATGTGTTTTTGTCTTTAAGAGAGTGGCGTGGGCTGGAGCATGCATCTATGGCGAGCAGAGGGAGTGAGGCGCAACGATTGTGCAAAAGAGACCAACCTATAAATGCATATGTATGGAGAGACATATATAGTGTGGGTGATAGGAAGCAAGACTCCGTGCGAGAAAGAAATGTTGACGGAGAAACTACAGATAGATACAGAGATGGAGATGCTAGCTAGAGGGACATCCACTAGTTTGGGTGTTGGAGATGACCGTCGGGTGGTTCAAAAGGTGAAGTTATATATGTGTGTGAGAGGGCACTTGACTGCATGTAGAGAGAAACATATGTAGTGTGCGTGATAGGAATCAAGAGTGAGGGCGAGAAAGAAGGTTGATGGAGAAACAGATAAATAGAAAGATAAAGATGCTAGCTAGTGTGCGTTAGAGATAGGAGTCGAGTGGATCAGAAGGCTGGGTTATGTGTGTGGGTGTGAGAGAGATAGAGAGAGGGTGCATGTGAGTCACATACAAACAGATATCAGAGAGAAATGAGATCCAGAGAGATGGAGTTTTGTGTCTGCGAGAGAGAAAGATATTTCACAACGAGAGTGATAGCTAGAGAGACATATGAGGCAACGCAAGATATCTCTAGGGAGAGAGGGTGTGTGTGAGCGACATACAAGAGAACAATGGAGAAATATGAGACCCTGGGAGACAGAGTTTGTGTTTGTGTGTGAGAAAGAGATATTGAAGAGGAAGAGTCGTAGGTTCTCATATCTAAGGAGCGAAAGACATCTCTGTATGAGGGGTGTGCGAGTGGCACACATGGGAATAGTAAGGAGAAATGAGACCCCGGGAGACAAAGTTTTGTGTTTGTGTGAGAGAAAGAGATTCCACATGGAGAATCATAGTTAGAGACACATAGTAGGGAGCGAGATATACTTAGAGAGAGATAGAGTGATGAAGGTCGAGGGAGAGAGTACCGTCAGTGTGTTACGAAGATAAAAGATCATTATCGACATACAGGTAGCACGAGAGATACCTGAGAGACGATGAACGCGTATAGGTCCAGAGAGATAGTCCTATATAAGCATGAGTGATAGCTATATGAGACGAATATCTAGATTAAAGGGGATTCAAATATTTAAACTGGAGATCACGACATCGATAATATCATAACGCAAATTGGTGTATCAAACATGCATATTCATTTGAATTTGGGCACACGTGTAATGTTATATAGTTTATCAATATTGGTGATCCATAGATTCTTCAATTACAAACAATGCATGGTTTATATGCAATTAATGTCTAAACGGGATTACACTATATGTTGCGTGTGTGAAACACATTATACATGTTTGAGAAGTAAAAAAACCCCGCATGAAACACACATTAATTGGAGACAGTTAGCGAGGAATGCATACATTGGATTTCAACATAAAATGGTTTCAAATATTTGAAAATCCAAATTGATGGATACAACCTTATGAATCTAAGATCATGCCATTTGTAAACCATATTTATGTATAAATGGTGTTGTGATTTTCAAAGTATATATAAAAAATGATGTATATAGAATGTAATTCCAATTGAAAATGGATCCCGCCCGGAAAAAAAGAATACAAACGGGATTCGAATTGAGTTGGCACAGTAAACGTGCACTCTGCAAAATTTGAACGAAGCGGGGAAGTCGCAGTAATCGCCCGAAACCAAAATCTGCGAGATGGAAATCACTACTGCCTATCCCTGCCACGCAAAGCCTATCTGCTGGATTTCTATAGGTTTCGATAGGGATAGGTTTGTAATTTCACCCAAACATGATGTAACCGCCTCTCACCCGGATTCATACACGGTGGGCGCCAAAACACAGTGTGTCCTCGGCCGAAATCGACTCCCTCCCTGATTCATATTCGTACACGGTGGGCGCCAAAAACAAACTCTCGTCGGCAAATATTCGGTGTATGCGAGATTACCGTCCTATCCCCAACCGACTAATGTTGCTGTGATGTAGTACAAATTTGAAACGGGGGCTAAGTTTGTAAATTTCCTCGTATTTGAGACAAGCGCGCCCTGAATACATGGTTCCCCCCTTCCTCTCTACCTCCCTTTTCCCCGTTCGTACTCCGTGGGCGCCAAAACACCCTCTCCACCCCACCCTCCTCCGTCCGCCGCTGTCCGCCACCCCATCCACCGCCGTCCTCCTCCACCATGCCGCAGCTGATACCCCGACGCCGCCGTCCATTACAAGAGATCGACCTCTCTCATCCACGGCTTCGGACCGGGATCCTTGCATCACGTCCTCTCGCATCATCCCCGCCGTCGTCCACCTTGCCGGCGCCGCTCCTACGACCGTCTCGTCCACCGCGCCCCGCCGCCACCGTCTACCCTCCTAGATCTGCTTCCACGCCGTCGACAGCCATCGCTACCGCAGCAAATTCTCAGCAGATGCGTACACGGCGCCGCACCAGAGGTGGTACTCTTTCGTATCTGCTCAACTTATTTATCGCAGCAAGAAAATAGATCGCCATTGCTTTACTCTGATTTCTTGTCTTGGTTGCGAAGTTGCCTTTGTCCGGTTTGCACCTTCAGATCCGCCATGGCACGCTCAACACTATACTCCCAATGCTTATGGTTTTCCCCTTTTATATTCCACACTAGTTAAATCACAGTAGACTAAATTTCAAAATTGGGTCAGTCGATTTTTCAGAGCTCGCCGGAGTTCGCCGGTGCGATCGAAGGGGCTCGGGTGGTTGTTGGGCCTCGCCGAACGAAGAATAATCGACGCAGGTGGGGGTTGGGGCGGGGGTGGGGGTGGGGGTGGCGGAGGAACACAGGCGGTGGGGGCCGGTGGTCCGGCCGGCGGCCCGTGCGGTGTTCTGTATGGGAAGAATCAGAGACGAGGAAGAAGAAGGGTTAGGAGACGTAGGATCTTCATCCAACCGCCTGAAATGGTCGAGAGACAGCTGGGAGTTGCATTCTTAATGCGCTCTGGTTCATCATGTGTGGGTACTGCGCAACCAACATTTTATTATCCAAAATCTGCTTGCTCTTCTTTACCATGTTCCTCTTCCGTTCTTCTTTAATATGTACTCTCTCCGTTCCTAAATACAAGTCTTTGTATAGATTCCACCATGGACTACATATGGAGCAAAATGAGTGAATCTACACTCTAAAATGTATCTGGATACATCTGTATGTGATCCATAGTGGAAATCTCTACCAAGACTTATATTTTGGAACGGAGGGAGTATGATAGTAGTACAGTATGTTCCTTGTACTGAAGATGAGCAGGGACATTTGCAGTGTAGAGGTCTATACGGTCGGTTGTGATGGACACTTTGAGCCTCTTTGATTCGTAGGATCTTGTAAACATAGGAATAGGATTTGTAGTGGCCTGTCCACTTGAATCCTATAAGAATGGCAAGGAAATGCGGGGAGCTGTGTCGCCTTTGAGAGTTACACTGATATTAACAGTACTGCACCTTCACTTTGATGGCAAGTCTATAAACAAATTTCCGGTGAAGTCTCCTGTGCTAAATTTAGAAGACATTGAATGGAAAAACCTTGTTATGCACTGGTCTCATTCCCAGGATGAGGTACTGTCTATGAATCACATGACAATTTGAACTTCTACTTTTCCGCATGTGCCTTACGGATCTTTTTTGCGGGAAATCTGCTCGAAGAAGAATTCCGGTTTGACAAGAACGACGGGATATCGCAAATATGCTGCCCGCTGCTTTGCTCTTGTTAGTACCTGTTGTCCTGTATCATTGTACTTGCATACATACCTGGTTCATTATGTGACAGCAGTATGCATGATAGCTTGCTTATCAATTGTTCGCTCCAAATTATCTGATCTGTATGAATGGTTACATTAGTGTAGAATATATCCAATGCCAATGTTTTTTTAGCTCTGCATTGTTCTTGTAAGTACATGCTGTCCTTTATCAGTGTACTTATAATGACAGGTAGTTGTTCATGTACCATCACTCTGCAGCTTATTTTCCTTTGCCCTCCATTTTCTACACATCAGATCTATATTTACTCTTACCATAAGGTTGGTACTGAAGAAGTTTAGCTGTGCATTGCTCTTGGCTGTACCTTTTGCCTGTATCGCTGCACTTACATTTATAGCTACTTGGTTATGTAGCATCACTCTTCATCTTATCTTAAATATTCTCCATTTTTTTCGTATATTATCACATCTATATTTACTCTTAACAAAATGTAGAATAAAGGTAATGCTTTTGAAGAAGATTCTGTGGTAAACTTCTTGAATTGCACCCCCCATCAGCATGGACAAGGCCTTTATAGAGCATGTCTTCACCAATAATGTAAGTTTGTCCATCTCAAGCCTTCAAACTTTGTTGTATTTATTTGGTTAGGCATGACTGCAACAGCTGTTTATTTTTGGTGTTTGCATCAAATTGCTTGTTTAAAGTTTATTATGTAGTTCATAAACAAAAGTTTGTCCTTTCTCAGTTTAAGTTTTCAGTTGTACAACCAAGTTCCTTCTTCATACCATGTAAATTAAACTATACAGAGCAAGTGATCTTCTTTTGCACTGCATGTATGCTTCTGTTCTTCATCCGTAATCCAGTGGTGTGGTGAACCTATCCACTACAACACAATGTCATATTCTGCAATGTCTTAACTATGAACAATGTCATATCATTCTACTATTATTTAAACTGTCTCTTTATTTGCCAATCTGAAATGGTATAAATTGACAGCACACTAACCATTGATACTTATGAGTTCTTGATCTGTAATCCAGTGGTGTCGTGAAGCTGCCAACTCCTTCACAATGTCATTTCCTGCCATGTCTTGACCTGAACAATACCATATTGTGTTAATGCAATTTTAAACTGTGTCACTTTATTCGTCAGTAAGAAATGTGATGAATTGTCAGCACTGATACTTTTATGTGCAAAACCTGTCATCTGTCTGCTTGTTTATCTTTCAGAGTGAGGAAGATATAAGTGTTGAACAAGCGCAGTCTCATCATCTTGCTCAGCTGCTTGCGCTGCAGCTCCCCAGTAGGGCTAACCTTTCTTGAACTCTATTGAAGTGCTGTCGGTTTTGTATATTATTTTGTCGGCGTGTTTATTTGCACTGGTGGCGATCTTTGATGCCCAGTGTATGTAATCTGCTGTCTGCTTGTGCTTTATTATCATAGTGGCGAACTTTGATGCCCAGTGGATGTAATATGCCATAATTTCTTTATTGTATAGTCTAGGTTTTTTCTTATTCACGATGCTGCAGTTATTTTACTGTATATTTATCCTGTCTTCGCAGTAAACCGGCCAAACCATAAAATTACGGTACATAATCGGGCCGTCATGCAATCACGATGTAGGTTGGGCCTGAAACGTGCCGAACAGCTCACGGGCCGGCAGCAGCCCGAAATGAACCCCGGCCCATGATTGTGCGAATCAAATCATGGGCTTTTAACAGGCCAAAAATGTCTCGGTCCTTGTTCGGCCCAATCAGATATCGGCTGCGAGCAGGCCGGATGCAAACCGGGCCATAGTTAGGCCCAACTATATGACGGACTTTTAATAGGCCGAAATTAATATAGGGCTGAAATGTTAAACGGGCCCTTAACAAGCCAAAACTAATATCAGGCTGAATTACTAAGTGGGCTTTTAGCAAGTGGGCCCAAAATCATAGTGTCTAGTTGACGGGCCGAAACTGATATGGGCCATAATTGAGCCCAAAGCCTCTTAAAGGGCCGGACCTGATCTGGGCCGTAATTTGGCCTAGAACGTGGTAGGCTTTTAACGGGCCAGATCTCATATGGGCCACTATTAGGCCCGGAGCGTGGCAGGCCATTAATGGACCGGATCAAATATGGGCCGGCATTTGGCCCAAAACATGGCAGCCAGTTAATGGGCCGGCCGACTAGGGTCCTCAAAATCTTGTGGGCCTACAGCTGGGCCGGCCCATTAATGTCGGCGAAATCTCATGGGCCTTTAGCTGGGCCGGCCCATTATGATCCGCAAGAATCTTGTGGGCCTTTACCTGGGCCGGCCCATTATGGCACACAAAAATCTTGTGGGCCTTTACCTGGGCCGGCCCATTATGGCCCACAAAATCATGTGGCCCTTTAGCTGGGCCAGCCCATTATGGTCCGCAAAATCTCGTGGGCCTTTAGCTGGGTCGGCCCATTATGGTCCGCAAAATCTTGTGGGCCTTCAGTTGGGCCGGCCCATTTAAACTTGATGGGTCGGTCCACGTGTCAACATATCATAGGCGCGTCTCGCCCATTGGATGAGTGACACCTGTGCCAACGCGGACCTGACACGTGTCTCCTCCAGCCAATGATGATTTTACACATGGAAAATCCCCATTGGTCGGGGCTATTAACGGGTTATCGGATCCAAAACCCGACCTGATAGCTTAACGGCGTTCCGTTACAGTGGATGCCACGTGTTGGTCACCCTTGACGAAAGCACTTCTGACGCGCGATTTATCGTCATGGAAGTGGACACTTCCGTGATGATAATTTTGGTAATGTCATGGAACACTTCTACGACAGCACAGGTATGACTATCTTGATTCTGTCATAAATTTGTCATGGATGTACATGCATGACAAAAAACGTGACCTACTGTGACAAACACGTATCATCACGGAAGTGTATTTTTTTGTAGTGAGATCTCCACAAGCGAGGGGGAGAACATTGTATTGAGATCCAAAAAGAGAGAGGAAGCCATCTAGCTAATAACTATGGACCCGAAGGTCTGAGGTAAACTACTCACACATCATCAGAGAGGCTATGGTGTTGATGTATAAGCCCTCCGTGATCGATGCCCCCTCCGGCGAAGCTCCGGAACAGGCCCCAAGATGGGATCTCACGGGTACAGAAGGTTGCGGCGGTGGAATTAGGTTTTTGGCTCCGTATTTGGTAGTGTGGGGGTACATAGGTATATGCAGGAGGAAGGAGTACGTCGGTGGAGCAACGTGGGGCCCACGAGGGTGGAGGGCGCGCCCCCTACCTCGTGGCTTCCTGGTAGATTTCTTGACGTAGGGTCCAAGTCCTCTGGATCACGTTCGTTCCGAAAATCACGTTCCCGAAGGTTTCATTTCGTTTGGACTCCGTTTGATAAATTTTTTTTGCGAAACTCTGAAATAGGCAAAAAACAGCAATTCTGGGTTGGGCCTCCGGTTAATAGGTTAGTCCCAAAAATAATATAAAAGTGTATAATGAAGCCCAATAATGTCCAAAACAGAAGATAATATAGCATGGAGCAATCAAAAATTATAGATACGTTGGAGACGTATCATCAGTTTCTCCAACTTTAGTTGAATCGAGTGTGGCTACGTCCGGTCCTTGTTGAAGGTTAAAACAGCACACTTGACGAAAAATCGTTGTGGTTTTGATGCGTAGGTAAGAACGGTTCTTGCTCAGCCCGTAGCAGCCACGTAAAACTTGCAACAACAAAGTAGAGGACGTCTAACTTGTTTTTGCAGGGCATGTTGTGATGTGATATGGTCAAGACATGATGCTAAATTTTATTGTATGAGATGATCATGTTTTGTAACAGAGTTATCGGCAACTGGCAGGAGCCATATGGTTGTCGCTTTATTGTATGCAATGCAATCGCCCTGTAATTGTTTTTACTTTATCACTAAGCGGTAGTCGTAGAAGCAATAGTTGGCGAGACGACAACGATGCTACGATGGAGATCAAGGTGTCGCGCCGGTGATGATGGTGATCATGACGGTGCTTTGGAGATGGAGATCAAAGGCACAAGATGATGATGGCCATATCATATCACTTATTTGATTGCATGTGATGTTTATCCTTTATGCATCTTATTTTTCTTAGTTCGGTGGTAGCATTATAAGATGATCTCTCACTAAATTTCAAGGTACAAGTGTTCTCCCTGAGTATGCACCGTTGCGAACGTTCGTCGTGCCGAGACACCACGTGATGATCGGGTGTGATAAGCTCTATGTTCACATACAACGGGTGCAAGCCAGTTTTGCACGTGCAGAATACTCGGGTTAAACTTGACGAGCCTAGCATATGCAGATATGGCCTCGGAACACTCAGACCAAAAGGTCAAGTGCGAATCATATAGTAGATATGATCAACATAGTGATGTTCACCATTGAAAACTACTCCATCTCACGTGATGATCGGACATGGTTTAGTTAATTTGGATCACGTGATCACTTAGATGATTAGAGGGATGTCTATCTAAGTGGGAGTTCTTAAGTAATATGATTAATTGAACTTTAATTTATCATGAACTAAGTACCTGATAGTATTTTGCATGTCTATGTTGTTGTAGATCAATGGCCCGTGCTACTGTTCCTTTGAATTTTAATGCGTTCCTAGAGAAAGCTAAGTTGAAAGATGATGGTAGCACTTACACGGACTGGGTCCGTACCTTGAGGATTGTCCTCATTGCTGCACAGAAGAATTACGTCCTGGAAGCACCGCTAGGCGCAAGACCCGCTGCAGGAGCAACGCCGGACGTTGTGAACGCCTGGCAGAGCAAAGCTGGTGACTACTCGATAGTTCAGTGTGCCATGCTTTATAGCTTAGAACCGGGACTTCAATGATGTTTTGAACGTCATGGAGCATATGAGATGTTCCAGGAGTTGAAGTTAATATTTCAAGCAAATGCCCGGATAGAGAGATATGAAGTCTGCAATAAGTTCTATAACTGCAAAATGGAGGAGAATAGTTCTGTTAGTGAGCATATACTCAAAATGTCTGGGTATCATAATCACTTGACTCAGCTGGGAGTTAATCTTCTGGTTGATAGTGTCATTGACAGAGTTCTTCAATCACTGCCACCAAGCTACAAAAGCTTCGTGATGAACTATAACATGCAAGGGATGGATAAGACGATTCCCGAGCTCTTTGCAATGCTAAAGGCTGCGGAGGTAGAAATCAAGAAGGAGCATCAAGTGTTGATGGTCAACAAGACCACCAGTTTCAAGAAAAAGGGTAAAGGGAAGAAGGGGAACTTCAAGAAGAACGGCAAGCAAGTTGCTGCTCAAGTGAAGAAGCCCAAGTCTGGACCTAAGCCTGAGACTGGGTGCTTCTACTGCAAAGGGACTGGTCACTGGAAGCGGAACTTCCCCAAGTATTTGGCGGATAAGAATGATGGCAAGGTGAACAAAGGTATATGTGATATACATGTTATTGATGTGTACCTTACTAAGGCTCGCAGTAGTGCCTGGGTATTTGATACTAGTTCTGTTGCTAATATTTGCAGCTCGAAACAAGGACTACGGATTAAGCGAAGATTGGCTAAGGACGACGTGACGATGCGCATGGGAAATGGTTCCAAAGTCGATGTGATAGCCGTCGGCATGCTACCTCTACATCTACCTTCGGGATTAGTTTTAGACCTGAATAATTGTTATTTGGTGCCAGCGTTAAGCATGAACATTATATCTGGATCTTGTTTGATGCGAGACGGTTATTCATTTAAATCCGTGTAACATCCCAAATTTTCAATTTGGTATGTTATACATAGATCATCATTGCATATCATGTTTTATTGCATTTTGACAAATCCTCGATAAATCCTAAGCAACTCAAGGACCCTCGGAGAGAGTTGGGGATCTTCTCGAATTTTCATATTTGATTTTTTCATCAAATAATAAGACGAGGATTTTGGTTTTAATTATTTTTCTCTCCGGAAAAATATTTCATTAAACAAAATAAATGAGAGGAGAAAATATGACTTCTCCAAAACAATTGAAATACTGGAGGAAAAATGTTAAAATCATTTATTGGAATTTATTTGGATTTTATTTGCAATTTTCATTGCATTAAAAATATTGCATGTTTTCAAAAAATTAATTTTGTGTCAAAAAATGTTCACCCTATTCTAGATTTTCTAACTAGACGGGGAAAATTTATTATATATTTTTTGGACTTTTATTTATTTTTCTACGAATATTTTTCCGCGGAACGTATTAAAAAAAACTGCGCGCGCCCGCCGGGCCGAAGCCCAGCCGCCCGCGCCCCGTCTCCTCTCCGCGCACGGGAGCGCCGCCGCCGCTCGCCGAGTCCGGCACCCGCACGCCTCCCCGGCCGCCCCCTCCTCCAAGCCATCGCCGCCCCCCCCCTCCTATTTATACCGCCGCCCCCCCCCCCTCTTCTACTCATCCCGCCGCCGCCGCACTTGCCCGCCCCGCCGCCGCCGGAGCCGAGCTCGAAGCCGCCGCCGCCGCCGTTTGCCGCCCCCTCCCCCGAGCCCCGAGCACCCCCACACCCCGCCGCCCTCGCCGCCTCTCGCCAGAGTCGGCCAAGCCCCGCCGGAGCCCGTCCCCGAGGTAGCCGCACCTCGCCTCGTTGCCGGTTTTTGTTTAAAAAAACCGTTCGTTTTAAAAAAAAACCTAGATCGGTTTTTTCGGTTTTGTTATTTTGTGAACGTTCACCGAACCGTTCGTTTTAACGAACGCGTTCGTCGGTTTTTCTCTGTTAACGAACGTCTGTTCTTTAACCGTTCGTCGGATTTTTCCGCGATTATCTCAGATTCGATTTCTGATCGAAACTTCGTTTCTGTTTAACTTTTCGCTCGTTTATCGGAATCAGACGATTCAAGCGCCTAGAGTTTCGTCTCGAAATTCTCTTTCCGTTTAACCTACTCAAACAAGTTTTTGCTACTGTAAAGTTTGACCTAGATCCAGATTAGTAAATGAAGCTTCTTTCTTTCGCAGTTTGATTTTCGTTGTTTCTTTCGAGTTGATTCTTTTTGCAAACCGGAGTTCTTAAGTTGAACTTTCTGGTTGGATCTTTCATTCGAGTTTTACCTGTGCATTAGATGAGTACTTATTGTTTGCTTGTTTGTTTGCGATAGAGTACCGGAGTGTGCCGCTTGTTACTTCGAATCGCTAGGTTTCGAGGACCATCAGCAAGGCAAGTAACACTTTGATCATACCTTTCCATACCCAGTTTTTATTGCATTAGATCAATCCTCAAACATTGCATTGTTAGGATCTAATTAAATTGTGGGAATTGGGAAGTAGTTGAGGTAGTACCTATTACCTGTTCTCTTATCAAACCCTTGGGAGTTACTTCTACGTTGCTATTATATTGCCATGCTATGCTCGTAGACGTGGATTGTGTTTGAGAGATATTCATGACAGATGTGAGATTGTTAATAATGGTTTGCCTAAGGTGGCAACTAAAACTCACATCTGGGTGGATTGAGGCACCTGGAGAATCCAGTGTTGTCTGTTTGTATAAGGACCGCCACCCAGGCTCAAAGGGATCATAAGATTATTCATGCTAGAAACTTCCGTGTGCAGCCACAAGCTATTATGGGCTCTAGCATAGTTCAGTAAGTTGTGGGAAACCTTTCCATGATGGGCTAGCAGATGTAGGGGATTGTAGGTGTACCGGCCTATCTATCGGTTAAGGGGACCTCTTCGGAAAGACTGTGTCTCGGTCATCCGTTTCTCAAACATCTTGTAGTGCGAGAAATCAAGCGGAGGAGATCGAGTCTTGTGGGGAAAAGTGCACAAACCTCTGCAGAGTGTACAAACTAATCATGGTTAGCCGTGTCCCCGGTTATGGACAACTTGAGTATCTAGTACCTGGATTATCATTTGAATCTCATCACCATGTTACTTTTAATTAATTTTGTTGGGTTATTGATGACACTTAATTGGGATTGAGATGCTGTCAACCATCTCAATGTTTCACAACCACCATGATAGTTAAATAAAATTTATTCCTTTGAAGTAGGGAAAAATTGGCTTTTCGCATAAAACTGTAACCATAGAGCTTTCCACCAGCCAGATATGCATGTAGTATAGCATTGTTATTGTTCATTATTCTCTATGTGCTACTTTGCCAGCATATTCTATGTGCTGACCCATTTTCGGGCTGCAACGTTTCATGTTGCAGACTTTTCAGACGACGAGTAAGGTGCCTTAGGTCGTGGTCTTATACTCAGTGATGCCGCTGGAGTTGATGGACTCACTTATCTTCCAAGTCTTCCGCTGTTATCGTATTTAGATGGCCTTAAGCCATATTTACCATACTTAATCTCTTTGGAGATATTCGATGTAATAAGTGTGTGATTGCTACTCTGTTATAAATCCTCCATTTGTACTGTGCGTGTCAGCATTACTGATCCAGGGATGACACTGGTGCACAGCAGCACAGACCATTTGAGGTCTGGTCGCTACAAAGGTGGTATCAGAGCACACGCTGATTGTAGGACACGACCACTAAGCTTAAGCCCTAGAAAGCTTCTCTCTTCTCATTTCTGACCCCTCTCCACTTTCTACTCCTTTAGGAATGGCGGATGCAAGGACCAAGTTCATGCAACCAGATGAGGACACGCCTTTTGGTCGACACTTGAAGGAAGTCACCAAGTATTTGAACATAGGAATACCAAGCATCACCGGAACCTACAACGCCACATTACCCGAAGAGGAGAGCTGGAAGATTCAAGTTCACATTCCAGGAAGGACGTTTGTGCCAATTACTGAACCCATAAGATTGGTTTTCGAAGCACCCACCTGGAGTTTAGGGAAGAGCATGGCCGCACACATCACAATGGGACGCATTGGAGAAGTCTACCACCAGGAGCTTAAGGATACAATTTATCAGATTTGTGGACGCCGAGACGCGCAATGGGAGATGATCAGAACCAAGAAGGATGGATCAATCGCAGCTTTCATCCAGGAGCAAAATCAACATATTCGTCGCCAGGAGAACCAGATGTGCACGGACAAGGAAGAACTGAAGAAGGCATTAACGAAGATCAAGGAGCTCCAAGAAGAACTTAAAGCTACACGCGAGGATTATATGGAGGAAATCATCGCACTAGTAGGGAAGAATGACGACCTGGAGAAGAAGGTTGGAGTATTCATGGGAAATCCAGTGCCAAAAGCAGAAGTTGACGAATGCACTTGTCCGGATAACTACATCATCATCGACGACACCGACTCGGAACCAAGTGAAGATGACTATGTTGACGAAGCTGGAGCAGACATCATGGAGTCTTCAACGGATCAGAATTTCTAGTAGACCACCATATCAGCAGTAGTTTTCCCCCATTTAATAGTATAGTTCAAGCACTTTGTAACGCTAGTTAGATCGATTATTTTGCCTTGTTTGAATTGATTAAGTGATATTGATTGTATTTGCCTCATGAGCATATGGGTAGTGTTTTCTCTCTAGACCTCATTCTATTCTTAACTCTCATCTTTTCTAAACCCATCAGATGCCTCCGAGACGCGACACCGGATTTGTTTTCCCACCAGAGATCACCCAGTTGATTCAGCAACAGAATGCCCTGATGCAAGTGTTAGTGCAGAACCAAGGCAACAACAACAACAACAACCCACCGCCACCACCACCTGTTGATCACCTAGCCCGTTTCTTGAGGCTAAACCCGCCGGTGTTTTCCAGTAGCACCGAGCCGATTGTTGCAGATGATTGGCTCCGCAAAGTTGGAATGGAGTTGACCACTGCAGGATGCACAGATGCGGAAAGAGTGCGATTTGCCGCACATCAGCTTGATGGACCCGCAGCATCATGGTGGGAGAATTATACAGCCACGCACCCTATTGACACTGTCACATGGGACCAGTTTCAGCAAGCTTTCCGTACAGCTCATGTTTCAGCATGAGTTATGGCTATAAAGAAGCGCGAGTTTCGCAACCTACGCCAAGGAGGACGCACCGTAGGCCAGTATGTGGAGGATTTCAGTAAGTTAGCACGTTATGCACCAGATGACGTTGCTACAGATGCAGCCAAGCAGGAGAAATTTTTGGAAGGGCTGAATGATGAACTGAGTATGCAGTTGATGGTAGCAACCTTCAACAACTACCAGGAGCTGGTAGATAGAGCTCTCATGATCGAAGGAAAGCAACAGCAGATTGAAAACCGTAAGAGGAAGTATGGACAAGGGAAGTACAATTCTGGAGCTCTGCAGAAGCCACGATTTGCCCCGAAACCGAGAGGACAGTTTCAGCATACCCATGGAGGAGGTAGTTCGCACAACCATAATGGCTCCAAGAATGGTAATGGGAATGGAGGACCCAACGGACAGAACCGCACCAACCCATCTACCCCAACCAAGAGGGATCTAAGTCACATTACTTGCTTCAAGTGCCAGAAGACTGGACACTATGCAACTGATTGTCCTGAAGCCCAAAATGGAAATGGCAATGGAAGCTCTGGGAAGAAGTCGAACCTGTTCAACAAGGGACATGTGAACCACGTGAGCGTGGAGGAGGTTGAAGCTCAGCCTGATGCAGTAATAGGTAAGTTTTTGGTTAAGTCATTTACTGCAACCGTTCTTTTCGATACTGGTGCATCGCATTCATACATATCAAGGGGATTTGTGAATAAGTTTAAGATGTCCACCCAAGTTCTCAAAACCCCTATGTTAGTAACCTCGCCAGGAGCAGAGTATATGGCCAGCCAAGGATGTTTTCAGATACCATTGGCCATTGGTAGGCATGTTTTCCCCTCAGACCTCATAGTTTTGGAGTCGCAAGGTTTGGATGTGATATTGGGAATGGATTGGCTATCGTTGTATGGAGGAAACATCGATTGTGCCAGCAAGACGATTTTGCTTACCACCCCGGAAGGAAAAAGGATCAAGTATGTATCCTGGCATATGCCGAAGAGGACTCAAGTGAATTCCTTATCAGGAGTTGTACAGGAGGAAGTACCAGTGGTGAAGGATTATCCGAATGTATTTCCAGAAGAGTTGCCAGGCATGCCACCAGATAGAGACATTGAGTTCTTGATTGAACTTTTGCCAGACACAGGGCCAATATCTAAGAGACCGTACAGGATGCCCGCAAAAGATTTGGAGGAAATTAAGAAGCAGATCAAGGAGTTACTGGATAAAGGCTATATTCGCCCAAGTTTGTCACCTTGGGGATCACCAGTACTTCTAGTGGAGAAGAAGATGGGTCGCTGAGGATGGTTGTTGATTACCGCGGATTGAATGAAGTGACCATCAAAAACAAGTACCCACTACCGATGATCAATGATTTGTTTGACCGCCTACAAGGAGCTAAAGTATTTTCCAAGATCGATCTACGATCAGGATACCATAAGCTAAAGATTCGAGAGCAGGATATACCTAAGACGGCATTTACCACCAGATATGGATTGTATGAGTATACCGTTATGTCATTTGGTTTGACTAACGCACCTGCCTATTTCATGAACCTGATGAACAAAGTGTTTATGGAGTTTTTGGATAAGTTCGTCGTGGTGTTCATTGATGATATTTTAATCTTTTCCAAGGATGAGGAAGAGCATGAGGAGCATTTACGATTGGTACTTGAGAAGCTCAGAGAACATCAGTTATACGCCAAGTTCAGCAAATGTGAATTTTGGCTGAAGGAAGTTGGATTCCTTGGACATGTTATTTCTGGAGAAGGAATAGCAGTAGACCCTGCCAAGGTTGACACAGTGACAAGTTGGGAATCACCCACGACAGTTGGAGAAATCCGGAGTTTTCTTGGACCTGCAGGATACTACCGGAGATTCATCGAGAATTTCTCGAAGATTGCTAAGCCCATGACTGAGCTATTGAAGAAGGACACCAAATTCAATTGGACTGAGGAATGTGAAGCTAGTTTCCAAGAGTTGAAGAAACGATTGGTTACATCACCAGTGTTGATTCTGCCAGATCAACGCAAGGATTATGAAGTTTATTGCGACGCTTCTCGTCGAGGACTTGGAGCAGTGCTTATGCAGGAAGGAAGAGTTGTGTCATATGCTTCACGACAACTTAAACCCCATGAGAAGAATTATGCTATGCATGATTTGGAGTTAGCAGCCGTGGTGCATGCGTTGAAGACATGGAGACATTTTCTCATCGGAAACCATTGTGAGGTGTATACGGATCACAAGAGTTTGAAGTATATTTTCACGCAGAAGGAGTTAAACCTCAGACAGAGGAGATGGTTGGAGCTCATTAAGGACTATGATATGAGATTGCATTATCACCCAGGAAAGGCTAACGTGGTAGCAGACGCGTTGAGCCGCAAGAGTCATGTCAACACCCTCATGACAGGAGAGTTACCTCAGGAGTTAGCCGAGGACCTTCGCGAGCTATGTTTGGAGATAGTCCCAAGAGGCTATTTAGTGACATTGGAGATTCAGTCTACCTTGATGGAAAGGATCAGAGAAGCTCAGAAGACAGACAAGGAGATTGAAGAGATAAAGGAGAAGATGAGCAAAGGAAAAGCCAAGGGATTTCGTGAGGATGAGCACGATACCTTATGGTTTGAGGACCGCGTATATGTGCCAAATGATCCGGAGATCAGGAAGTTGATTTTGCAAGAAGCCCATGATTCACCGTACTCGATTCACCCAGGGAATACCAAGATGTATTTGGATCTGAAGAATACTTTCTGGTGGACCGGAATGAAGAAGGATATTGCAGAGTATGTAGCAGTTTGTGATGTGTGTCAGAGAGTGAAGGCAGAGCATCAGAAGCCAGCCGGATTGCTACAACCATTGCCGATACCCGAATGGAAGTGGGATAAAATAGGCATGGATTTTATCACGGGATTACCCAGGACTCGTTCAGGCTATGACTCAATATGGGTTGTAGTCGACCGTTTGACGAAAGTGGCTCATTTCATTCCAGTGAAGACCACTTACACCAGTGCTAAGTTGGCAAAGATATACATGACCAGGATCGTATGTTTGCATGGAGTTCCGAGGACCATTGTATCAGACAGAGGAACCCAATTTACCTCGAAGTTTTGGAAGCAGTTACATGAAACATTGGGAACCATGCTGGAATTTAGTACAGCTTTTCACCCGCAGATAGATGGACAGACCGAGAGAGTCAACCAGATTTTGGAGGACATGTTGAGAGCTTGTGCACTAGATTATGGATCTAGTTGGGACAACAATTTGCCATATGCGGAGTTTTCGTATAACAACAGTTATCAAACCAGTTTGAAGATGGCCCCTTTCGAAGCTTTGTACGGAAGGAGGTGTAGAACACCGTTGTTATGGGACGAAGTTGGAGACCGTCAGTTGTTTGGACCAGATTTGATTAAGGAGTCTGAACAGAAAGTGAGGTTGATTCGCGATAGGCTCAAGGTAGCCCAATCCAGGCAGAAGAGTTATGCTGATTCTAAACGAAAGGAGACAGTCCACGAAGTCAGAGACAGAGTGTATCTTCAAGTATCACCACTTCAAGGAGTGAAGCGCTTTGGAGTTAAGGGAAAGTTAGCACCCCGTTTTATCGGACCATACAGAGTTGTGGAACGTATGGGAGAGGTTGCCTACAAGCTGGAATTGCCCGAAGGATTGTCTGGAGTTCATGATGTATTTCATGTTTCCCAGTTGAAGAAGTGCCACGCAGAGATGGCTGAGATACCACTGAGAGATACTATGCCACTGGAAGCGATTCAGCTGGAAAGTGATTTGACCTATGAGGAGAAACCAGTTAAGATTCTTGAGTATGCCAGCCGAGTTACCCGCAGTAAGGTTATCAAGTTTTGCAAAGTCTAGTGGAGTCACCACACGGAAGATGAAGCCACCTGGGAGCGAGAGGAAGATCTACGGAAGGACCACTCCCACCTGTTTTCTAGCCAACCCGAATCTCGAGGGTCAGATTCATCTTAAGGGGGGGTAGGTTTGTAACATCCCAAATTTTCAATTTGGTATGTTATACATAGATCATCATTGCATATCATGTTTTATTGCATTTTGACAAATCCTCGATAAATCCTAAGCAACTCAAGGACCCTCGGAGAGAGTTGGGGATCTTCTCGAATTTTCATATTTGATTTTTTCATCAAATAATAAGACGAGGATTTTGGTTTTAATTATTTTTCTCTCCAGAAAAATATTTCATTAAACAAAATAAATGAGAGGAGAAAATATGACTTCTCCAAAACAATTGAAATACTGGAGGAAAAATGTTAAAATCATTTATTGGAATTTATTGGGATTTTATTTGCAATTTTCATTGCATTAAAAATATTGCATGTTTTCAAAAAATTAATTTTGTGTCAAAAAAATGTTCACCCTATTCTAGATTTTCTAACTAGACGGGGAAAATTTATTTTATCTTTTTTGGACTTTTATTTATTTTTCTACGAATATTTTTCCGCGGAACGTATTTAAAAAAAAACTGCGCGCGCCCGCCGGGCCGAAGCCCAGCCGAGGCCCAGCCGCCCGCGCCCCGTCTCCTCTCTGCGCACGGGAGCGCCGCCGCCGCTCGCCGAGTCCGGCACCCGCACGCCTCCTCGGCCGCCCCCTCCTCCAAGCCATCGCCGCCCCCCCTCCTATTTATACCGCCGCCCCCCCTCTTCTACTCATCCTGCCGCCGCCGCACTTGCCCGCCCCCGCCGCCGCCGGAGCCGAGCTCGAAGCCGCCGCCGCCGGAGCCGAGCTCGAAGCCGCCGCCGCCGCCATTTGCCGCCCCCTCGTAGCCCCTCGCCCCCCCCCCCCGAGCCCCGAGCACCCCCGCACCCCGCCGCCCTCGCCGCCTCTTGCCGGAGCCGGCCAAGCCCCGCCGGAGCCCGTCCCCGAGGTAGCCGCACCTCGCCTCGTTGCCGGTTTTTGTTTTAAAAAAAACTCTTCGTTTAAAAAAAACCCTAGATCGGTATTTTTCGGTTTTGTTATTTTGTGAACGTTCACCGAACCGTTCGTTTTAACGAACGCGTTCGTCGGTTTTTCTCTGTTAACGAACGTCCGTTCTTTAACCGTTCGTCCGTTTTTCTTTTTCGTCGGATTTTTCCGCGATTATCTCAGATTCGATTTCTGATCGAAACTTCGTTTCTGTTTAACTTTTCGCTCGTTTATCGGAATCAGTCAATTCAAGCGCCTAGAGTTTCGTCTCAAAATTTTCTTCCCGTTTAACCTACTCAAACAAGTTTTTGCTACTGTAAAATTTGACCTAGATCCAGATTAGTAAACGAAGCTTCTATCTTTCGCAGTTTGACTTTCGTTGTTTCTTTCGAGTTGATTCTTTTTGCAAACCGGAGTTCTTAAGTTGAACTTTCTGGTTGTATCTTTCATTCGAGTTTTACCTGTGCATTAGATGAGTACTTATTGTTTGCTTGTTTGTTTGCGATAGAGTACCGGAGTGTGCCGCTTGTTACTTCGAATCGCTAGGTTTCGCGGATCATCAGCAAGGCAAGTAACACTTTGATCATACCTTTCCATACCCAGTTTTTATTGCATTAGATCAATCCTCAAACATTGCATTGTTAGGATCTAATTAAATTGTGGGAATTGGGAAGTAGTTGAGGTAGTACCTATTACCTGTTCTCTTATCAAACCCTTGGGAGTTACTTCTACGTTGCTATTATATTGCCATGCTATGCTCGTAGACGTGGATTGTGTTTGAGAGATATTCATGACAGATGTGAGATTGTTAATAATGGTTTGCCTAAGGTGGCAACTAAAACTCACATCTGGGTGGATTGAGGCACCTGGAGAATCCAGTGTTGTCTGTTTGTATAAGGACCGCCACCCAGGCTCAAAGGGATCATAAGATTATTCATGCTAGAAACTTCCGTGTGCAGCCACAAGCTATTATGGGCTCTAGCATAGTTCAGTAAGTTGTGGGAAACCTTTCCATGATGGGCTAGTAGATGTAGGGGATTGTAGGTGTACCGGCCTATCTATCGGTTAAGGGGACCTCTTCGGAAAGACTGTGTCTCGGTCATCCATTTCTCAAACATCTTGTAGTGCGAGAAATCAAGCGGAGGAGATCGAGTCTTGTGGGCAAAAGTGCACAAACCTCTGCAGAGTGTACAAACTAATCATGGTTAGCCGTGTCCCCGGTTATGGACAACTTGAGTATCTAGTACCTGGATTATCATTTGAATCTCATCACCATGTTACTTTTAATTAATTTTGTTGGGTTATTTATGACACTTAATTGGGATTGAGATGCTGTCAACCATCTCAATGTTTCACAACCACCATGATAGTTAAATAAAATTTATTCCTTTGAAGTAGGGAAAAATTGTCTTTTCGCATAAAACTGTAACCATAGAGCTTTCCACCAGCCAGATATGCATGTAGTATAGCATTGTTATTGTTCATTATTCTCTATGTGCTACTTTGCCAGCATATTCTATGTGCTGACCCGTTTTCGGGCTGCAACGTTTCATGTTGAAGACTTTTCAGACGACGAGTAAGGTGCCTTAGGTCGTGGTCTTATACTCAGTGATGCCGCTGGAGTTGATGGACTCACTTATCTTCCAAGTCTTCCGCTGTTATCGTATTTAGATGGCCTTAAGCCATATTTACCATACTTAATCTCTTTGGAGATATTCGATGTAATAAGTGTGTGATTGCTACTCTGTTATAAATCCTCCATTTGTACTGTGCGTGTCAGCATTACTGATCCAGGGATGACACTGGTGCACAGCAGCACAGACCATTTGAGGTCTGGTCGCTACAATCCGAGAATAATGGTTGTTCCATTTATATGAGTAATATCTTTTATGGTCATGCACCCTTGAAGAGTGGTCTATTTTTGTTGAATCTCGATAGTAGTAACACACATATTCATAATATTGAAGCCAAAAGATGCAGAGTTGATAATGATAGTGCAACTTATTTGTGGCACTGCCGTTTGGGTCATATTGGTGTAAAGTGCATGAAGAAACTCCATTCTGATGGACTTTTGGAATCACTTGATTATGAATCACTTGGTACTTGCGAACCATGCCTCCTGGGCAAGATGACTAAAACTCCGTTCTCCGGAACAATGGAGCGAGCAACAGATTTATTGGAAATCATACATACTAATGTATGTGGTCCGATGAATATTGAGGCTCGCGTCGGCTATCATTATTTTCTGACCTTCACAGATGATTTGAACAGATATGGGTATATCTACTTGATGAAACATAAGTCTAAAACATTTGAAAAGTTCAAAGAATTTCAGAGTGAAGTGGAAAATCATCGTAACAAGAAAATAAAGTTTCTACGATCTGATCGTGGAGGAGAATATTTGAGTTACGAGTTTGGTCTTCATTTGAAACAATGCGGAATAGTTTCGCAACTGACGCCACCTGGAGCACCACAACGTAATGGTGTGTTCGAACATCGTAACCGCACTTTATTAGATGTGGTGCGATCTATGATGTCTCTTACTGATTTACTGCTATCGTTTTGGGGTTATGCTTTAGAGACGGCTGCATTCACGTTAGATAGGGCACCATCTAAATCCGTTGAGACGACACCTTATGAACTGTGGTTTGGCAAGAAACCCAAATTGTCGTTTCTTAAAGTTTGGGGTTGCGATGCTTATGTGAAAAAGCTTCAACTTGATAAGCTCGAACCCAAATCGGAGAAATGTGTCTTCATAGGATACCCAAAGGAGACTATTGGGTACACCTTCTATCACAGATCCGAAGGCAAGACATTCGTTGCTAAGAATGGATCCTTTCTAGAGAAGGAGTTTCTCTCGAAAGAAGTGAGTGGGAGGAAAGTAGAACTTGATGAGGTAACTGTACCTGCTCCCTTATTGGAAAGTAGTTCATCATAGAAATCAGTTCCTGTGACTACTACACCAATTAGTGAGGAAGCTAATGATGATGATCATGTAACTTCAGATCAAGTTACTACTGAACCTCGTAGGTCAACCAGAGTAAGATCCGCACCAGAGTGGTATGGTAATCCGGTTCTGGAGGTCATGTTACTTGACCATGACGAACCTACGAACTATGAGGAAGCGATGATGAGCCCAGATTCCGCGAAATGGCTTGAGGCCATGAAATCTGAGATGGGATCCATGTATGAGAACAAAGTGTGGACTTTGGTTGAATTGCCCGATGATCAGCAAGCCATAGAGAATAAATGGATCTTCAAGAAGAAGACTGACGCTGACGGTAATGTTACTGTCTACAAAGCTCGACTTGTTGCGAAAGGTTTTCGACAAGTTCAAGGAGTTGACTATGATGAGGCCTTCTCACCCGTAGCGATGCTTAAGTCCGTTCGAATCATGTTAGCAATTGCTGCATTTTATGATTATGAAATTTGGCAAATGGATGTAAAGACTGCATTCCTGAATGGATTCCTGGAAGAAGAGTTGTATATGATGCAACCCGAAGGTTTTATCAATCCAAAGGATGCTAACAAAGTGTGCAAGCTCCTGCGATCCATTTATGGACTGGTGCAAGCATCTCGGAGTTGGAATAAACGTTTTGATAGTGTGATCAAAGCATATGGTTTTATAGAGACTTTTGGAGAAGCCTGTATTTACAAGAAAGTGAGTGGGAGCTCTGTAGCATTTCTAATATTATATGTGGATGACATATTGTTGATTGGAAACGATATAGAATTTCTGGATAGCATAAAAGGATACTTGGATAAGAGTTTTTCAATGAAAGACCTTGGTGAAGCTGCTTATATATTGGGCATCAAGATCTATATAGATAGATCAAGACGCTTAATTGGACTTTCACAAAGCACATACCTTGACAAAGTTTTGAAAAAGTTCAAAATGGATCAAGCAAAGAAAGGGTTCTTGCCTGTGTTGCAAGGTGTGAAGTTGAGTCAGACTCAATGCCCGACCACTGCAGAAGATAGAGAGAAAATGAAGTCATTCCCTATGCTTCAGCCATAGGTTCTATCATGTATGCAATGTTGTGTACCAGACCTGATGTGTGCCTTGCTATTAGTTTAGCAGGGAGGTACCAAAGTAATCTAGGAGTGGATCACTGGACAGCGGTCAAGAACATCCTGAAATACCTGAAAAGGACTAAGGATATGTTTCTCGTTTATGAAGGTGACAAAGAGCTCGTCGTAAATGGTTACGTCGATGCAAGCTTTGGCACTAATCCGGATGACTCTAAGTCACAAACCGGATACGTATTTATATTAAGCGGTGGAGCTGTAAGTTGGTGCAGTTCTAAGCAAAGCATCGTGGCGGGATCTACGTGTGAAGCGGAATACATAGCTGCTTCGGAAGCAGCAAATGAAGGAGTCTGGATGTAGGAGTTCATATCCGATCTAGGTGTCATACCTAGTGTATCGGGTCCAATGAAAATCTTTTGTGACAATACTGGTGCAATTGCCTTGGCAAAGGAATCCAGATTTCACAAGAGAACCAAGCACATCAAGAGACGCTTCCATTCCATCCGCGGTCAAGTCAAGGAGGGAGACATAGAGATTTGCAAGATACATACGGATCTGAATGTTGCAGACCCATTGACTAAGCCTCTCTCACGAGCAAAACATGATCAACACCAAGACTCCATGGGTGTTAGAATCATTACTGTGTAATCTAGATTATTGACTCTAGTGCAAGTGGGATACTGAAGGAAATATGCCCTAGAGGCAATAATAAAGTTGTTATTTATATTTCCTTATACCATGATAAATGTTTATTATTCATGCTAGAATTGTATTAACCGGAAACTTAGTACATGTGTGAATACATAGACAAACAGATGTCACTAGTATGCCTCTACTTGACTAGCTCGTTGAATCAAAGATGGTTAAGTTTCCTAGCCATAGACATGAGTTGTCATTTGATTAACGGGATCACATCATTAGAGAATGATGTGATTGACTTGACCCATTCCGTTAGCTTAGCACTTGATCGTTTAGTTTGTTGCTATTGCTTTCTTCATAACTTATACATGTTCCTATGACTATGAGATTATGCAACTCCCGAATACCGGAGGAACACTTAGTGTGCTATCAAACGTCACAACATAACTGGGTGATTATAAGATGCTCAACAGGTGTCTCCTATGGTGTTTGTTGAGTTGGCATAGATCGAGATTAGGATTTGTCACTCCGATTGTCGGAGAGGTATCTCTGGGCCCTCTCGGTAATGCACATCACTATAAGCGTTGCAAGCAATGTGACTAATGAGTTAGTTACGAGATGATGCATTACGGAATGAGTAAAGAGACTTGCCGGTAACGAGATTGAACTAGGTATTGAGATACCGACGATCGAATCTCGGGCAAGTAACATACTGATGACAAAGGGAACAACGTATGTTGTTATGAGGTTTGACCGATAAAGATCTTCGTAGAATATGTAGGAACCAATATGAGCATCTAGGTTCCGTTGTTGGTTATTTACCGGAGATGAGTCTCGGTCATGTCGACATAGTTCTCGAACCCGTAGGGTCCGCACGCTTAACATTCGATGATGATCGGTATTATGAGTTTATGTGTTTTGATGTAACGAAGGTTGTTCAGGGTCCCGGATGAGATCATGGACATGACGAGGAGTCTCGAAATGGTCGAGACATAAAGATTGATATATTGGACGACTATATTCGGACATCGGAAGCGTTCCAGAGAAGTTTTGGGTAAAACCGGAGTGCCGGAGGGTTATCGGAACCCCCATGGGAACTAATGGGCCTCGATGGGCCTTAGTGGAGAGAGAGAGGGGCAGCCAGGGCAGGCCACACGCCCCCTCCCACTTGAGTCCGAATTGGACTAGGAAGGGGGGGCGCCCCCCTTTCCTTCTCCCTCTCCCTCTCCTTCCTTCCCCCTCTCTTCCTTTTGGTGGAAACCTACTAGGACTTGGAGTCCTAGTAGGATTCCCCTCTTGGGGGCGTGCCAAGGAGGGCCGACCGGCCTCCCCCTTGCTCCTTTATATACGGGGGCAGGGGGGCACCCCAAGACACACAAGTTGATTGTTTAGCCGTGTGCGGTGCCCCCTCCACAGATTTCCACCTCGGTCATATCGTTGCAGTGCTTAGGCGAAGCCCTGCGTCGGTAACTTCATCATCACCGTCATCACGTCGTCGTGCTGACGAAACTCTCCCTCGACCTCAGCTGGATCTAGAGTTCGTGGGACGTCACCGAGCTGAACGTGTGCAGATCGCGGAGGTGCCGTACTTTCGGTGCTAGGATCGGTCAGATCATGAAGACGTACGACTACATCAACCGCGTTGTCATAACGCTTCCGCTTTCGGTCTATGAGGGTACGTGGACAACACTCTCCCCTCTCATTGTTATGTATCACCTAGATGGATCTTGCATGTGCGTAGGATTTTTTTTGAAATTACTGCGTTCCCCAACACTTGTTCCATGTTCTTCCTTCTTTACAATTATGCATTACATCTTTAAAATCAGCATCATGCACATATTGATCTTTGATGGTCTCCAAACCAAATATTTTGAAGTCAAGTTGTGAAAGCATAGTATAACGATGAGACAATGCATCCGCAATAACATTTTCTTTACCCTTCTTGTGTTTAATGACATAAGGGAAAGTCTCAATGAATTCGACCCATTTAACATGTCTACGATTCAGTTTAGCTTGACTTTTAATATGTTTCAAAGATTCATGATCAGAATGTATAACAAATTCTTTGGGCCATAAATAATGTTGCCATGTTTCTAAAGTCCGAACAAGAGCATGAAATTCTTTATCGTAGGTAGAATAATTCAGACTAGGCCCACTCAATTTTTCAGAAAAGTATGCAACATGTTTGCCATCTTGTAATAACACACCTCCTAATCGAATTCCACTAGCATCACATTCAAGCTCAAAAGTCTTATTAAAATCAGGAAGTTGGAGTAAAGGAGCATGTGTCAACTTATCTTTCAACACCGTGAAGGCTTCTTCCTGTGCGGTACCCCAAACAAAAGGCACATCCTTCTTTGTAAGCTCGTTGAGAGGCGCAACAATGGTGCTGAAATCTCTCACAAAACGCCTATAGAAACCAGCGAGGCCAAGGAAAATCCTCACTTATGTGACCGTTTTGAGCTGCGGCCAACTCTCAATAGCTTCAATCTTAGCTTTATCAACTTCAATTCCCTGTGGAGTAACAACATAGCCAAGAAAAGAGACTCGGTTGGTGCAAAAGATGCACTTCCCAAGGTTACCAAACAAACGTGCATCACGTAGAGCAATAAAAACAACACGTAAATGTTCCAAATGTTCTTCCAAAGATTTGCTATAAATCAGTATATCATCAAAATAGACTACCACAAAACGTCCAATGAAAGCACGTAAAACTTCGTCCATTAATCTCATGAAAGTACTAGGTGCATTAGTTAACTCAAAAGGCATGACTAACCACTCATATAAACCAAACTTAGTTTTAAATACTATTTTCCATTCATCTCCCAATTTCATATGAATTTGATGGTACCCACTACGCAAATCAACTTTGGAGAATATTGTAGAGCCACTCAATTCATCAAGCATATCATCTAGCCTAGGAATAGGATGACAATAACGAATAGTAATATTATTAAGGCCTCTACAGTCAACACACATACGCGACGTATCATCCGTTTTAGGCACTAGTATAATAGGAACAACACAAGGACTAAGAGATTCGCGTATATAACCTTTGTCGAGCAGCTCCTGTACTTGACGCATAATCTCCTTCGTCTCCTCTGAATTGGTACAGTATGGTGCACGATTGGGTAGCGATGCACCGGGAATTAAGTCAATTTGATGCTCAATCCCTCGAATAGGTGGTAATCCTGGTGGCACGTCTTGTGGAAAGACGTCAGCGAACTCCTGCAAAATATTAGTGACAGCAGGAGGCAAAGAGGAAGGCACGTCATCGAATGAAAATAATGCCTCTTTGCACACAAAAGCATAGCTAACAGATTTGCTGAAATATAGCTCATCAATATCAGATTTTGTGGCAAGTAAACATGCACTTTTCAATTTAATTTCAGAAGCAACACTAGATGGCTTATTATTAGGTTTCATTTGTTGCTCAAATTCTTTTGCCACAATCTGATTTTCACTCTTATTTTCTCCTGTTTTGCTTTATTAGCTCTATTAATATCATCTTTCAAAATGTAATCAGGAGTCATAGGAAGCAAAGTAATATGTTTATCCTTATGAAAAGAGTATACTGATTGTTTCTACCATGGTGTACAGAATTTTTATCAAATTGCCATGGTCTATCAAGTAATAAGGAGCATGCTTGCATGGGTACCACATCACAATCAACATAATCGGCATATGTAGAAATACTAAAATGCACACGAGCAGTACGTGTTACCTTAACGTTGCCGTTGTTGTTGAACCATTGGATGTAGTAAGGATGTGGATGTGGTCTTGTGGTGAGAGATAGCTTCTCCACCATCTTTATGCTAGCCAAATTATTACAGCTCCTTCCATATATGATGACGCGAACAGAATGTTCCTTCACAACTCGCTTAGTATGGAACAAATTGTGCCTCTGATTTTGCTCAGCTTGCATGACCTGCACACTCAAAACACGTTGAGCAACTAAACTTTCATACCTGCCAGCGTCGTCAACAGCCATGAATTGCGTCTCATGATCAGAATCATCTCCACCCTGTTCTTCACTTGTAATAAGAGCCAAAGTCTCCTCATCATAGTCACTAGCGGACTCATACCCACCATCTTCAGTAGCAATCATCACACGCTTAGATGGGCATTCTCTCACATAATGACCTCCACCCTTGCAACGACGACAAATAATATCATGTGTTTGCCCTGTTGGTGCCATGGATGAAGAAGAGCTCTGTGCAGGCCCAGAAGGTGTGCTCTTGGCAGATAGTGGTGGTTGTGTCTGCTTTCTTGTATCATGGTTAGAGTTGGCGGATGAAGTAGGCGGTGCTGCAGTAGTACGTGTGGAAGTAGAGGATGTACGTGGTGTCCATGATGAAGATCGACCTGCAGAAAAATTAGTTCGCGCCAATGCCTGTCGATCCTGCATTTTCACGTTCAGCTTTGCAAGCAAGATGGAATAAACGAGTGATATTATTATACTCCTTATATACTCTAGAATGGTTTGAATCTCTCTATTTAATCCACCCATAAAACGTGCAAGCATAGCTTCATTATCCTCAACAATGCCATATCTAATCATGCCAGTTTGTAATTCCTGATAATGTTCTTCTACAGATTTTTTTTCTTGTCGTAAGCGCTGCAATTTTTGAAGTAATTCACGTTGATAATATGGTGAAACCCAATGAGTACGCATAGCAGTTTTCAAAGCAGCCCAAGTAGCTGGAATATGATATAATCTACAATGTTCAGACCACCATACACATGCAAAACTAGTGAAAGCACAAACAACAACAGCAACCCATCTCTCCTCGGGATATTGTAAACATGTAAAATGTTGTTCAGTTTCTAACTCCCAAGTAAGATATATATCAGGAACATATCTACCCTCAAATGGTGGAATATTCAATTTCAGTTTAGGAATATGGTCATGATCTCGTACCTGAGGTGGTGGTGCAGGCCTACCATTGCGATTATTTGCATGCGGACGACCTGGTGGTGCTGCTGGTGGTTGCATGTAGTTCTGATTTTGATCAACCTCATCCTCATAATCTCCCACATAATCTCCTCCTCCTCCTCCTCCTCCGCAGGATCCATAGAAGCATCAATAGTAGTAGCAACGACACCAGAAGTTTGGCCATGCTCAAGAGGAACACGGCTCGCTCGGCGGAGGGCTGTTTTGCGACGTGGAGGTGGTGGTGGTGGTTGTTGTTGTTGTTGTTGTTGTTGTTGTTGTTGTTGTTGTTGTTGTTGTTGCTGCTGCAATGGTGCAGGAGAGGCCGCTGATGGTTGTGGTAGATGCGCGAGTACTTCATCAAACTTGGCGTCCAACTTGGTGTCAATTGTCTTCTCAATGTCATCAATCCTCTCCAGTGCCTTTCCAAAGCTGGCCATCACGTCTTTCACCTGTTGACCTAACATTTGCTAAAATTTATCATGAAGCTCTTTCTTCGTCATGTTCTCCCAGTCAATCATGAAACACACAAGAAGATGATCCTACAGACTACTAGAAAGTGGCGGTGGTGGGGTGTCACAAATCTGTCAAGCAAAACTCAAATTCTTACCAGTTCTTACCCAGTAGCAGGTGGTGATGGGCAACTGTTGTAGTCAAAACTCTCAAAGCTTGGATAGAGCGATTACCAGGGAGAGTCAAACGCACGACGTAGATGTATGTGGAGCTGGGATGGCTTATAATATGGTAGCAAAAAGATCAGGAATAATCAATTTAGAGATGCAAAGTTGAATAAACGCTCAACGACAGTACTGTGCTGGTCCTAGGCTAGACCGTACCAGAGATGCGAGCCTAAAACACTAACAAAATCACGGCGCGACACGTAAACAAGGGAAAAGCACTCTTGGAAAAAAAATTGCTCTTTTTTTGCGAAAAATCACTATAATGGCGAGTGTCTCAAAACTCTTCCCAAGTCAAATTGACAGGATAGGCACAAAAAATTTTGACTAATTTTTTTTTTCGAAATTAGGGCAGTGACGACGAAAAAGTGCGACAAAAAATCACTATGATGGCAAGTGTCTCAAAACGCTCCCTGGGACCTAAAAATAGGATAGGGAAAAATATTTTCGATCGCTGAAATTTTGGCCTAAAAACTGCCCGGGGGTCTCCAGACTCATTTTTTTGTTTTTTTAAACCTACTCATGCAAGGAAACACGGATCGGAAAATAGATGTATCTCGAAGACAAACCTAATATGAAAAGAATTCAGATTGGTGGTGAACAGGCAAATGTATACGTGGACTCGGATTGGTGGTGGACAGGCGGATGTATATGTGGACCCGGATTGGTGGTGGACACGCGGATGTAAATGTGGACTAGGATTGGTGGTGGACATGCGGATCTATATGTGGACTCGGATTGGTGGTGAACAGGTGGATGTATATGCGGACTCGGATTGGTGGTGGACAGGCGGATGTATATGGCAGCGGTAAGGAGTATGTTGGTGGTGGTGGTATATGGCAAGAGCGATGACGATGGTGCGGCGGCGGCGTGGCAACTTGTGAGCAGAACTCGAAACTCTAAGGGAAACTAGACGCTAAGACCAGCAACTTGACACGACGATGCAACCGCAAATTCAACAAAGCAAAATATTGAAAAGACTATGCAAAAGCTCAGACTGGTCCGGATATGATGAACTAGCCCTATTTTTTTTGGCTTTTCGTGGACTGTAGGTATGAAAAACATACTCGATCTAAACTACGAAAAACTGTAAAATCTCAGGCTGAAAATCTGATACCACTTTCAAGGGGAGGATGATCAGGGTGACACTTTCTGAAGGAGAGCAGAGTGAGTGCTGATTCTAATCAGTTTGGGACGGTAAGTATGCACATGTACTCCCAAGGCTTCATGATGAGTATACATTCTATCTCATATTCTCGCAAACTATGAATTTGTGCTTATCCTATAATTTTGAGATGTTGATTGATTACATTATGTATGTTATGATATGCTCTACATTGTTATGTTTTACAAGTTAATCAAGTGTAATTTCAGCATTCCCATCAAGTTTTCAGTCTGTTGAATTCATTTGTTCACGCATGCATGTAAAAATATGAGAGATCAAATTCAAAGTTGTCATATGACACGTAGGAGTAGCAGACCGAAGCTAATTCGAAAGAGAATCATATGAATAGAATTGCAGCTTTCATTCCAATCATATCAACACGAAGTACCAATTGCAGCTTTCTTTCTTATAAGATGTAAACGAATAAATGTTAGACGACGACCAATTGTTTGATATATGAATCGTGCTTTTGGATGCACTTCAAGGTCCCGAGTTCTAGTTTCACGTAACACACATCATACATCGTACTGCTCTGAATCAAGTTTACATATACAAGCCGAACTGATAAGAGGGGAGTAGGCGCCCGTTCAGAACGTATCTCCTTTATACTTGATGTCTGATGACAAGGTACCTTCATCAGAATACAGAACAGAATAGTGGAGCAGGAGCAGGCAGAGGCATCATCACAAGTTGCTCCTGTGAGTGGTAGCTGCTGGCTTGGGTGGTGGTGACTTCTTCATGTTACCGAAGAGGGAGTGCCTGCCCTCGGCGACGACGTTGCCGGTGCAGGCGTTGGTGAAGAGCACGTGTGTGCCGGAGTAGGCGCCCTTGTGCCCGAGCGCCCTTGCCGTTATGCTCAGCCGGTCCCCCGGGCGGGCCTGGGAGAGATCAGGGAAGGCGACGGACATGTCGACGGAGACCTTGAGGTTTTGGCCTTCGGAGATGGAGGCGGCGGAGCCGATCTCGTCGACCAGGGCCACGACGGCACCGGCGGCGAGGCAGCCGGTGGTGGAGTCCTGCGTGCGTGCGTGTTTACCTCAGCTGGGATAAGACAGACAGGTGAAATCGATGAAGGAAGCGAGTGACGTACGGTGAGGCTCGGGGGGACGGTGTAGGAGCAGTGGATGAAGCCCGGGTGGAGGCGGAGGACGCGGATCCCGCGCAGCGCGAATCCCTCGAAGAAGCTCGGCGACAGATGAGTAGCGGCCGTTGATAGGGATGCCGATGCGGCGGAGGAGAGCGCGTCCACCCGCGCGTGCTCGTCGGCGCTCACGCTCAGGACGTCCCGAGCACGAGCTAACTCGGGGGAGTCGGCCATGGCCACCTGCTGCAGCTCTGCCTGATGATTATCTCTCTCCGGTGGATTTGGGAATTTGTGACCGACTGACTCTGGTTGTTGGTGCCACGCGACCAAGGTCTGAGACCAGCCGCATCGATTCCAGTCGACTCAACCACACCAACAAAAGAGAGGGAGAGAGAAAAAAATCAGCCAGCAAGTTGGGCCGGAAGAAAAGAGAAAAAAGCCCAGCAACACAGTCTCGACTCGTCGCACGACCGCGGTGGACACCAGCCGTTGCGCACTGCCTCCCGTCCCCTGATTCTCCTCGCGACTGCTCCGCTCTCCGGCCGATCTCGCCGCCCTGACTCGCCGCCTAGCTCCGTGCCTCGCCGGCGACTCTGCCCGCCGAGCCCCTGCCCGGTGCCACCGCGCCCAGCCGGCAGCCCGCAGCCGCCCAGTCCGCACTCGGCAGTCAGCGTCCGGCAGCCGGCGTTGTGCTGCTGCAGCAGGCCAGCAGCCAGCCGCCCAGCCCGATTTAAGGTACGTTTGATGAGATTCCTCCCCGTTTCCGGATTTTTGTTTACTCATTAATCATTTCTCGTCGTGCTGCCACCTGCTTACGACTTTAGGCTTGCTGTGTTCCTTTGTAGTAAATTACTAAATTTACTGTATTACACTCCTGAAGTCTGTCCAGGAATGTTACTACTTACTACTGGATTGTTTCAGTTTGGGTCCATATTTTGAATAATGTGGCATCTTGAGCTGTGATTTCCAGGAATGTTCCTAGTTACTACTGAATTGCTTCAGTTTGGGTCAAACAATTGATACATTGTTCTCATTTTTTGAATCAATAAATGTCATTGTCATATTGGTTTGAGGAAAGCAGAAAACAACAAGACCAGGAGAGACCGCGAATGGAATCGAAAGAAGCAGCAGCAGCAGCGCAAGCGGAAGAGGATCTCCTCCGCGACTTTGAGCGAATCCTCCATGACGACCCCCTCATGTAAGGATCCAATCCTTTTTTTTTCTCTTTCAGATTTCTTCCCCTGGACCGCATTCCCTGGTGTCCAATTCATGGCGTGGTTTCATGGCATCGCAGAGACGAGGTCGGGTTCCTGCATCCCACACAGTTCCACTCGCTACTCGTAGACAGCACCGACAAATCCACATCCCAATACTTCTGGTGCGTAGACCACAAGCTTGCCGTCTCCTCCAGCATCCTGCCCGACCTCTACCGTGCCGCTCGCCGCGCACACTCCAACGCGACACTCAATCCCTCGTCATCACCATCTGCATCCGATGCTGCCTTGATCATGACACACAGCAAGGCGCTGCTCATACTCTGCGCTGACTTGCTCACCGCATGGAACTCCAGGTAGTATAACTCTGGAAAATACACATGAGCTCCTGGGTGCTCCACACCCCTATATGAATATTAAATTAAAAAATATCAGGAAAATTCAAAAACACCTGGAATCTTGAGATATCAAACTTGGGTGCCCAATCTACTCCTGTGTGAAGTTTCGTGAAAAAATACCAGGAAATGTATCCGTCGCGAAGGAAATACACTCCGACCTACGATCCATCGAAACAGTTCTTTTTCCTATACATAGGATTTTTTTTGTCTTTTTTACTGAGAATACCATGGATGTCATTTTTCACGAAACTTCACAAGGGTCAAGGGAGTAGATTGGGTACCCAAGTTTGATATACCAAATTCTCAGTTTTTGTTTTTTGAATTTTCCTGGTATTTTTTTGAACTTAATGTTCATATAGGGGGGTGGAGCACCCAGGTGCTCCAAATCCTCTTCCCTATTAGTAGTCTATATAATGCCAGCTACTTTCACACGCGCCTTATTGTAACAGTTATAGTCTTGTGCAGGAAGATGGTGCTGTCCACCAATTTTAATCTCTCGCACCTCAAGGATGAGCTGCGATTGTGTGCCTTGATCCTCTCCTACTCGCCAAAGAATGAGAGTACCTGGAGCCACAGGTACACATACCTACACTTTCCTTCCCTTTAAACTAACTCAACCCATCTTTATGCTGCTGGAAATCCATGTTGATTTCACTTGTTTATACTAACATACACCTTAATGTCTACAACAGGAGATGGGTGATAAAAAATCTTGCACAACACCTTCAGGACATGCCGGAGCTTATAGACAAGGAATCTCTACTCGTAAAAGACATGGCAGAGGTCATAGCCCACAAATATTTGCTTGTTCAGAATTTTGACATCCACTCTTCTCAATTAATGACATTTCATTTGCAGCTGGTTGCTAAATCACTTCAACGCGATTAGCTATGAACAGTGTGCAACATGATGATAGGTTTACTTTACTCCATCTGCAGAAATCAAAGATGAACTACCGCGCGTGGAGGCATCGATGCTGGCTTATTCCTTACATGAAAACAAAACAGGTGAGATTATAACTGATTAACATTCATTGTCCTGCATTCGTGATCTTGTATGCGGCTCCTGAACACTATTATAGCTTTAATCTTTGCCTTGACTGTTGCACTGTTGCAAGACTTTCTGCTCCCATCATCAGAGCATCTAATTTTTGCTTCTTGAAGGTGCTAGATGAGTTGAACAAGTCAAAAAAATGGGCTGAGTTGCATGTTGCTGACAACTGCAGCTTTCACTACCGCAGGGTTAGGCCCCTCCTTATTTCTTTAGCTTGCACTGTTGCCTGTTGGTATTACTATTTCAAAGCTAATTTATATCTTATTCAATGTTATGTCATATCAACCGCTTGTTTGTGCATCACTCTGCAAAGCTTTTCAATTACACCAAAATGTGCATTACTTTAGGATTTGGATTTGTTCTCATATTCCAATATTCTGTATCGGCACTCATACCCTGTTTTCTAACTATTCTTTAGGACAGCATATGCATATTCAGCGTGGATTAATGCAAACATGCTGTATTATTTCTTTTTTGTAGTCCCTGCTGCTTGCATTACTAGATGGTGCAGCGAACAGAGAAGATTCCCTTATTTGCCAGTCAGAAGCTTATCTAATGTGGAAGGTATGGTGAAATTTATCAAATGCTAAGCACTTACATTGTTGTATTCATTTAGTTATATATACACCTGTTATGAAGGCGAAAACAAGCCCATGTGCATTTCATTTTTATGTTAGAACATTAGTTTGCCTAGGCCATGCTGCTAGAGACTTGATTGTATATGATCAAACAGGAGGAACTGAGGTGGAATGAGACGCTCATCAGACGATACCAAGGGAGAGAGGTTTGTGCCTGTGGTGAATCAAAGGTGGTATTATTACTGGGGGTTGTGACTGATTCGTAAAGATTATTTTGTATTGGTGCAGTCGTTGTGGAACCATCGCCGGTTCCTCTCACAGTGGTGGGTACAACACTTGCTCAGCTGCGAGGAAACCAGCCTGTCAAATGAGTCCCTGGCAGACCTCTTCCTATCCCAAGAGATACACCTCCTGTCAGACTGCCTGGGTGCTCCTGGCGATGAGTTTGGCGAAACACGCGTTCAGGTGGAGCTTGCAGCGCTCTACATTCTTTGGATATCAGAGGCAACCTCTTCTTTCACAAACCCAAGTTGAATTGCGATGCATATATTGATTATGGTGTGGCGTTTGGCTGGAGAACAAGAAAAACTAACTAGTGGTGTGTAATGTTTTTGCTGCATGTAGCAAGACGCGGCAGTGAAAGGGAAGGTGGAAGAGAGGTTGAAGTCGGTGGGAAGCCTGAAGGAGGTGTTGGCAAGGGCCTGCCCGGAGAAGAGCAGACTGTGGACTCATTTGCTTCACTGCTGAGTGCTGACCTGCAGATGCTGCTGTGTTGTGCGTTCCTTTCTTTTTTTACAGTTGCTGTATCATTTGGTAGTGTTAGATCATTGAGCTTTGCGGCTCTGGAAACTCGTGCCTATACATTACAGATAAACTAGCAATAATTAGTTAGAACAGAAACATAATTTCATTTTCATGGTGGGGCTACTTAATTTGTTTGTTCCTGTGGTATTCTTGCCGTTGTGTTGTTAGTGTAAAAGCTTTAGGATATTGATGTTCTTAAAGTTGCTGCGCAGATATACTGAACCTTGTTTCGTGTTTTTTTTTTTAAAAAGGAGGAGGACCCCCGGCCTCTGCATCTGGGCGATGCATACGGCCACTTTATTAATTATTCTCACAAGACCCTACAAAGTCATACAACAGTAAGACTAAAGCCACCGTCTAAGCAACAACTGTTGCTACTCCTATCCAATTAATGAAGGGGCGCTCATAGTCTGGGCCTAATACCAAACAGACATCGCAGCCAAACCTAAACATCTAAGACCTGAGGTACCAACCAGGACGCCTGCCGGGTATGGGGCACCTACCAGTCCGGCGCACTCCTTAACCAGGACGCCTGCCGGGTATGAGGCCGCCGCAGCCACCTGCCACCCATCCATCTTTAGTGTTGTACTGCTGCACCACCTTGCCCGGCCTCTCTGTCATCGACGCCACCATGACGCCTAATAACGTCACCCTCCTGCGCGAGTCCCTCGCCACACATCGGGCGCCGAGTCTCCACTGCGCCACGCCGCCGAGAAACGCCACCATCAATGTGCAGGATGAATCACCGCTCCACCAATTATTCCGTCCACTGGTCCCTCGAGCCCGTGTACACCTCCAAGAATGACGACACAAGAGGGAAACGACACAATAATGCCGCCGTCATCCGATCTACTGATCTAGGGTTTCCCCCGGAGGTAGCAGATAGTGGCCTGAAACTTCTCAACAGCGATGCGTTCAACAAGGGAACGACACCAAATAGTGCCGCCATCGCTGGCCTCGGCAGCAGCCGCGAGCAGGTCTTCACCCAGATCTGTTCCAGTGGCCTCCATCAAGCGTCTTGTGCACGGATCGTCCACCACTACGGCCGCCGCGTCGCCCGTCGCGAGTCCATAGCCGCCGACACATCCTCCGCCGTCTGGGGCCGCCGCCCCGGGATCCAGCCCTCGCTGGCCGCCGGAACGAAGCCATCGAGCCCCATCGAGGGCGGCCAACGGGGGCGGAGAAGCGAGATCCGGCCAAGCCCGGCCAGGATCCGGCCTCTCCCCGCGCTGAAGCTGAGGTTGCGCCCACAGGGCCAGATCCGAGCCGGATCCGCGCCTGCGCCGCCGCCCCTGCACCAGCCCCGACCCGCCGCCACGCCATGGTCTTGCACCGAGCAGCCACCACGGCCAGGATGGCCGCCCGCACCGCACGGCCGAGAACCCCGCCGCCGCCACGCCCCGCACCAGCGTCATGCCCCCACCGCGCCGCCACATCTCGCGCTGCCGCCACACACCGGGAGGGGAAGAGAACCCCGCCGCCGCCGACGCCCACGGGCTTCGCCCGGCGGCGCCCTCCGGCGGCGGCAGGGGAAGGGAGGTTGGAGGAGGCGGCCGCGGAGTTGAGTCTAGGGTTCGCCCGACGCCGCTCGCGAGAGCGACGCGGGGTGTCTGTTAGGAGTTATCTTCCCCTGGGTATGTGTAACATCCCAAATTTTCAATTTGGAATGTTATACATTAGATCAACATTGCATATCATATTTTATTGCATTTTTGGTTTGATCCTAGAAATTCTACGCAACTCAAGGACCCACGGAGAGAGTTGGGGATTTCATTATTTTCATATTCGAAATTTTCTCGAATTTTGAAAAGAGGATCGTTTGATTTTAATTATTTTCTCTTTGAATGTTTCTTTTATAAAAATAAAAGAGAGAGGATAAAATGACTTCCTCAAAATAAAGAAATATCGGGGATTTAATATTAAAATCAAATAAGTTTTTTATTCGGAGTTTTATCGCTATTTTATTTGAATTAGGAAAAATATGCGTTTTTCAAAATTGCATTTTAGGCCCAAATAAATGTTCACCTTGTCCGGCCTATTTTTAGAGGACGGGAAAAATTTATTTCGGGATTTTTGGAGTCCGTTTAGTATTTCTTTTCTTTCTTTTTCTGCACGTCGGAATAATTTAAAAAAAGTCAAACCGACTCCAGGCCGTACCCGAGCGGGAATCCGCCCGGGGGGCATTTATAAGCCGCCACCCCCGAGCCGCCGAAGCCCACCAGCACCGCTAGCCCAACCCGCGCCGCCGCCCAAACCCTAACCCTAACCGCGCCCCGCCGACGCCGCTGCCGCCCCGCGCCGCGCCTCGCCGCCGCCCGTCGCCGCCGGACTTTCGCCGGAGGTAGCCGCCGCCGCCTCGGTTTTCGCGAGAGAACCGACGTTTTTTTTTCTAAACCTAGATTCATTTTTTTAGATCCGGTTCGGTTTTTTCGGTTTAGTTATTTAACGAACGCACGTTCGTACGTTCGTTTTAACAAACGGTTTTCACCGTTTAGTCGCAGACAGCGAACGTTCGTTCGTTAGCCTGTTCGTCAGTTTTTCTTTTTCTCGGATTTTCCGCGATTATTTTCGACCGCGATTTCTGATTCGATTTTCGTTCTAGTATAACTTTTCGCTCGTTTATCGGAATCAGGCGATTCAAGCGCCTAGAGTTTCGTTTCGAAACCCTCTTTCTGTTTAACCAACTTAAACAAGTTTTTGCTACTGTAAAATTTAACTTTAGTCTAGATTAGTAAACGAAGCTTGTTTCTTTCGCCGTTTGAGTTCCGTTGCTTCGTTTGATTTGATTCTTTTTGCAAATCGGAGTTCTTAAGTTGAACTTTCTGGTTAGATCTCTTATTTGAGTTTTACCTGTGCCCTTGCTTGATTGCTTATTGTATGCTTGTTTGTTTGCGATAGAGTACCCAGAGTGCGAAGCGTGCTACTACGAGTCTCTAGGTTTCGTGGATCATCAGCAAGGCAAGTAACACTTTGATCATACCTCTTTACTACCCAGTTTTATTGCATTAGATCAATCCTCAAAAAATTGCATGGTTAGGATCTGAATTAAATTGTGGGTTTGGGAAGTAGTTGAGGTAGTACATATTCACCTGTTTATTATCAAACCCTGGGAGTTACTTCTATGTTGCTTATATTGCTCTGCTATGCTCGTAGACGTGGATTGGGTTTTGAGGGTATCCATGACAGATGTGAGATTGTTAATTAATGGTTCAACTTAAGGTGGCAACTTTAATACACATCCGGGTGGATTGAGGCACCTGGGGTATCTAGTGATTGCTTGTATTTTTGGAAATCCCGGGGTACCGTGTGATTCTTCTATGGACTGCCACCCAGGCTCAAAGGGATCATAAGATTATTCATGCTAGAAACTTCCATGTGCAGCCACATGCCATTATGGGCTCTGGCATAGTTAAGTAAGTTGTGGGAAACCTTTCCATGATGGGCTAGCAGATGTAGGGGATTGTAGGTGTACCGGCCTATCTATCGGTTAAGGGGACCTCTTCGGAAAGACTGTGTCTCGGTCATCCGTTTCTCAAACATCATGTAGTGCGAGAAATCCAACGGAGGAGATCGAGTCTTGTGGGGAAAAGTGCACAAACCTCTGCAGAGTGTACAAATTAATCATGGTTAGCCGTGTCCCCGGTTATGGACATCTTGAGTATCTAGTTCTTGGATTATCATGTGGATCTCATCACTCTTAATTATATAATTTGATTGTGTTCACCATGATAGTTGAAATAAAATATATTCCTTTGTTGTAGGGAAAAATTGGCTTTTCGCAAAACATATTAACCATACAGCCTCCACCAGCCAAATATGCATGTAGTGATAGCATTATTCTGTTCATTACTCTTCTGTGTTACATTGCCAGCATATTCCATGTGCTGACCCGTTTTCGGGCTGCAACGTATCATGTTGCAGACTTTGCAGACGACGAGTAAGGAGCCTTAGGTCGTGGTCTTTCACTCAGTGATGCCGTTGGAGTTGATGGACTCACTTTATCTTCCAAGCCTTCCGCTGTTATCGTGTTAGATGGCCTTAAGCCATATTTATTGTAATAAGTTCTCTTTTGAGACACTCGATGTAATAAGTGTGTGATTGCTACTCTGTTATAAATCCTTCAAGTACTGTGCGTGTCAGCATTACCGATCCAGAGATGACACTGATGCATATAGATCAGACTGTTTGAGGTCTGGTCGCTACAAAGATGGTATCAGAGCACACGCTGACTGTAGGACACGACCACTAAGCTAAAGCCCTAGATCACTACTCTCTTCTCATTTCTGACTCCTCTTCATTTTCTACTCTTTAGGATGGCGGATGCAAGGATCAAGTTCACGCAACCGGATGAAGACACCCCTTTTGGACGCCACTTGAAGGAAGTTACTAGGTACCTGAACATCGGAATACCAAGCTTCACAGGGACTTACAACGCCACTTTACCAGAAGAGGAGCGCTGGATGATTCAAGTTCAAGTTCCAGGAAGGACATTCACGCCAGTCACTGAGCCCATAGAGTTTTCTTTTGATGCACCAACCTGGAGTCTAGGAAAGAGTATGGCAGCTCACATTACCATGGGACGCATTGGAGAGGTTTACCACAATGATCTCAAGGACACAATCTACCAGATTTGTGGGCGCCGAGATGAGCAATGGGAGATGATCAGCACCAGGAAGGATAGATCGATTGCCGCTTTCATCCAGGAGTTAAACCAGCACATTCGACGCCAGGAGAACCAGATGTGCGCAGGCATGACAGATTTGAAGAAGGCAATGACAAGGATCACAGAGCTGGAGGAAGAACTCAAGGCTACACGCGAAGATTATATGGAGGAAATCGTCGTACTAGTGGAGAAGAATGACGATCTGACAAGGAAGCTAGGAGTTTTCATGGGAGATCCCACGCCAGGAGGAGAAGATGACGATTCCACTTGCCCGGAGAACTACATCATCATCGACGACACTGACTCGGATGCTGACGATAGCGATGATGACTATGTTGATGAAGCTGGAGCAGATATTATGGAGTCTTCGACCGATCAATTTTTCTAGTCGACCACCATATCAGTAGTAGTATTCCACCATGTATATAGTATAGTCCAAGCACTTTTGTAACGATAGTTCTAGACCGATTGTATGCCCTTGTTTGATTGATTGAGTGTTATGTTTGTGTTTATCTCATGTGCATATGGGTAGTGTTTTCCCCCTAGACCTCATTCTATTCTGTTTCTCATCTTTTCTAAACCCAGCAGATGCCTCCGAGACGCGACAATGGATTTGCTTTCCCACCGGAGCTCACTCAGTTGATCCAACAGCAGAATGCATTGATGCAGATACTAGTCCAGAATCAGAACCAGGGGAACAACAACAACAACCTACCACCACCACCACCAGTTGATCACTTAGCCCGTTTTCTTAGGCTGAATCCGCCGGTGTTCTCCAGTAGCACTGAGCCGATTGTTGCGGATGATTGGCTCCGCAAGATTGAAAGGGAGTTAACTACTACAGGATGCACAGATGCGGAGAGAGTGCGTTTTGCCGCACATCAGCTTGATGGACCCGCAACATCATGGTGGGAGAATTTCATAGTCACTTACCCTATTGACACTGTGACATGGTCCCAGTTCCAGCAGGCTTTTCGCACTGCCCATGTATCAGCTGGAGCTATGGCCATGAAGAAGCATGAGTTTCGCAACTTACTCCAAGGAGGGCGCACTGTTGGCCAGTATATGGATGAGTTTAGTAAGCTAGCACGTTATGCCCCAGATGACGTCGCTACAGATGTAGCTCAGAAGGAGAAGTTTCTGGAAGGATTGAATGATGAGCTGAGCCTGCAGTTGATGGTGGCAAATTTCAATAACTACCCAGAGTTGGTGGATAGAGCTCTCATGCTTGAAGGGAAGCAGCAGCAGATTGACAGCCGCAAGAGGAAGTACGGACAAGGGAAGTATAATTCTGGAGCCCAGCAGAGACCCCGTTTCACCCCGAACTCGGGAGGACTTGTTCATAACCATGGAGGCCACACTCATAATGGAGGAAGTACGCACAACCATAGTGGCTCCAAGAACGGTAATGGTAATGGAGGAAGTAGCGAACAAAACCGTTCCAACCCGGCAACACCCGCCAAGAAAGATCTAAGCCACGTTACTTGCTACAAGTGCCAGAAGACCGGACATTATGCCAATGAATGTCCTGAAGCCAAGAATGGAAACGGCAATGGAAGCTCTGGGAAGAAGCCCAACCCTTTCAACAGGGGACAAGTGAACCACGTTAACGTGGAGGAGGTTGAAGCCCAACCAGATGCAGTAATAGGTAAGTTTTTGGTTAAGTTCTTTACTGCAGTCGTACTTTTCGGTACTGGTGCATCGCATTCATACATATCAAGGGGATTTGTGGATAAGTATAAGTTGCCCACTAGAGTTCTTAATACACCCATGCTAGTAACCTCACCCGGAGCAGAGTATATGGCAAGCCATGGATGTTTTTAGATGCCATTGACCATAGGTAGGCATGTTTTCCCCTCAGATCTGATAATTTTGGAGTCGCAAGGTTTGGATGTGATTCTGGGTATGGATTGGCTATCGATGTATGGAGGAAACATCGATTGCGCCAGTAAGTCAATTTTGCTCACCACACCAGAAGGAAGAAGAATCAAGTATGTATCCCGGCATGTGCCGAATAGGAGTCAAGTAAATTCCTTATCAGGAGTTGTACAGGAGGAAGTACCAGTGGTGAAGGATTTTCCGGATGTATTTCCAGAAGAGTTGCTAGGCATGCCACCGGATAGAGACATTGGGTTTTTGATTGAGCTTTTGCCAGGCACAGGGCCAATATCTAAGAGACCGTACAGAATGCCCGCAAAGGATTTGGAGGAAATTAAGAAGCAGATTAAGGAGTTACTGGATAAAGGTTATATACGCCCAAGTTCGTCACCTTGGGGATCACCAGTACTTCTAGTGGAGAAGAAGGATGGATCGTTAAGGATGGTTGTTGATTATCGAGGACTGAATGAGGTGACGATCAAGAACAAGTACCCCCTGCCGATGATCAATGATTTGTTTGACCAGCTGCAAGGAGCTAAAGTGTTTTCCAAGATCGATTTGCGATCAGGTTATCACCAGCTGAAGATTCGAGAGCAGGATATACCTAATACAGCTTTTACCACAAGGTATGGGCTATATGAGTATACCGTTATGTCATTTGGCCTGACTAGCGCACCTGCCTATTTTATGAACATGATGAACAAGGTGTTTATGGAGTTTTTGGATAAGTTCGTCGTGGTGTTCATTGATGATATACTGGTCTACTCAAAGAATGAAGAAGAACATAAGGAGCACTTGCGTTTGGTACTTGGGAAGCTCAGAGAACATCAGTTATACGCCAAGTTCAGCAAGTGTGAGTTTTGGCTGAAGGAAGTTTGATTCCTTGGACATGTTATATCCGGAGAAGGAATAGCAGTAGACCCCACCAAGGTTGTCACTGTGACAAATTGGGAGTCACCCATGACAGTTGGAGAGATCCGGAGTTTCCTTGGACTCGCAAGATACTACCGGAGGTTCATTGAGAATTTCTCAAAGATTGCAAAGCCTATGACGGAGTTGTTGAAGAAGGACACCAAATTCAAATGGACTGAGGAATGTGAGGCCAGTTTTCAGGAGTTGAAGAGACGCTTGGTTACATCACCAGTGTTGATTCTGCTAGATCAACGCAAGGATTATGAGGTATATTGCGACGCTTCTCGTCGAGGACTTGGAGCCGTACTTATGCAGGAGGGAAGAGTTGTTTCATATGCCTCGCGACAGCTTAAACCCCATGAGTTAAATTATGCTACGCATGATTTGGAACTAGCAGCCGTAGTGCATGCGTTGAAGACATGGAGGCATTTTCTCATCAGAAACCATTGTGAGGTATACACGGATCACAAGAGTTTGAAGTATATCTTCACGCAGAACGAGTTGAATCTCAGGCAGAGGAGATGGCTAGAGCTCATTAAGATTATGATATGAGATTGCATTATCATCCCGGAAAGGCTAACGTAGTAGCTGATGCGTTCAACCGAAAAAGTCATGTCAATACACTCATGACCGGAAAATTACCCAAGGAGTTGGCAGAAGACCTTCACGAGCTATGTTTGGAAATAGTTCCGAGAGGATATGTAGCAACTTTGGAGATTCAGTCTACTTTAATGGATAAGATCAGAGAAGCTCAGAAGACGGACAAGGAGGTTGCCGAAATAAAGGAAAGAATGAGTAAAGGAAAGGCTAAGGGATTTCGTGAGGATGAGCACGATACCTTATGGTTTGAGGACCGCGTATATGTGCCAAATGATCTGGAGATCAGGAAGTTGATTCTGCAAGTGGCCCATGATTCGCCATATTCGATTCACCCAGGAAATACTAAAATGTATCTGGATTTGAAGGATAGTTTCTGGTGGACCGGAATGAAGAAGGATATCGCGGAGTTGTTGGGAATCGTAGCATAATTTTAAAATTTTCCTACGCTCACCAAGATGCATCTATGGAGTATACTAGCAACGAGGGGAAAGGAGTGCATCTACATACCCTTGTAGATTGCGAGCGGAAGCGTTCCAATGAACGTGGATGACGGAGTCGTACTCGTCGTGATCCAAATCACCGATGACCGAGTGCCGAACGGACGGCACCTCCGCGTTCAACACACGTACGGTGCAGCGACGTCTCCTCCTTCTTGATCCAGCCAGGGGGAAGGAGAGGTTGATGGAGATCCAGCAGCACGACGGCGTGGTGGTGGATGTAGCGGGATCTCGGCAGGGCTTCGCCGAGCTTCTGCGAGAGAGAGAGGTGTAGCAAGGGAGGAGGGAGGCGCCCAAGGCTGAGATATTGCTGCCCTCCCTCCCCCCCTTTATATAGGCCCCCTGGGAGGGGGGGCTCCGGCCACAACCCATCTAGAGGGGGGGCGGCGGCCAAGGGGGGTGCCTTGCCCCCCAAGGCAAGTGGGGCGCCCCCCCACCCTAGGGTTTCCAACCCTAGGCGCAGGGGGGAGGCCCATGGGGGGGCGCCCAGCCCACTAGGGGCTGGTTCCCTTCCCACTTCAGCCCACGGGGCCCTCCGGGATAGGTGGCCCCACCCGGTGGACCCCCGGGACCCTTCCGGTGGTCCCGGAACAATACCGGTAACCCCCGAAACTTTCCCGGTGGCCGAAACTTGACTTCCTATATATAATTCTTCACCTCCGGACCATTCTGGAACTCCTCGTGACGTTCGGGATCTCATCCGGGACTCCGAACAACTTTTGGGTTTCCGCATACACGTATCTCTACAACCCTAGCGTCACCGAACCTTAAGTGTGTAGACCCTACGGGTTCGGGAGACATGCAGACATGACCGAGACGCCTCTCCGGTCAATAACCAATAGCGGGATCTGGATACCCATGTTGGCTCCCACATGTTCCACGATGATCTCATCGGATGAACCACGATGTCGAGGATTCAATCAATCCCGTATACAATTCCCTTTGTCAATTGGTATGTTACTTGCCCGAGATTCGATCGTCGGTATCCCAATACCTTGTTCAATCTCGTTACCGGCAAGTCTCTTTACTCGTACCGCAATGCATGATCCCGTGACTAACGCCTTAGTCACATTGAGCTCATTATGATGATGCATTACCGAGTGGGCCCAGAGATACCTCTCCGTCACACGGAGTGACAAATCCCAGTCTCGATCCGTGCCAACCCAACAGACACTTTCGGAGATACCCGTAGTGCACCTTTATAGTCACCAGTTACGTTGTGACGTTTGGCACACCCAAAGCACTCCTACGGTATCCGGGAGTTGCACGATCTCATGGTCTAAGGAAAAGATACTTGACATTGGAAAAGCTCTAGCAAACGAAACTACACGATCTTTTATGCTATGCTTAGGATTGGGTCTTGTCCATCACATCATTCTCCTAATGATGTGATCCCGTTATCAATGACATCCAATGTCCATAGTCAGGAAACCATGACTATCTGTTGATCAACGAGCTAGTCAACTAGAGGCTTACTAGGGACACGTTGTGGTCTATGTATTCACACATGCATTACGATTTCCGGATAACACAATTATAGCATGAATAATAGACAATTACCATGAACAAATAAATATAATAATAACCATTTATTATTGCCTCTAGGGCATATTTCCAACAGGAGTATGTAGCAGTTTGTGATGTATGTCAGAGAGTGAAGGCAGAGCATCAGAATCCAGCAGGATTGCTACATCCATTGCCTATACCCGAATGGAAGTGGGATAAACTAGGCATGGAATTTATCACGGGATTACCCAGGACTCGTTCAGGCTATGACTCGATATGGGTTGTAGTCGATCGTTTGACGAAGGTAGCTCACTTCATCCCAGTGAAGACCACTTACACCAGTGCTAAGTTGGCAAAGATATACATGACCAGGATCGTATGTCTACATGGAGTTCCGAGGACCATTGTATCAGATAGAGGAACCCAGTTTACTTCAAAGTTTTGGAATCAGTTGCATGAAACTTTGGGAACCAGGCTAGAGTTCAGTATAGCTTTTCACCCGCAAACAGATGGACAGACTGAAAGAGTCAATCAGATTCTGGAGGACATGTTGAGAGCTTGTGCGCTAGACTATGGATCTAGTTGGGACGATAATTTGCCGTATGCAGAGTTCTCATATAACAACAGCTATCAAGCCAGTTTGAAGATGGCCCCTTTCGAAGCACTGTACGGAAGGAGGTGTAGAACACCATTGTTGTGGGACGAAGTTGGAGACCGACAGTTGTTTGGACCAGATTTGATTAAAGAGTCTGAAGAGAAGGTTAAGCTGATTCACAATAGACTCAAGGTAGCCCAGTCCAGGTAGAAGAGCTATGCGGATTCTAAACGCAAGGAGACAGTTTACGAAGTTGGAGATAGAGTGTATCTTCGTGTATCTCCACTACGAGGAGTAAAGCGCTTTGGAGTTAAGGGAAAGTTAGCGCCACGTTTTGTGGGTCCATACAAAGTTTTGGAACGTATGGGAGAAGTTGCTTACAAGTTGGAATTGCCCGAAGGATTGTCAGGAGTTCACGATGTGTTCCACGTTTCTCAGTTGAAGAAGTGCCACGCAGAGATGGTTGATATTCCTCTAAGAGATATAGTGCCGCTAGAAGCGATACAGTTGGATAGTGATTTGACCTATGAGGAGAAGCCGGTCAAGATACTCGAGTTTGCTAGCCGAGTCACACGCAGCAAAGTTATCAAATTCTGCAAAGTTCAGTGGAGTCACCATACCGAGGATGAAGCCATCTGGGAACGAGAGAAAGACCTACGGAAAGATCACCCACACCTATTTTCTAGCCAACCCGAATCTCGAGGGCGAGATTCATCTTAAGGGGGGTAGGTTTGTAACATCCCAAATTTTCAATTTGGAATGTTATACATTAGATCATCATTGCATATCATATTTTATTGCATTTTTGGTTTGATCCTAGAAATTCTACACAACTCAAGGACCCGTGGAGAGAGTTGGGGATTTCATTATTTTCATATTCGAATTTTTCTCGAATTTTGAAAAGAGGATCGTTTGATTTTAATTATTTTCTCTTCGAATATTTCTTTTATAAAAATAAAAGAGAGAGGATAAAATGACTTCCTCAAAATAAAGAAATATCGGGGATTTAATATTAAAATCAAATAAGATTTTTATTCGAAGTTTTATCGCTATTTTATTTGAATTAGGAAAAATATGCGTTTTTCAAAATTTCATTTTAGGCCCAAATAAATGTTCACCTTGTACGGCCTATTTTTAGAGGACGGGGCAAATTTATTTCGGGATTTTTGGAGTCCGTTTAGTATTTCTTTTCTTTCTTTTTCTGCATGTCGAAATTATTTAAAAAAAAGTCAAACCGACTCCGGGCCGTACCCGAGCGGGACTCCGCCCGGGGGGCCTTTATAAGCCGCCACCCCCGAGCCGCCGAAGCCCACCAGCGCCGCCAGCCCAACCCGCGCCGCCGCCCAAACCCTAACCCTAACCGCGCCCCCCCCCCCCCCCCCCCCCGCCGCCGCCGACGCCGCTGCCGCCTCACGCCGCGCCTTGCCGCCGCCCCGCGCCGCCTCGCCGGAGCCGCCCGCCGCCGCCGCCGTTTGCCGGACTTTCGCCGGAGGTAGCCGTCACCGCCTCGGTTTTTGCGAGAGAACCGACGTTTTTTTTTAAACCTAGATCCGTTTTTAGATCCGGTTCAGTTTTTTTGGTTTAGTTATTTAACGAACTCCCATTCGTACGTTCGTTTAACGAACGGTTTTCACTGTTTAGTCACAGACAGCGAACGTTCGTTCGTTAGCCTGTTCGTCAGTTTTTCTTTTTCTCGGATTTTCCGCGATTATTTTCGGTCGCGATTTCTGATCCGATTTTCGTTCTAGTATAACTTTTCGCTCGTTTATCGGAATCAGGCGATTCAAGCGCCTAGAGTTTCGTCTCGAAACCCTCTTTCTGTTTAACCAACTTAAACAAGTTTTTGCTACTGTAAAATTTGATTTTAGTCCAGATTAGTAAACGAAGCTTGTTCTTTCGTCGTTTGAGTTCCGTTGCTTCGTTTGATTTGATTCTTTTTGCAAACCGGAGTTCTTAAGTTGAACTTTCTGGTTAGATCTCTTATTTGAGTTTTACCCGTGCCCTTGCTTGATTGCTTATTGTATGCTTGTTTGTTTGCGATAGAGTATCCGAAGTGCGAAGCGTGCTACTACGAGTCTCTAGGTTTCGCGGATCATCAGCAAGGCAAGTAACACTTTGATCATACCTCTTTACTACCCAGTTTTATTGCATTAGATCAATCCTCAAACAATTGCATGGTTAGGATCTGAATTAAATTGTGGGTTTGGGAAGTAGTTGAGGTAGTACATATTCACCTGTTTATTATCAAACCCTGGGAGTTACTTCTACGTTGCTTATATTGCTATGCTATGCTCGTAGACGTGGATTGGGTTTTGAGTGTATCCATGATAGATGTGAGATTGTTAATTAATGGTTCAACTTAAGGTGGTAACTTTAATACACATCCGGGTGGATTGAGGCACCTGGGGTATCCAGTGATTGCCTGTATTTTTGGAAATTTCGGGGTACCGTGTGATTCTTCTATGGACTGCCACCCAGGCTCAAAGGGATCATAAGATTATTCATGCTAGAAACTTCCATGTGCAGCCACATGCCATTATGGGCTCTGGCATAGTTAAGTAAGTTGTGGGAAACCTTTCCATGATGGGCTAGCAGATGTAGGGGATTGTAGGTGTACCGGCCTATCTATCGGTTAAGGGGACCTCTTCGGAAAGACTGTGTCTCGGTCATCCGTTTCTCAAACATCATGTAGTGCGAGAAATCCAACGGAGGAGATCGAGTCTTGTGGGGAAAAGTGCACAAACCTCTGCAGAGTGTACAAACTAATCATGGTTAGCCGTGTCCCCGGTTATGGACATCTTGAGTATCTGGTTCTTGGATTATCATGTGGATCTCATCACTCTTAATTATATAATTTGATTGGGTTAATGATTATTTTAAGTTGGGATTGAGATGGAGTTTACCATTCTCAATGTTTAACAACCACCATGATAGTTGAAATAAAATATATTCCTTTGTTGTAGGGAAAAATTGGCTCAAAACATATTAACCATACAGCCTCCACCAGCCAAATATGCATGTAGTGATAGCATTATTCTGTTCATTACTCTTCTGTGTTACATTGCCAGCATATTCCATGTGCTGACCCGTTTTCGGGCTGCAACGTATCATGTTGCAGACTTTGCAGACGACGAGTAAGGAGCCTTAGGTCGTGGTCTTTCACTCAGTGATGCCGTTGGAGTTGATGGACTCACTTTATCTTCCAAGCCTTCCGCTGTTATCGTGTTAGATGGCCTTAAGCCATATTTATTGTAATAAGTTCTCTTTTGAGACACTCGATGTAACAAGTGTGTGATTGCTACTCTGTTATAAATCCTTCAAGTACTGTGCATGTCAGCATTACCGATCCAGGGATGACACTGATGCACAGAGATCAGACTGTTTGAGGTCTGATCGCTACAGTATGCCATGGCCTGGAACCAAATTAGCTTTTGAGTAGTTAAGGCTGCTTCTGGTTAAGTGATCTTGTATATTTAGCTTCGTTATGAATTTAAAACAGATACACCTTCCCTCCAACTGCAAATAGACACCCCAGATATACTTTTCCATTTAACTTGGTACCAGTGCTAGTGGAATAAGGACCACAATTCATTCAACTTAGATTCGGTTTGGTGCCTGGGGTTATGATAATCCCCTTACAGTTGAGCAGAATTTAGATGCTGGGTATTCGGCTTTGGGGCTTCTTTTCTTAATCAAGGCATCAAGCTGCTATTTATATATTGCTTCATTCTTAAACATAAGAAAGGAAATGCGATAGGACATCCTTAGATGACATAACGATGATCTGATTTACCCAGCAGAATAATATGATTTCTACAATAACCTGAAAATAAGCAACCTCTGTAGCCTTTCAAAAACATAAGCACAGCTTTAAGAAATGAAGAACGTGAAGACGGATTAGAATTCAAGTGAGCAGCAAAGGATACCCATAGATTTAGGATTTCTGGCGGAAGAAACGGCACACAACACAATGAGCAAAAGAGGAAGAAAACATGGCATGCTGCTATGCTGTAACAAGGACCCTGCAATTTTCTTTCTGTCAATATCAAACAAGATCTAAAACATCTTGCAACACCGACCAGCTTACCGGCATTCGATTCCATGGCCCTTACATCATGTTATTGCTATTGCCAGAATGCTAACTTGAATTCAATTGACAAAAGCAAACATACATATGGCATATCTTATACAAGGGTGTAAAGTTAAATGCTATACTCCACTCCCAAGCCCAGTAGGAAATAAGACTAAGTAAGGTATATAATCCAACACCATCACCACTTCACTTGACGACCTTCCTTCTGATCTGAGCCTATAAAAAGTTGATTCTGATGACGCTAGCTACCACAGCTATGCACATTGTAGCCAAGGCACATAAGATGGTGGAGAAGAACATAAACCTGCCTTCATCAGTGCTAGATCAGTACATCCCGAGCGAGCTACGAGGCAAAGAATTGGATGAACGGGCAGGCCTTCCTTTCCCGGGCATCCCATTCTGATTTCGCCGATTGAATTGGGCACCCCCGATTGGATAAGGGATCGCGCCATTGTCGACCGTGCAAGGCGTGTACCTTGCACTGAAATTCCTCTCGAGTAAAACCTCATCCTTCCTCATCCTCCCTAAGCCATTAACATGCATTTCCACATTGCTCCTCCTCCCGCTCACGCCGCCCATTGCTGCACCACTATTGCCAAAGGAGCTCCTCGCGCTTACGCTGCTGTTGCACCTGAGCATCTGCCCATTGTATCCCCTTGCGCGGAGCTCGGGCCACTTCTCCGAGAATGATCTGTTGGCCAAACTGGCAGCTTCAGATTCCTTGGTGCTGCTCTTCTTATGTTTGAGACCCCAGATGTTCCACCCCTTGATCCACTTCTTAGACTTCTTGGCCGGCAGAGGGATGCCATCCCGGAATGCCGCCGGATCAATGCTCCCTGACATATCATCATTCCGGAGAGAATAAGAATTTGGTCCCTGCTCCCACTGCTGGTTATGGTCAAGAACACTCTGACTCTGAGCATGGTGGTACTGATAGAACTCGGCACCAATGGCCGGTGAAACCCGGGCATTGGCATTGGCAGTGGCACCAGCCATCATCCTGGGCAGGTCACTGGCATCAGAGAATGACTTGCGGCTGGAGAAGGACGAGCGGTCCACGCTCCGGCGCCTCCTGCTGGAGCTGGAGGAGTCCAAGTAGTAGTCCCTTGTCTGGGCGCAGCCGCCGGGCTCGGTGTCCTCGTCTTCCTCCACAGGGATTTGGCCATCAGAGCGTGGGACGGGCGCATCCTCGACCAGGGACAGCATCGGGGGAATGCGCAACCGTGCGCCGTGGTAGCCGTCACAAGAAGCTCGGGGCTCATCCACCGAGATGCGGCCGGGGTCCATCGAGAGGAGGGTGTCCACATCGATGGAGCGCCGGCCGAGCGCGTCGACGGCGACCTCGGAGCGCGTGTCGCGGAAGCTGCGGTGCCGGAGATTCTCGTGCGGCATGGCGGCCCTGTTGGTGATGGGCCCCTGCTCCTGCTTCTTGAGCTTGCTCTTGCGGCGCCATTCCTGCCATTTCTTGCCCAACCCCCCGAATGTGCCGGCGGTCTTCTTGGAGGAGGACTCTTGGTGGATGTGGTCTTTCATGGGCCTGCCCGCCGCTGTTGGCGGAAGATGTTCCTCCTCCCCCGGGAGGTAGGTTGGCTCTTGGTGGAAGAGGGCGGCGGCGCCGCGGGCGTCGCAGGAGCGGCGCTGCGGCTCGAAGTAGGCGGCGGCGGAGCGGGCGTAGGAGAAGGACTTGCAGCGGCGGAGCTCCGCCGAGTCGGCGGGGTCGCTGGGGTGGAGGCCGGCGAGCCGCTCGCGGAGGCAGGCGGAGCAGAAGCCGGTGACGGCGATGCCCGGGTGCAGGCCGCAGATGGAGGGCACCGGCTGATCCATCCCCACTCACGCACTGCTCACTCACTTCGCTCGTCTATCTATATCTACCAAGGGCAAGGGCAAGGAGGCAGCACCATTGACGAACTGAATTCCTACTTAAGAAGAGGAAGACTGATGTTTTTGTCTGAAGAGAAGAGAAGAGAAGAAAGAAACTTGCGATGTTGTGATGTGGGAGAAAGACAAGATGAGGAGTGGAATGGAAGACTCTTGTGTTGTATTCTTGTATCTATTGAGAGGAGAAGCTACCCCTCCTGTTGGTGTTGTGTTCTAGAGTGGTGCTGCTGTTTGAACTCAACTGGGAGAGGGGATGAGCTGAGCAGGCAAAAGAGACAGACCTCATCAGGCAGAGGCAGTGATGGCGACCTCTTTCCTTTCCTTTTCTTTTTCACTTTTCCTTTCTTGCCCCTGTCCCTCTTCCCCCTCTTTTGCTTTACCCTTTCCCGCACATTCCAGAAGAACTTACATTTGTTTGTTTCCATTCCATTCTTCATTGCTCTAACATTTCACTTCATACATTCCCACATCTGTGTCTAGTTCGATTTTGGCCAGACAAACAAATCCCAAGGGCAGGGTAACAAAACATGCATGCCAACACCTCTAATTACAAGTGACCAGTGAATGAATGATAAACACAAGAGTAGTAGGAGTAGGTGAAATTGATGCATCGGCATAGCAAATAATTAGCTGGATGGACCAGGATATGAGCATAATCATAATATTCCCAAGAATGCAGTGCATCATGAATGATAATTTCCACCGATGCATGCATGCATGCACGCACGCTAACTTTCTCTTATGATCGATCGGTCGACCGACCTGCTGCTGCTTGTGCTTGTGCGTTGCTTTGGATTGTACTACCTACCAGCTTCTGCTAGCTAATGCTCATGTCCACCTTGCTATTCAGCACCATCATTGTGCATAACCTCGCACAGGATGCATGGTCTGGACTCGACTGGATGGGGCCTTCAATTAGTTTCCATCTGAAAGCAACAGCACCACAATTAGCACAAGGATCTTGTCAGACTTGTACATTCATGCTTGCTCATGACAGGAATTTCATACTGATATTTTACATCAAACATCACTTGTTTTACACAGTGACCTCGACTTATCTATTAATTACTACTCTCTATGTAAATAAATATAAGACGTTTAGATCTCAGGTCAAAAAAAAATATAAGACGTTTAGATCACCAAGCACAACCTGGCCACAGAAGAACCCAAGTTGAAACACAGAGAGCAGCACGTACGAGAGTGAAACAGTTAACTATAATAAACAGTCTAACACATTGCATATGATGGATATGCCCCTGATTGTTATTCTAATCTAATCCTCCAACGGTCATGCGCGCCTGGGGTTAATTAACAAGTACTAGGAGCTAAACTAGTCGGTCTCTCCTCATCTGAACGTTACCGCATTAGTTGACAAATTCTAAGCCAGAGCAGGGATTAGCACTTGTAATTCTAAGCTGAGAGCATGTGCCCTAAATTCAATTAGGAGTGCACGTCCCCTCCTTATGCATCATGATTTCTGCGTGCACGCATGTGAGGAAAGGTAACCAATAGCAACTCTAGCAGAGTCGCTGTATTAGCCAAATCATTGTAATAATTGTCAAATATGACAATTAGTACATAAAATGACACGAGCAGAATCGGCATATGCGTCACCATCGTCAAAATGGATGAAGCTCGCTCCAAAAACAACCTCGTAGCCTCCAAATACGAAGGGTGTGGAGGCCTCGTTTGGAGCTTGCTCGAAACCAGGAGGAAAGTCTCATCTCCTTCCTCCTCGTGTCACGGTCGGGTTTTGAAGCTCCCTGCGACATGTACAAGCCCCGCCGCGCATAAACAATCATTGGCGAGGTGGGGAGGTAACCGGTATCCACCCGCCGTATTAATGGTGTAGCCGCTCTCTCAGATTCCCGTGGCGGTCCGTCAGATGTGTTGGAAATATGAGCAATTTACCATATGATTTTATTTACAGAAACAATAGAGAAAACATGACAACAAAGATAAGACAAGTCATGTAGTCTAACAGAGAGTATGCAAATAGCATCTAAAGTAGTGAATACGAACAGAACATATCTAAGATAGAAGATAGAACAAGAAACTGTAGTATGATCTCGAACAGAAAAGACATGAACACGTACTGAGCAGTGGCTATAACATTGGTGTTGGCGTCGTCGCCCATGTCATCGAAGAGGTTGTCGACATCGGGGAAGAAGTCGTCGTCGGCTTTCGTAGAGTCTGTGATGAAGAATCTAGTAGTCGCGCAGAGCACTCCCCAAAAACCTTATCACCCTTCTCTCGCACAGGACTCGAAGTGGCGGGGTTTTGGAGGCCTACTGTCCCGACCGACCATGCATGCCGCAAGCCGGGGTGGGGAAGAACCTTGCACTAGCGCAATGCTTTGGAACTCGGTGGCGAAAGGTGCTATCTGATGTCTCTCTGGGGAGAAGTGACCTCTCTTTTACAGGCACGGGAGGAGGCGAACTGGCAACGATGGTAGGTGAAACGAAGAGAGGGAGACGAAGCGAACAGGCAGCAACCGAAGGGTGCAGCGTCTGTATTCAATCTCCACTACAACAAAAACTTTTTCAGGTCTCATGCGACCATATACCAGTCATGCGTGGCAAAAAAATTAGACAACGGCTCGGCTCATTCCCGTAACCCGCGGCGCATCATGACGAGGCATGGTGAGGCGGGCGGCCGAGGATGAGCGCGCGTGTATGTCTCTTTTCTTCTCATGCTCATACATGTGGGGAGAGGTCCAACTCCTAAGTGAGCATTATGTAACTACACTTTAGTCCCACCTCTTGCCTTGCATGAATGGGCTAAGTGGACCTTTAGGATTTATTAAGAATTATAAAAATGGTTATTGGGCTGGCCCAAAAAAGACTAAATTCCAGCAATCCCCCACCAAATCCCAGAGGCACACAAAATTTGCCTTTGGTTTCAAAACACTGTTTATATACCGGTATTGCAGTGAAGACTATTAAGTTGAACTTCCACCTGGAACTTTATGCTACACTAGTAAGCAACTTGAACAATGGGCTAGGCCTTGAACTGCACGTTTTCTGCAAATCTAGCTTCACACAAAGCATTGACCGATGCTGGGCTACTATGGGACTTCCCCGCGGGTGGAGCTTATGCGTCATACTCTGAGGCGTTTCATGAGTTTACTAGAGAGCACCCCACTCTCATAGATTGCAACATTTAACAATCAGACTCGTATAGGTGTGTTCTTCAAAAGATGTTCTGCAGGACAACATCTCTGATTAAATAAGCCACTACATCAACCTGCCATGCAGATTAGAAGAGTATTGCATGTTCATGGAGTGGTATTATTAATAGTAAGGATATTCTCCTCTAGTTGACAACTTGATCATCATCACCATCATCTTCATCTCTGGAAATGTACTCCTCATGGACAAGCGACTTATCATCTTTCCTCTTGGTGAACTTGGAGAATTTCTTCTTCTTGAGCACAAGCTTCTTGGACTTATCTTAACGACTCTCACACAAGAAATCATATACATAGTGCCTTGTGCTATCGCAATTGCAGCCCTATCATTTTCCAAATGACCTTCCTTGGAGATTCTTCCCCTTGTTTTCCATGGTGCCCGAATATTTCTTGGCCAAAAGAGTCAAGCCTTCTACAAGGTCATTTGCCGGGCACGAGGTGTCAACATCTTCCTCACAACTTTCTTCAACAATATCTTCTTCTCTTGATGGTTGAGCAATCACTTTCTTGGCCTTCAAAGCAAGATTAGTGTTCTTGGTTGCCTGAGAAATGGCAAAGGTATTCTTGGACTTGGTCTCCAAAAGAACATGAGTGGAGAAGGTAGATACAACTTGTGTTGTGGTCAACTTGTGGTAGCCCGAGCGTTGGTGTATCATCATCACCATGGTGTGTTCTGCGAGAACATGGCATCAATGAACTTGTCCTTAATGAAATCGTCATTTGCCCAAGAGCATCCAAAGGTTCTCAAATTTAGCACAAGATCCTTCAACCTTCGATATACCTCATCCACGGTCTTACCATCATTCCTCACAAATAGATTGACCTCTTTCTTGAGCAAGGCCAATCGAGATCTTCTACTTGATTCATCACCTTCAAGGGCCTCCTCAAGGCAATCCCAAATTTCCTTAGCAGTCTTGAGAAGAGCAGTGGAGTCACTATAGCCATCGATGACCATGGTGCGCAATATGTTGTGGGCGGTAGCATTGAGTTGATCATCACCTGCTTCCCTGGGAGTAAGATTCATGGGATCCTTTGGGTTCCATTGACCACAATCCACCATAATTGTGTAGACGCACTACGAATGCGAGACTCCATATCTGGCTTCCACTTAGCAAAGGCGTTAGCTTTCAAAGGCGGCGGAGTCCCAACATGATTAATGTGAGGGTGATGCAAGGGTTGTGATGAGTAGAATGGCTCTACAACATTGTACTTGGGCAGGGGTGTGCGGCCTGATGATGCAAGGGGTTCCTTGGATTCATCGACATCATGAACCTCATTTGGATTAAATGAGTTAGATGCGCATGTTGAGGCCTTTAAACGTGCACCAACTTCCTCGTTGACCGAGGCACGAACCTCTTTCAACATTGAGGTTTTATAGTCTACAAACATTCAAAGCTCATCCGCCGCGGTCACGGAGGCAACTGGGTTCATGGCGGTTATGGGAGCGACGACTGGAGGTATGGCGGCCTCGGCTGTGGCGGCGGGCAGGTCAAGGTCATCCTCCGCAAGTAGTGGTGCACCTCCCACATTCCCTAGGTCTTTCATATACTCTAAGGTTGTAAAATCTTATATTAGAGCATGAGGCTCCGATACCAATTGGAAGGATCGATATGGTCGACTAGAAGGGGGTGAATAGGAGACTACAAATTTTAATCTTGATTGTCAAATTTAGGGATAAGTGGATAAATAGGGTTCACTAGATATGCAACTAGGTGAACACAACCTATATGACAAGCAAGCTACTTAAAGCCAAATATGCCAGACAACAATCTAATTAGCAAGCCCACAACCATACAAAGCAAAGCAAAATGCAGGAAAGGATTAACCACAAGTGAGTCGGGGACGTGAATTTTATCCCCAAGGCCACTCTTCCTTGGGGAAGAGCTAATCTCCGTCGGAACGGTGTCGGAGCCAAAACTTGTGGAACACCACCGAAGCCTCACCGTATTATCCTCGAGTCACCCCAACAGATGAGCCTCTAATCACTCGGGGTTGTTCTTTAAGGCGATCACCACACCTTTATATATGTCTCCTGAGTACACCACAAGCAAGGAAGATTTCGTAGGAACCCTAGCCATCTAGGAGCCCAAACTCCAAGAGTAACAAGTCAATGGTGAACAAATCTTGTGGGGAACCCGAATTGGTTCAAAGTATAGATCGGGTCATGCTCCCTCAATCCCCAAATTTTCAAAAGGTTTGGGTTAAGGGATTGAGAGGAATGAGAAAAATAGACTATAGCAATGGTGGAGCTTAACAAGACATCAGGCTTAGGGTTGGAGGTGGAAGAAGGAGGCTTTATATAGTGTTCTTGGTCAGGTGGTTGTTTCTGCCCATTGGACCCCATGCGCATGGGCTAAGTCAGCCTCGTGCGCACGGGTGTCCAGGAGAGAAACCACCACCCCGTGCGCACGGGGTGTCCAGTAGATTTCTGATGAACCAAGGACACCACCGACAAAAATCACCATGCAAGGAATATATTTGGTAGGTGTGGGAGGGTTGGCGCATAAGTTCTAATGCATTCGCCCACGATGACCCCTCTTAATTGTGCGGTTTTTTCTATGATTGAAATCGAACCAAAACGTAAACCTTCGAGTCACCGGAAAACTACGCATTTGATCTTTTTGAAGGGGAGGGTCGCACAACTCCAATATGATCTACATGGAACCAATATCCTAAGATAAACTTTAGCAAACGATATTAGTTCCACTAATCACACTGTCATCACACCAAAATACAATTTAGTGGCAGATGCACTTTCAGCTTGCAATGTCGAATAGCGACATTGCGTAATTTGAAAATGTCGCTTAAAATGACATTTGAAGTCGCAAAATATATGTAGTGCCATGACATTTGGACACTAATATAGTTGCTAATTATGTTTATCATGTCGAATGATGTTTAAGAACTGTTTGGTTGGATTAAATGTTTCTTAAATTAAAAAAATTTGGACCAAATGAAAAAAGAACATATGAAATAAACTTTATGGAAGTTATCGCTTGTGGATTCCGTGTTTGCGCACTGGTTCGATAGTGTCCAAATCATTATGGACAACACTCTATATTGCGGATGGCAGCCCAGTTATGATGAACTTGCTAGAGCCGCTCCAAGTGAAAAATGGTCATTTTTTGTTTCTCTCTGCTAAAGGCCTCATAGTTGAGTATTGCAAAAGGAGACTAGGATAAATTCAGTACAAAATAGCGATTTTTTATGGACAGGGCCATTCAGAGCCTGGGCTCATATGCTCCCCCCCCAATGAAAAATAGAATCATTAAAGATAGCAAACAAATCTGAATTTTTTACATCCAAGATGCTCGAGTGCGCAAAGTGCATGAAAAGATTTGTCGTGTTTGTGCATTCGAGGAAGTTGTGGCAAAAAATCGAACTTGCCTCCGAATTTAGATTCGATTTTGTCCCTTTTTGGCCACGACCTCTTCAGATGTCCAAATGCCATGAAAATTGGCACGCACCTTGCGCAACCCAGCACCTTGGATGCCAATTTTTTGGGAATGTTTTGAATTTTTCTGCTATTTTTTAATTTACTATTCATAGAGAGAAGATGAGCTCAGATAGCAATTACCGATTTTTCATGTTCATCTATATTCGTCTCACCACTTGTTTATCTATACTATGTATATTCGGAGTGTAATTGAGCATCGGTCATTTAAGGACTGGCATGGTTGCATGTCATCGGGTATTTTTCTTCGGTGGCATGATCCCAGGCTGAAAGAGCAGGTAAACTCCCAGAGTGGGTGAATGGGAGATTTTTGAATTTCGTCAAACTATGAGGAATTTGACGGAGATCGAAGTGAAGAAATAGAAACGCGGGAGACTAATTCATCACAGAAACAAAAGGTACGCAACCAGGATACATACAAGTGAAGAACATGCAATCATACAGTCATACAAGCATGAGGAAGATGAGTTGAAGAAATAGAAAGCATCATGATGAAAGGCTTCAGTTCAAGTTCTTCAAAAAGTAGATCGCAAATTCTTCATCAGCGGAATAACGTAAGGTAAGGGATGAGGAATTTGAAACTAGGTTTGCTTGGTGAAGACATCGCTTTTGTAGACCACTTCCAGTTGTTGTATCAACTATACGTCTGGTTGAGGCGGCTGAGTCACAATTCTGAGGACACACAGTCCTCACCGTATTCCTCTTGAGCTAAGACCGGGTAGACCTCACCCAATCACTCATGGTAAGTCTTCAAGGTAGACTTCAAAAACCTTCACAGACTTGTTCACCGGCACACCATAATGACTTTTGGTGTGCTTAGAACTTGACGCCTAACCGTCTGGAAGAATGGCAGTCTTCAAAGGTAATATGCGTCGAATCACATAGATCAATCTCTTCAGTGATGCTCAATCACTTTGGCTCTAGGTTTTTCCTCACTTAGGATTCTCTCAAAGTCGTCAGAGGATGGGTTGGTCTCTTATGACAAGCGTCAAGTTCTCTCGGAGTAGCCAACCAACAAGTGGTTGTGGGGGACGACTATTTATAGCCAGGGACAACCTGACATGAATTGTCATAAATGCCCTTCTCTCATTCGACCGTTGTCAGGAAAAGGACCCACTCAACCGCTGGCCCGCAGCACAGCAACGGTTAGAATTTGAACTCTGAAATTCATCAGGGCACTCAATTTCCTCACTTTTAGGTAGATCGCACCGGCGAAATCCTAACTCAGCATGACCAAATTCGTCAGCGACCCGATGAAATTTGTCACTGTCACTAGCAAATTCGTCAGCTGTACTGGAGATTTCCAAAGGCTTCACTCGAAGCGGCTAGAGTAGTATAGGTTTTGAGCATCACTTTGGAAATGTGAAATATGTTTCACCTAGACCCCCTTTAACAGTACGATTTTTCCTATGACTCAAATAAGAAGAAAGAAACTATGAAAACAAAAGTCTTCAAGCTTCAAAGTCTTCACATCAATTTCTTTAAAGGCCGTACCAATTTCATAACCAAATTCTTCACTTGAAGAAATACATTTTTAGGGGTCGTCTTCCATGTGTTAAACAAACTTTTAGAGACTATAACACATGTGTACACTCGTAAACACATCAGTCCCTCGACATATTTGTCTTCAATACTCCAAAACCACTAAGGGAGCACATGATGCACTTACAATCGCCCCCTTTTTGGTGATTGATGACAAATTGGTTAGGCTTTCAAAGGGAGTAAAATAATTGAAGTGTAAATACAGAGTATGAAGAAATTGGTTACAAGATATCGAGGAAGTCCCCCTGAAGATGTGCATATTGAGGAATTTGCTTTGGATTGCAAATGCACATGGCAGGTTGAAACTATGGAGATCTCCCCCTATATTTTGGAATCCAATCATGCATGATCATATGATATATATTTGAGGAATATGAATGCATGATGAAAATTAGTGTCTGACAAAATTGTGCATGCATGAGCAGATATATTTAAGGTCAGAGCATGCATATCAAGTGTAGCAAAAGTGTCAGACGATCAACGGTTATTAAGTTATAACTCATCAAAGAGCAAATCCAATAAAGTCCAAGAGTTGCAACTTAAGCAAAAACAGCCCATATATCGACCTGCTTGAAGACTAACTCAGACTTCTCCCCCTTTTTCATCAAATGACCAAAAGGTGAGAAATCTGAGGACTAACGCCCCAGAAGAAAACCATCATGGAGAAGACGAGGGAGTGCCAACGTTGTTGGGGTTGCGCGGTGTAGAAGGACCAACAACAGTGTCTCAACAACTTCATTTTCATCAGTCGCACGTGATGAAGACTCTGAGCTTGGCATGAGAGGATGAACTTGAGTTTTCTTGAACTTCTTCCTTGGCAGTTCAGCCCAGTAAAAGTTCATTTGAAAGTCCATAGCAGCAAGTTCTTCATCGGATTTGAGGTGCGAGAGTATGGCCCATGATCTTTCAAAGATCTCATGAAGATAGTAGCGGTTTTTGCGCACTGCATTATGCGTCACAGTCATGTTAGATTGAACAGCAGCAAACTAGCGCTTAACCCAGCTGTGATGCTTGTCAACTTTCTGGTACAGACTTATGAGTAGCTCACGATCAGTCATTATGTGAGGAGCTTCAGATGAAGGAGCTGGTCTTGAAGCTTTTGCAGTTGTGTCCTAGCTGGCAGTTTCATCAGTAGTTGAGGTTGAGATAGGCTGACGAATTTTTCCATCAAGAGGACGAATTCCCTCGTCTACTACAGCCTTGCCCTTGCCAGCAACTGTGGAGAGAGTGGTGATACGTCTCTGTCGTATCTATAATTTTTGTTTTTTTCATGCCAATATTATACAACTTTTATACACTTTTGGCAACATTTTATATGATTTATTTGGACTATCATATTGATTCAGTGCCCAGTGCCAGTTCCTGTTTGTTGCATGTGTTTTGTTTCGCAGAAATCCATATCAAACAAAGTCCAAACGCGATAAAAATTTACAGAGAATTATTTTGGAATATATGTGATTTTTGGGACTTGGAATCAACGTAAACGTGGGCCCACAGTGACCACAACCCACCAGGGCGCGTCGGGCACCCCCTGGCGCGCCCAGGTGTCTTATGCCCTCCTCATAAGTCAGTTGGGGCCCTTCTTCGGGCGCAAGAAAGATAATTTATGGAAAAAAATCGTGTAAAAATTTCAGCGCATTCGGAGTTACGGATCTCCGGGAATTTAAGGAACTGTGAAGGGCCAGAAAACAGAACGCGAAATAGAAGAGAACAGAGAGACATATCCAATCTCGGAGGGGCTCCTGCCCCTCCGCCGCCATGGAGGCCATGGACCAGAGGGGGAACTGTCCTCCCATCCAGGGGGAGGCCAAGGAATAAGAAGAAGGAGGGGGGCTCTCTTCCCCTCTCTCCTGGTGGTGTCGGAGCGCCGCCTGGGCAAGGATCGTGACGACGATCTACATCAACAATCTTGCTACCGTCAACACCAAATTTCTCCCCCTCTATGCAGCGGTGTAACAGCTCTTCTCCCCGCTGTAATCTCTACTTAAACATGGTGCTCAACTCCATATATTATTTCCCAATGATCTATGGTTATCCTATGATGTTTGAGTAGATTCATTTTGTCCTGTGGGCTAATCGTGATCTTGGTTGGTAGGATTGTATATTTTATTTATGGTGCTGTCCTATGGTACCATCCGTGTCAAGCAAACGGAGGGCCCCCCGCTGTAGGGTGTTGCAATATGTTCATGGTTTGTTTATTGTCGGTCTTGCAGGGGTGACAGCAGCCTAAACGCGGATAAGTGGGTTATGGCGTATGTGAGTAAAGAGGACTTGATACTTAATGCTATGGTTGGGTTTCACGACCTTAATGATCTTTAGTAGTTGCGGATGCTTGCTAGAGTTCCAATCATAAGTGCATATGATCCAAGTAGAGAAAGTATGTTAGCTCATGCCTCTCCCTCATGTAAAATTGCAAGAATGATTACCGGTACTTGTTATCGATTGCCTAGGGACAAATGATTTTCTTGTTGACAAAAGCTATTGATAACCCACAAGTATAGGGGATCGTTTATAGCCTTCTTCGATAAATAAGAGTGTCGAACCCAACGAGGAGCTAAAGGTAGAACAAATATTCCCTCAAGTTCTATCGACCACCGATACAACTCTACGCACACTTGACGTTTGCTTTACCTAAAACAAGTATGAAACTATTTTGCAAGAATAAAACTACAAGTACTTTGCGAGAATAAAACTATGAATAAATTGCAAGGTAATAAAAGTGGATAGCTTTTGTCAAGAAGAAAGTCATTTGTCCCTAGGAAATCGATAACAAGTACCGGTAATCATTCTTGTAATTTTACATGAGGGAGAGGCATGAGCTAACATACTTTCTCTACTTGGATCATATGCACTTATGATTGGAACTCTAGCAAGCATCTACAACTACTAAAGATCATTAAGGTCGTGAAACCCAACCATAGCATTAAGTATCAAGTCCTCTTTATCCCATACGCAACAACCCACCTACTCGGATTTAAGCTTCTGCCACTCTTGCAACCCACCATAAGCAAATCATGAACGTATTGCAACACCCTACAGCGGGGACCCCTCATGTTTCTGCGAGACTGAGGGCACCGTAGGACAGCACCATAAATAAAATATTCAATCATACCAACCAAGATCACGATTAACCCACGGGACAAAACGGATCTACTCGAACATCATAGGATAGCCAAATATCATCAGGAAATAATATATGGAGTTGAGCACCATGTTTAAGTAGAGATTACAGCGGGGAGAAGAGGTGTTACACCGCTGCATAGAGGGGGAGAAAGTTGGTGTTGACGGTAGCAAGATTTTTGATGTAGATCGCCGTCACGATCCTAGCCCCGGTGGCACTCCGACGCCACCGGGAGAGAGGGGGAGATAGCCCCTCCTTCTTCTTCTTCCTTGGACTCCCCCCTAGATGGGAGGAGAGTTCCCCCTCTGGTCCATGGCCTCCATGGCGGCGGAGGGGCGGGAGCCCCTCCGAGATTGGATCTCCCTCTCTGTTCTCTTATGTTTCGCATTCCCCAGATCTGGCCCTTCACCGTTTCTTAAATTTCTGGAGATCCGTAACTCCGATTGCGCTGAAATTTTTACAAATTTTTGTTCCACAAATTATCTTTCTTGCGCCAGAAGAAGGGCCCCCGACCTTCAAGGAGGGCATAAGACACCTGGTTGCGCCTGGCACCCCCAGGCGCGCCCTGGTGGGCTGTGGGCACTGTGGGCCCCCATTTGCATTGATTCCACCTCCCAAAAATCACATCTATTCCAAAATAATTCTCCCTAATTTTTTATCGCATTTGGACTTCGTTTGATATGGATTTTCTGTGAAACAAAAAACATGCAACAAACAGGAACTGGCTCTGGGCACTGGATCAATAGGTTAGTCCAATAAATCATATAAATTGTTGCCAAAAATATGTAAAGTTCTATAATATTGGCATGAAACAATCAAAAATTATAGATACGATCGAGACGTGTCAGCATCCCCAAGCTTAATTCCTGCTCGTCCTTGAGTAGGTAAATGATAAAAAATATAATTTTGATGTGGAATGCTACCTAGCATAAACTTGATCATATGTCTAGTCATGGCATGAATATTAAGACATAAGTGATTCAAAGCAATAGTCTATAATTTGGCATAAAGATATCAATACTCAGGCATCCCAACAAACAATCATGTCTTTCAAAATATCAACGCTAAAGAAAGATATCCCTACAAAATCATATAGTCTTGTCATGCTCTGTCTTCTTAACACAAATTATTTATCATGCACAACCCCGATGACAAGCCGAGCAATTGGTTCATACTTTTTAACGCGCTTCAGCTTTTTCAACCCTCACGCAATACATGAGCGCAAGCCATGGATATAGCACTACGGGTGGAATAGAGTATGATGATAGAGGTAAATATAGAGAAGACAAAAAGGTAAGGAAGTCTCACACCGACGCGGCTAACCAACGGGCTATGGAGATGCCCATCAATTGATATCAATGCGAGGAGTAGGGATTTCCATGCAACGAATGCACTAAGAGCTATAAGTGTATGAAAGCTCAATATGAAAACTAAGTGGGTGTGCATCTAATCCTATAATGAAAAATTCCCACTAGTATATGAAAGTGACGACATAGGAGACTCTCCATATGAAAAACATGGTGCTACTTTGAAGCACAAGTGTGGAACTAGCATGCCCCTTCTCTCTTTTTATTTTTTCTCTTTTTTTCTTTCTTTCTTTTTTTTCTTTTTTATTTTATTTTCTCTCATTGTCCGGAGTCTCATCCCGACTTGTGGGGGAATCATAGTCTCCATCATCCTTTCCTCACTGGGGCAATGCTCAATTTTTTTTACTTATAACTCAATATTACAACTTGATACCTATAACAAAAATATGACTCTATATGAATGCCTCTGGCAATACCAGGATGTGCAATGATCTAGCGTAACATGTATGAAAAATGATGAATGGTGGCTGAGCCACAATTACTATGTCAACTATATGATCATGCAAAGAAATATGACAATGAATGCTCAAGTCATCAAAACGCAAACGGTGGAAGTTGCATGGCAATATATCTCGGAATGGCTATGGAAAGGCCATAATAGGGGTAGGTATGGTGGCTATTTTGAGGAAGATATAATAAGGCTTATGTGTGATAGAGCGTATCATATCACGGGGTTTGGATGCATCGGCGAAGTTTGCACCACGTCTCGAGGTGAGAAAGGGCAATGCACGGTACCGTAGAGGCTAGCAAATTGCGAAAAGGTAAGAGTGCGTATAATCCATGGACTCGCATTAGTCATAAAGAACTCATATACTTATTGCAAAAGTTTATTAGCCCTCGAAGCAAAGTACTACTACGCATGCCCCTAGGGGGATAGATTGGTAGGAAAAGACCATCGGTCGTCCCCGACCGCCACTCATAAGGAAGACAATCAATAATAAATCATGCTCCAACTTCATAGCATAATGAGAGACTATACGTGCAAGCTTCGAGAATCACAAACCTTAACACCAATATTCTTACTAACCACAACCGTTTACTAGTACCTCCCACATATTCCATCTCTATATCGCAAAACTATTGCAAGGAATCAAACATATCATATTCAGTGATCCACAAGTTTTATGTAGGATTTTATGACTAACCATGCAATTGACCAATTCCTGTTGACTCTCTAAATAGACATAAGTGAAGCAAGAGAGTTTAATTATTTCTACAAAAGATCATGCTCTAATAAGTATAAGTGGCAAAAGAGCATTCTACAAATAACGGTTTTCTATGTGAAGAGAAACAGGCAATCTAAACTTCAAATGATATAAGTGAAGCACATGAAGCATTCTATAAAGCCATACTCAAAAGATATAAGTGAAGTGCAATGAGTATTCTATAAATCAACCATGACTACCTCATACCAGCATGGTGCATAAAATAAAAATGAAAAATAAACACAAAAGACGCTCCAAGCTTTACACATATCACATGAACGAAACAAAGAAGAAAATATACCGATACTTGTTGAAGAAAGATGGGATGCCTTCCTGGGAATCCCCAAGCTTAGACGTTTGAGTCTCCTTGAATATTTACTTGGGGTGCCTTGGGCATCCCCAAGCTTGAGCTCTTGCCTCTCCTCCTTCTCCTCATATCGAGACCTCCTCGATCTTTGATCACTTCATCCACACAAAACTCAACAAAAAACTCGGTAAGATCCATTAGTATAATAAAGCAAATCACTAATCTAAGTACTGTTGCAAACCAATTCATATTTTATTTTTGCATTGTAGCTACTGTAATATAACTTTTTCATGGCTTATTCCACTGATAGAATCGATAGTTTCATCAAAACAAGCAAAACAATGCATCAAAAACAGAATCAGTCTTAAACAGGACAGTCTGTAGTAATCTGAACATTAACCATACTTCTGGTACTCCAAAAATTCTGAAAAATTAGGACAAAAGAAAAAATTTGTATAGCAAGACTGTGCAAAAAGTTTCAGAAACTTTCGACGTTCCAATAAAAAATGTAAAATCACGCACTACAGCCAAAGTTTTTGTTTTTGCACGCACATACCAACAAGAAATCTACTCATCCTAAAGGCAAATCTTGGCACATTATTTTTATAATACAATGGAATTGTACAAGGGGATAATTATTTTTGTGAGAATATTCAGGAAAAATTCTACATTGTTTCCATGAGCATGAACACAAGGGTTCAAGGTCGACCCTCACTTCTGCAATGCATAACTTCCAATCGCCTCTCTTCTGTGAAAAAGTTTTTAAGTTCCCCTCTATATTTTTTGTTTTTAAACTTTATAAAAGAACTCATCAGAAATAAATGACTCTCTAAAACTTCCGGGTTGTGTCCCTGGCAGCGCTTTCTTTAAAGCCATTAAGCTAGGCATAAAGTGCTCAAGTAATGCCCGGATCCCAAGGTATACCAAAGCCAATTTTAATTAGCAATGATTTGGCATTTAGTAGTGAGCACAAAGCAACATATATCAAGCAATGATGAATCTAACTCTCTTCCTATGCATTGGCATGTCATACAAGAACAATTCATGCACATCAAGTAAAGGCCAATACATAGCATAAGAAGTTTCTTGCAATTCTTTCGTGTTGGAAACATAGAGAGGCAGAGATGTAGTTCCTCTCTCATAATAATTGCAAGTAGGAGCAGCAAGCACATGCATATTACATTCATCAAAATTACCATGTGCAACGGTAAAAGGCAACCCATCAATGTAATCCTTAATAAGTGCAAACTTCTCTGATATAGTGTAGTTGGGAGAATTCAAACAGATAATAGGACTATCATGTGTGGGTGCAACATCAACAATTTCATTCTTAATATAAGGAACTATAGCAAGTTCATCTCCATAAGCATTATTCATATTGGCATCTTGGCCACAAGCATAGCAAGCATCAAGTTCATCAGAAAGGGATATTTCAAAAGAAACAATGGGATCATAACAATTATCATAGCATTCATCCTTCGGTAAGCACGAAGGGAAATTAAATAATGTATGAGTTGAAGAGTTACTCTCATTAGAAGGTGGGCACGGGTAGCTAATCCACTCTTCCTCCTTTTGTTCTTCACTCTCCTCGTCATCTTTTCCATCCAATGAGCTCACAGTTTCATCAATTTCTTCTTTCATAGACTCCTGCAAAATATTAGTCTCTTCTTGGACAACAGAGACTTTCTCAATAAACACATAAATATCATAATTAAATTTATAATTATCATAACAATATTTAAGGATAGCAAAATTTCCAGGTCTATAAACTGAATCATCAAACTTTTCAAACAAAGATTCAATTTCATAAGCACCCTTAAAAGCAACAAATTCTTCTATTCGTTCTACATCATAGTAATCATATCTACCATTAGCATAAGAATCCAAGGTTTCATTATCATTAAATTCACATGAAAAGGGAAGGTGTGGAGCCTTCATCCTAGAGCAACAAGTATAATCATATCTCAAGCATAGCTCCCGAGCATACCAATGCAACATATGAATTTGTTCCCATAAAAGTTTCCCTTTTGTGTCAAGCGATAATCCCTAAGGTATTCACGTTGATCCAACGTTACTTCCATTATCAAGTTGAATGGGGTTTTCTCAGGATTATCAAAGTAGTGCATAATATTTTTCACATAACGAGGATCGAGGGTATTAGGAGGTTCCCCATCTCCATGAGTAGCAAGTACCACTAATTTTTTTGGTGTTTCGTGTTCCATATCTATAATTGAAGATAGGGAACAACTTAGAACAGGAAATAAAAACTACTTAGTGATAAAGCAAACATGCACACACGAGAATATTCACCCCACGCTATTGTTCCCCGGCAACGGCACCAGAAAAAGGTCTTGATAACCCACAAGTATAGGGGATCGTTTGTAGCCTTCTTCGATAAATAAGAGTGTCGAACCCAACGAGGAGCTAAAGGTAGAACAAATATTCCCTCAAGTTCTATTGACCACCGATACAGCTCTACGCACACTTGACGTTTGCTTTACCCAAAACAAGTATGAAACTATTTTGCAAGAATAAACTACGAGTACTTTACGAGAATAAAACTATGAATAAATTGCAAGGTAATAAAAGTGGATAGCTTTTGTCAACAAGAAAGTCATTTGTCCCTAGGTAATCGATAACAAGTACCGGTAATCATTCTTGTAATTTTACATGAGGGAGAGGCATGAGCTAACATACTTTCTCTACTTGGATCATATGCACTTATGATTGGAACTCTAGCAAGCATCCACAACTACTAAAGATCATTAAGGTCGTGAAACCCAACCATAGCATTAAGTCTGAAGTCCTCTTTATCCCATACGCAACAAGCCACCTACTCGGGTTTAAGCTTCTGTCACTCTCGCAACCCACCATAAGCAAATCATGAACGTATTGCAACACCCTACAGCGGGGACCCCTCACGTTTGCACGAGACGGAGGGCACCATAGGATAGCACCATAAATAAAATATACAATCATACCAACCAAGATCACGATTAACCCACGGGACAAAACGGATCTACTCAAACATCGTAGGATAGCCAAATATCATCGGGAAATAATATACGGATTTGAGCACCATGTTGAAGTAGAGATTATAGCGGGGATAAGAGGTGTTACACCGCTGCATAGAGGGGAAGAAATTTGGTGTTGACGGTAGCAAGATTGTTGATGTAGATCGCCCTCACGATCCTAGCCTCGGCGGCACTCCGGCGCCACCGGGAGAGAGGGGGAGAGAGCCCCCTCCTTCTTCTTGTTCCTTGGCCCCCCCTAGATGGGAGGAGAGTTCCCCCTCTGGTCCATGCTTCCATGGTGGCGGAGGGGCGGGAGCCCCTCCGAGATTGGACCTCCCTCTCTGTTCTCTTCTGTTTCGCGTTCCCCAGATCTGGCCCTTCACCGTTTCTTAAATCCCGAAGATCCGTAACTCCGATTGCGCTAAAAAATTTACACAATTTTTTTCCATAAATTATCTTTCTTGCGCCAGAAGAAGGGCCCCAACCGACCTTCGAGGAGGGCATAAGACACCTGGGCGCGCCTGGCACCCCTAGGTGCGCCCTGGTGGGTTGTGGGCACTATGGGCCCCCATTTACGTTGATTCCACCTCCCAAAAATCACATATATTCCAAAATAATTCTCCGTAAATTTTTATCACATTTGGACTTCGTTTGATATGGATTTTCTGCGAAACAAAAAACATGCAACAAACAGGGACTGGCACTGGGCACTGGATCAATACGTTAGTCCAATAAATCATATAAATTGTTGCCAAAAATATGTAAAAGTTATATAATATTGGCATGAAACAATCAAAAATTATAGATACGACGGAGACGTATCAGCTATCTACTTTTACTGTCTTGCAATTTATTCGTAGTTTTATTTCTCGCAAAGTACTTCTAGTTTTATTCTTGTTCTGGGTAAAGCAAACACTAAGTGTGCGTAGGGTTGTATCGGTGGTCGGTAGAACTTGAGGGAATATTTGTTCTACCTTTAGCTCCTCATTGGGTTCGACACTCTTATTTATCGAAGAAGGCTAGAAACGATCCCCTACACTTGTGGATAATCAAGACCACTTTTCAGGCGCCGTTGCCGGGGAGCAATAGCGTGGGGTGAATATTCTCGTGTGTGCTTGTTTGCTTTATCACTAAGTAGATTTATTTTTCTGTTCTAAGTTGTTCTCTATCTTTAGTTATGGATATGCAACACGAAACACCAAAAAAATTAGTGGTACTTGCTACTCATGGAGATGGGGAACCTCCTAAGACCCTCGATGCTCGTTATGTGAAAAATATTATGCACTACTTTGATAATCCTTAGAAAACCCCATTCAACTTTATAATGGGAGACACGTTGGATCAACGTGAATACTTTAGGGATTATTACTTGACTCAAAAAGGGAAACTTTTATGGGATCAAATTCATATGTTGAATTGGTATGCTGGAGATCTATGCTTGAGATATGATTATACTTGTTGCTCCAGGATGAAGGCTCCAGACCTTCCCTTTTCATGCAAATTTAATGAATATGAAACCTTGGCTTCTTATGGTAATGGTAGATATGATTATTATGATGTGGAACGAATAGAAGAATTTGTTGCTTTTAAGGGTGCTTATGAAATTGAATCTTTGTTTGAAAAGTTTGAAGATTTTGATGATTCAGTTTATAAACTTGAAAATTTTGTTATCCTTAAATATTGCTATGATAATTATAAATACAATTCCGATATTGATGTATTTCTTGAGAATGTCTCCGCTTCCAAGAAGAGACTAATATTTTGCAGGAGTCTATGGAAGAAGAAATTGATGAAACTGTTAGCTCATTGGATGAAAAAGATGATGAGGAGAGCGAAGAACAAGTGGAGGAAGAGCGGATTGATCACCTGTGCCCACCTTCCAATGAGAGTAACTCTTCAACTCATACATTGTTTAATTTCCCTTCGTTCTTAAGGAAGGATGAGTGCTATGATAATTGCTATGATCCCGTTGATTCTTTTGAAATATCCCTTTTTGATGAATTTGATGCTTACTATGTTTGTGGCCAAGATGCCAATATGAATTATGCTTATGGAGATGAACTTGCTATAGTTCCTTATGTTAAGAATGAAATTGTTGCTATTGCACCCACACATGATAGTCCTATTATCTTTTTGAATTCTCCAAACTACACTATATCGGAGAAGTTTGCACTTATTAAGGATTATATTGATGGGTTGCCTTTTACCGTCTCACATGATGATTTTGATGAATATAATATGCATGTGCTTGCTGCTCCTACTTGCAATTGTTATTAGAGAGGAACTATATTTCCGCCTCTCTATGTTTCCAACACGATAAAATTGCAAGAAACTGCTTATGCTATGTATTGGCCTTTACTTGATGTGAATGAATTGTTCTTTTATGATATGCCGATGCATAGGAAGAGAGTTAGACTTTGTCATTGCATGATGTATGTTGCTTTGTGCTCACTACTAAATGTCAAATCATTGTTAATTAAAATTGACTTTGATATACCTTGTGATCCGGGTGGATTCATTACTTGAGCACTTTATGCCTAGCTTAATGGCTTTAAAGAAAGCGCTGCCAGGGAGACAACCCGGAAATTTTAGAGAGTCATTTTATTCTGTTGAGTGCTTTTATAAAGTTTAAAAACAACAAAATATAGAGGGGAACTTATAATTTTTTGACAAAAGAGAAGCGATTGAAAGGTGATGCATTGGAGAAGTGAGGGTCGACCTTGAACACTTGTGTTCATGCTCATGGAAACAATGTAAATTTTTCATGGAAGTTTCTCACAAAAATAATTATCCCCTTGAACAAATTCATTGTATTATAAAAATAATGTGCCAAGATTTGCCTTTAGGATGATTAGATTGCTTGTTGGTATGTGCGGTGCAGAAACAGAAACTTTGGCTGTGGCGCATGAATTTTCATTTTTTTTACTGGAACGTCGAAAGGTTCTGAAACTTTTTGCACACTATTGCTATGCAATTTTTTATTTTGTCCTAATTTTCCAGAATTTTTAGAATTATAGAAGTATGGTAGATGTTCAGATTTCTACAGACTGTCCTGTTTAAGACATATTCTATTTTTGATGCATTGTTTTGCTTGTTTTGATGAAACTATCGATTATATCGGTGGTATGAACCATGGAAAAGTTATATTACAGTACCTACAATGCAAAAACAAAATATGAATTGGTTTGCAACAATACTTAAAGTAGTGATTTGCATTATTATACTAAAGTATCTATAATGTTTGATTGTTTCATGCCAATATTATACAACTTTTATACACTTTTGACAACATTTTATATGATTTATTTGGACTAACATATTGATTCAGTGCCCAGTGCCAGTTCCATTTTGTTGCATGTGTTTTGTTTCGCAGAAAATCCATATGAACTGAAGTCCAAACGCGATAAAAATTTATGGAGAATTATTTTGAAATATTTGTGATTTTTGGGACTTGGTATCAACGTAAAGGGGGGCCCAAAGTGACCACAACCCACTAGGGCGTGCCGGGCACCCCCTGGCGCGCCCAGGTGTCTTATGCCCTCCTCGTAAGTCGGTTGGGGCCCTTCTTCGGGCGCAAGAAAGATAACTTATGGAAAAAAAATCATGTAAAAATTTCAGCGCAATCGGAGTTACGGATCTCCGGGAATTTAAGAAACAGTGAAGGGCCAGAAAACAGAATGTGAAACAGAAGAGAACAGAGAGGCAGATCCAATCTCGGAGGGGCTCCTGCCCCTCTGTCGCCATGGAAGCCATGGACCAGAGGGGGAACTCTCCTCCCATCTAGGGGGAGGCCAAGGAAGAAGAAAAAGGAGGGGGGCTCTCTCCCCCTCTCTCCCGGTGGCGCCGGAGCGTCGCGTGGGCAAGGATCATGACGGCGATCCACATCAACAATCTTGCTACTGTCAACACCAACTTTCTCCCCCTCTATGCACCGGTGTAACATCTCTTCTCTCTGCTGTAATCTCTACTTAAACATGGTGCTCAAGTCTATATTTTATTTATGGTGCTATCCTACAGTGCCCTCCGTGTCGCGCAAACAGAGGGCCCCCGCTGTAGGGTGTTGCAATATGTTCATGGTTTGCTTATTGTCGGTCTTGCGGGGGTGACAACAGCCTAAACACGGATAAGTGGGTTATGGCGTATGGGAGTAAAGAGGACTTGATACTTAATGCTATGGTTGGGTTTCACGACCTTAGTGATCTTTAGTTGTTGCGGATGCTTGCTAGAGTTCCAATCATAAGTGCATATGATCCAAGTAGAGAAAGTATGTTCACTCATGCCTCTCCCTCATGTAAAATTGCAAGAATGATTACCGGTACTTGTTATCGATTGCCTAGGGACAAATGACTTTCTTGTTGACAAAAGCTATCTACTTTTACTGTCTTGCAATTTATTCATAGTTTTATTTCTCGCAAAATACTTCTAGTTTTATTCTTGTTCTAGGTAAAGCAAACACTAAGTGTGCGTAGATTTGTATCGGTGGTCAATAGAACTTGAGGGAATATTTGTTCTCCCTTTAGCTCCTCGTTGGGTTCGACACTCTTATTTATCGAAGAAGGCTACAAACGATCCCCTAAACTTGTGGGTTATCAAGTGCTCTGAAGAACTTCACCATCTGGCAGAAGCTGAGATGATTCTGACGATCAGCCTTGTAAGGAAACGAAGATCTTGATCTGATGAATCTCATGATCCATGGAGCATATGGCTACAGATCAAATGGTGACTGTGCCACTATGAACAAAATCATCAAGAAGAAATCATGAATGTTGATGTGAGTTCTATGAATGATGTGGAATAACAAATTCTTCATAACTCCCACAACTTCTTCAGTATTGGAATTGTGACCTTTGATGGGACTAAGGGACTTGGACAGAATGCGATAAAGTGTTCTGGGCACATACATCAAATCCTTCACCAGGAAGGTTGTTCTTGGAGCATTTCCTTCAGCCATGGGTTTCATCAGCACTTGCGTCAGATGGTTGGGTTGTTCAGGTTCTTCATAAAATTTTCTTGGCTTCCTCTTGGGGTGGATCAACCGGAAGGGCACGAAGTAATTCGTCAATGGGTGCCTTGTAGTGAGTGTCCCCACTCATCCAGTCCAGAGCCCAAATTGTAGTGTCATCAGCGTTTCCTGAGAAATGCATAGTTGCGTAAAATTGAAGAATTAACTCTTTGTTCCAGTCGCATACGTCAGAGCAAAAACTGAGAAGCCCAACATCATGAAGAACAGACAACATAGGCTGGAAGCAGGGAATAGACTCCATATCCACATGAGGAATATGGCGATGCGGGAACACTTTGTTCTTGTCAAACAACAGAGTGACATAGAAATTTATCTGCGTTCTTCCAGAACCTCAGACGCCCGAGTTTGGGAGAGTCTCGGCAACGAAGAAATTCTTCTCTTCAAAGAAGTTGGCACTATCAAACTTAGGCCGCCTGAGGCCTTTGCTAATCTTGGGCATCACTGAAACTAGTTGAAGATTGTGCTTCTTTGTTCTCAAATCAAAGATGGGCCTGGGAGAGCCAGTTGAATCATTCGAAGATGTAATTGCACGTGATTTAGCAATCTCCTCAGCAGTGGCTATTGGAGCTGTATCTGTGTCAGCTAAGGGGATTGAATCTGCGCGCGGAGGAGATGTATTGACGACATCGAAAATTGGGTCATCTTGAGTAATTTCATCAGCTGCTGCAGCTGGAATTTCTTCATGGATGGTCTGAAGAGAAGGTCGCCTTTCCGCATAACCAATATGAATTTCTTCAGTGCGCGTAGGCGACTCTGGCACTTGAGTGAGGGGAGTGGTAACGAGTGAATTTGGGTGAGTGGTTTCCCAATATTCATCATGCATAGGAGTAGTATCACCGTCAATATCCACATCCTCTTCATGTTCTTCACTCAGCAGAGCTTGCTGAGGAGTCGGTGCAGTTTTCTTGAGGCCTTGATACATCAGCATCAACCTCAACCTCTTCATCCATTTGCTCTATGATAGCAGCAGAATGGGTATCTTCTTCATCATCCGCTTGAGGAATTTGATATTCCACCCCATAGGGGACCATCTGAAGGTTCTCAAGAGTATGAGTAGGGGGCGTTGATGAAAGTGGTATAGCATCAATTGGAACATTTGAAGACATTGGGGCCGTCCTCAATTTCTTCACAGATTCAGGCATAGGTGGAGCTGACGCCTTTCTCTTCTTTGCTTCTTTCTCAGCAGCCTTAGCCTTCTTCGCTTCTGATGCAGAAGGAAGGGTGATGAGCTTCAAAGATGAAGTCGTTGTTGGTGCTGCTACTGAGGATCTCGTTGAAGGTTTTTAGCATCACTTTGGAAATGAGAAATATGTTTCACCTAGACCCCCTTTAACAGTACAATTTTCCTATGACTCAAATAAGAAGAAAAAAACTATGAAAACAAAAGTCTTCAAGCTTCAAAGTCTTCACATCAATTTCTTCAAAGGTCGTACCAATTTCATCACCAAATTCTTCACTTGAAGAAATACATTTTTAGGGGCCGTTTTTCATGTGTTAAACCAAATTTTCAGGGACTATAACACCTGTGTACACTCGTAAACACATTAGTCCCTCAACCTGTTTATCTTCAGTACTCCAAAACCACTAAGGGGGCACTTGATGCACTTACACGGACTGCTAACCGTCTCTATGGGGTGTAATGTCTAGGTTTTAGCCTCCGTATTGTAGGTTCTGGGGGGCACCTTGGTGATTGATTTTCTTTCACTCGGCGCAGAGGTTTGAGTGCCCGACATGGCCCAAGATGGCGTCTGCGACAGTAGATTAGGCGACTCAACTTATGCTTGACGTGTGGGTTCCGCCCTTGTTCAGTGCGCCTCGTGTGATTGGCCTAAATTTGGTGCATGGGAGGTCTGGACTCTAGGCGGCATTGGATTGATCGAGATGGCAGGCATCCTTCCGTACTGCTCGGCAGCATGTGTTACATGGACATGATTCTAGTTATGTGGCTAGGTCTAGCATGATCGTGCGACCGTGTGATGATAGATGGACATGTGGTGGCAGCTCACGACGACGTTGGCTAGGCGGTGCTTTTTGAGTGCAGGAGTGAAAACTCTAGGTTCGACCTTCATTGGTTGAACTCCGCGATGACGTTGTTCGATGCAATTGTTTTTGTGGTAGTTTTTAAAGAATTTGGATGTGTGCATCTTGGATTTCTTAAGTAGCTCTTAAGTCATGTTGGTGTATAGGCCGGATGTCATTAATATCTTTTGGAGAATGTCCAAAACAAACCTTGAACTTATAGATGAAAGCTAAGTCGAACTTCTCATCCCGAAAATTAGCACACCAAACTCTATGATCCCAGTCTATTTGCAACCTTGCGTTTAGCTGCTATTCACTAACGCGCAAGTCAAATCCTAGGATCGTCGACTGTCTGGTTGGATATTAGGATGAATCGGGCCGGCCCATTAGCGCAGTCGCTTAGGCACTAGCTCTGCTCTATTTTTTTCGTTCCCATTTGTTTTTGCTTTGGGTTTTCTTTGTTTTTCCACCGGTTTTATTCGACTTTCTTTTTTCCTTAAATATACTTTTTTTTCACTTGTTTATGTCTTTTTTCTTTCTTTGTTATAGTTTTGGTTTTCTTTTGTTTCTTTCTTCGTATTGTTTGTTTTCTTTTCTTCAGTTTCTTTGCCAATTTTACTCGTTTTTGTTTCAAGTGCACGTTGTACATTTTTGCAAATACACATTGTACATTTTCGTAATGGCAATATTCTTTTTTACATTTCCATAATGACAATAAACATTTTTTTAAACTACACTAAGCCACTTGTCTTCTATAACGAGCGTCCAAAAATACTAGGAAACTAGCATTAGCGAGCTTGAGATGACTCAAGCTCGGGACCTTGCACTTGAAGCACACGTAGCTAACAACTTGCCCTGAAGGTTGCTAGTGATGATAGATAGCGCAGCATATATAAGAACAGATAGCAACATTCATATATTAAAACATTTTTGAAAAAACAGGAACGTCTCTTGAATTTTTTTAATAATTTTGAAATGCCAACTATTTTTTTCTAAACACACAAATAATTTATGAAATTCCAAAGATATTTTTTGAAAAATATGACACAATTTTTGAAAATCCAACCATTTTTCGAAACATGTGAACAACTTTTGGGATTCCAAACACTTTTTCACAAATGTCAACAATTTTTTCAATCATGAATACTTTTTAAAAATGCAAATACAATTTGAAAATTCCAAAAAAAAATCGAAAACACGATTGTTTTTGAATTTATGACCAAAAGGTAAAACAGGAACATTTTTAAACTTCTGAATAAGTTTTGACCACAATTTTAAAATATGAATTTTTTGAATGCTTACAGATTTCGAAAAACACAAACATTTTTGTTGAAATTTTCAAACATTTATCAAAATGCAAACAATTTTTTTAAACACAAACAATTTCTGAAATTCCTGAATATTTTTTAATTTATGAACATGGACATTTTTTCTAAAATTCTGAACAAAAAATTTAAAAACACAAAATTTTCAAAAACCAGTTACCTTGATGTGGTATAGTGGCCTAGCCGAAATTCTCGCCGCGCCCCCCTCCCTCAGCCGTAGCCAAGAATCCCGGGTTGCACGCCACGTCGACGATCCCTGTTTTGGAATGCCATCGAGGCTGGAAATTTATCGGGATCAGAGATTTTGGTGTGCTGATTTTAGGGATTAGAAGTTCAGGGTTTGATTTACCTTCCGTCTATAAATTCAAAGTTTGTTTTGGACTTTTTCGATATCTTCTTGACATTAATATATTCTTTTTATTAATAGAGAAGTGTAACCAAGCATGATCTTGCTGCCGTTTAAAATGCAGTAGATGTTTCTTGGATTGATAAAAAGAAGTGGGAACATATGCATCATGCACATGGACAGAGCCAGAGCTACCATCCGTAGCATCGGTTAGAGAGCAGACAAATATATACTGTCTGGTATGGTCGAGGGTAAGAAAATAAAGCTGAATCCTATTCGAATCTGTGGAAAGAAAAAGAAAGACCTGCAGCGGCATCGATCCTGCACAGAAGGAAGCAGAGGCAAGACAACCCGTGCAGGCGTATCCCCTATCTATCTACCGAGTATCTATCTATTCTACTACTACTACCAGTATTGTTTGTAGCAGACAGAGCACAGTGTCTGTCGTGACAAGTCGCTGAGCAGTGGTAGTAGTAGCAGTATCTATTTGCTTTCTTTTTGAATCGCCTTTGCTTTGCACCGTTTCCAAGTTCTTTTGTTTTCACTCGCTCACCCGCAGTTTCATGGGAAATCGAATTCAAATTCTAGTCGGCTCGGTGGCAGGACGTAGAAATCTCATGAACCGTTTCCTTCTGAAGTTAAAATGGTCTATCATACCACAACAACAACAAAATGGTGCAGCATAACCTTGTTTTTCTTTTCTTTTCAGAACCAGTGCAAATAACCCCCCATCAGTGCAAATAACCACTAAGCTTGAATTTGGAAGCTGAACCTGCCTGTTTTTCTAGGCCTAAATTACACTTTGCACCGTATTTTTTTATTTATTCTCTTGACACAAACCTAGTAATCACTTTTCCCTGAGGTGGAGGATGGCATGTTGAGATGTTTGGAGGTGGTACAATACAATTGATGGAGTTTACACCTTTTTTTCGTTGCAATGTTCAGAGACCATCTTGTGGCTCTGTGTTATACATGCAAAAAAAGTTTCATGTGTTATTTCTAGATCAATATAGCAACTAGCAAGGTTGTCAAGATTTTGAAGAAATGTTTCAGAAGTACTAGTTGCCAGTTCTTATCTAATTGTTGAGGCGGAATTGCATATTTTACATTTAGGCAGGTAGATCTACTCCTTTCTTGGCTGCACCAGAAACGCATGATCAGCATTAACTTAGTACTACATGCATGCATGTCAGTTAAGATTCATTTACTATAACCAGTTGGAAGATGACAAAAATGTGAGGCAGGCACGGACAGAGGGAGATGCAGATCGATCGGTATTCGAGGTTGTTGGTAACAGTGACGGCAAGGGAATTAAGAAGCTACTAGTGTTGCGTTGGTTACATCAAAAGTGTAGTAGTATCATATCTTGTCCTGATCTCCTCGGCGATCGATAAAGCATAATAATATTGTTGGCACGGCTGTGAGGTCGGAGTTACGGTGCAGGACTTGACTGCGACGCCAGAGACTCTATCGTCCACTTTCAGTCTGTTGCACAAGAGAAGAGTACATGCCTGCCGACCATCTATCGAGCCAGGTGGAGACGAAGTACTGGCTAGCTTGGCTTTGAATCAATCAAAGGAAAGCTCTGTCCACTCGACAAATGTCACGCATCGATGAAGGGTAAAACAAATGCGATGCCTAGTTAGACAAGAGGATGCGATCCACGGCTCAGTTAAGCTCAAGCAAAAAAGAAGTACTAGAACACTTCCGCTTCGGTACACCCCCCTTAAACACATCGAGGGCTCAGATTATCCCATACCCCTTCATAACAAAAGGCAGGATGGTCTTTTTTAACTTTTTTTTCAGCAGTTGGTCTTTTGCTAAAGTACGTCTACGTCTCGCGTATACAAATTGGACAGGTGCTGGGGCGGCCCATTAAGCTACCACGTTCAATATAAGCGCAGCCTAAAAATACAAGGAAAAGGGAGAGATTATGAGGATTTGAACTCAAGACCTCCAAGCAAATAATACATGCCAATAGCCACTACAACAAACCACTGCTTGTGTTACGTTCTAGCGAGAAATATATAAGAAAACACAGTAGCGTACATATATATGAAATATTTTCTGAAAAATCTGAAACTTTTATTAAAAAATGCAAACAATTTTAAAATTTCGAATTTGTGAACCAAATTTGAGCAATTTTATTTTGAAAGTGAAAAATAAATTCAAAACACAAACAATTTCCGAACATCTTTCAAAACATGAACAATTTTTTAAATTTGTGGTTTTCTTTTTTGGGGGCTTTTGCTTGTCCCATTTTCCTTCTTATTTTTCAATTTTATTTTGATCTTAATTCTATTTTTTTAAATCACGAACTGTTTTTAAATCGTGAACCTTTTCTTAAATACATGAACTTTTGAAATTCGGAAATATTATTTTTAATATTGTGAACTTTGTTTTCAAATCTGTGAACGTTGGAAATATTATCGAAAACTCAAACAACTTTCATGGTGCCCTAAAATTGTCATAGAAGTTGGTGGAAAATATTCAGGGCCATTTGAAGGATGTAGATAAAATAACGTGCTCTCAGAGGGAGTCTTCTGGCATAACCCGGACACAATCCATTGAACATGGTCTAGTTTGGACATTCTTAAAATAATACCAACTTTTTCAAGCTGGTGGACATACGCATACCCAAGGTAGTCATCAATACCAGGTTTGAACGATTTGCAACACCGTATGCAAGTTGTGACACGTCGACCATTGTGTCAGCCTTTTCTGACCGAGAATACTCCAGAAAATATAAAATTTGTCGAAACCAAAACAACTTGGTATGGTGTCATGAACTGGTCATACAATGCCATGGAAAAAATTGGGACCATTTAAAGAATGTCGGTAAACAATGTGCTCTGAGATGGAGTCTTGTGGCCTTCCTGTTGACATGGTCTATGTTTGTACATCTTTTAGTGACCCCAACTTTTGCAATAAGGTGGGCATGCTCATGATAGGCATCAATGCCAGGTTTGAACGAAAAACTATTTAAATCTAGAATTTATACAAGTACTTAAAATGTTTTTTTTAAATCCCCTGTTTTCGTGCGACAATGGATCGGCACAGCCGAGAGGCCTCCTGCAATAAAGTATTTAATTCATGAGCTTTTTGTCAAATTCATGATATTTTTTTTCAAATCCATGAACTTTTTTCCAATTTCGCGATCTCTTTTCTCGAATTCGTGAGCTTTTCTCAAATCGATGAACTTTTCTTAATTTTATGAACTTTTTTTCCTTTGAGCTAGGTGTGGGCTTAAAAATCGACAAATCAAAGACGAAACGATACCGAAAACGAAAAACCTAGATTTTTGGTTTTTTGTGTTGGTGTTGGAAAATTTCTGCCACAAAGTCCACGGGTTGAAAAAAGGTTTATCAATTTCAGAAAAGTACACCATTTTCCTTCCTATGTACACTCAAACAAATGTACACCGATAAATCAACACTACCCAATCACATCCATTTAATTAAATCCTTCACCTAAGATGGATCTAGTCTAACGTGAATGTGTTATTAGCAAATAACCAGGAGGACGCCTCGCCCGCGGAACAAAGTTCCGCACGCCGCTCACAAGGACACTAATCACGGCCCCTAAAAATAAGAAACTAATCACGGTGCATCCTATCCTGGTCAACGAAAAATCAGTATCCCATCTCCCATGGCCACGCACGGCTCAAGGTATTCAAATTGTTTGGGTGAAATGTACGTGAAAGGAATATTGATTTATGAAGAATGATATTTCAAATTATGTATGCTAAGAATTAGGTACTATACACTTCGTGTGAAATTTCAAATTTTCAATAGGGTTAACCTATTATTTTTAGGGAAGATTATCCTATATATGATTACATATGTTAGCCGAGACATGCAACGCAAGCTTACTAGTGTGACAAAAGTTTGTGAAATTGAAAAAAGTTCATCGGTTTGAAAAAAGGTTAAGAATTTGACAAAAAGTTCACAGATTTGGAAAAAAAGTTTGCAAAATAAAAAGTTCATAATTTTGACAAAACAAAGTTCATGAATTTGATAAAAGTTTGTGAAATTAAAAAAAGTTCATCGACTTGAAAAAAGGTTAATGATTTTTTAAAAAGTTAAAAAATTTGAATTTTATTTCATGAAATTGATAAAAGTTTGCGATATTGAAAAATATTCATTCATATGAAAAAACATCACAGATTTAAAAGGTAAGTTCACGGATTTAAAAAATGTTCACGAATTTAAGAAAATTAAAAAAGAAAATAGAAAAATAAGAAGAAATAAATAAAAATAAACCAAAGAAAAAAGGCAAAAAGAAAAACAGACAGATAAGATGCACAACAAGATATATAAAAGAAGAAGCCAGGCACAACAAGGGCGCTGTCCTAGTAGGTTACTGTAGGTAGAGATAAACCAAGAGGTTCACTGTTCGATACTGCTCACCCATTTATTTTTTGAAGCTTGAAGCTTTAAAACAATAAAATAATTAATGGGCCAGGCCCAGGATGGAGGGGGGACGTGCGCCAGTTGTCTGATGGGCCGACGGATCTGCTATGTACTCGTCACATACGGAGGTGTCTACACGTGATGGTCAAATGACCATTGTGGAGGGGGGATTGTACCGAAGCATGGCTCGTAAACGCTTAAGCTGAAGCACACGCACCACTTACTAGATATCCATGATCCATCGCTTCCACATCACCAAAAGTGGTTGCCATCTCCATCTCCATCTTCATGTCCTAGGCTAAATCCAATTCCCCTCTCTCTCGTAGTCTCTGTACACCTGACAACTACGCGCATCAATCAATCCATTACCCCGTTTGTCCCTGCTTGATTTGTTTCTGCACACACAAAAACCGGCCACTAGCTAATCTGTCTATCAATCTAAACGACACATCAATCCCAATAGTATCTATAGCTAGTTATCTGATGATCTAATGCATACACAATGGCATGACATTCTGCACGCCACTAAGCTTACCAGTTTGCTCACTTGTCACATCCGGCTAATGTAATTTCAAAAGATAGCCACAAGGATCCGTGTTTATTCTGCTTGCTCTAAACTCTAATGCTAGGCTATAAGGTTCAGTGCATGTTGCTGTGGGTTGCTTGTACATAACATACATACGTTTGCAGTACATGGAAGTGGACTGCAAGTTACTTAAAGATTGATGGCTATTAACCGACACTCGTACTAGCTATAGTAGCACCGAAACTACTCTGCGTACGATGCCTTCTCGTCGGACAACAGTACGATCAGACTGAGATCATCTCTAAATACTAGGGCCCACAAACTTTATAGCCTAGCATTAGAGTTTAGTGGCTGCCTCTAATCGTATGGAGTGTTCGGCACGAATTTATCGTACGTATAGCAAGGTTCATAGTAGCACTGGCCGGTTAACAGCCCAAGTGCTCTTCTCAGTGGGCAGAGACAGGTACATGGAACCAAACTCCAAATCGATAAAGGTAGATGCACTGCAAGTCCTGCAGATGGCTACATTATTACCTAATTTGTATGTAAAAAGAGTTAGCTCGGTGCAACTGGGAGCTACCTTTGCATATCTGCAGGTGAAAACACAAGAAGAAATTACCTGCAATCCGCACAATTCCCAGCACAGCTAGCCAGCCTTGCCAAGCAAGGGTTTCTCACCTAAAATGAAAAACGACATGGCAGCTAGAAACCCAACACCGCCCCAGCCCCCTCCCTGGGCCATTAAAACCATGCGTCGCCCTGTCATTCCATGCAACCAGGAATACTGCACCGTCTCGGCTCACAGGAATCGTCGTTCGTCCTTGTCTCCTCCGATCAAGTGGCTCTGCCAGTGTCAGGCAGCATGGCCATGCCTCGCCGTCTTGATCAGCTGCTCCTCCGCCTCATGGCCAGCTGCTTCCTGCTTCAGGCTCTCAGCGTCCATGCCATCACCCGACACTACAAGTTCAATGTGAGAATCTTAACAAAAGCAGCATATGCTTTCATCAGAAAGACACATATACATACATTCGGAGGAGAAATAGATAGCTAATGGCTCTTTTCTGCATGTAGCCAGGGTCGTATAGCATTGCACCACTCTTTACACAACCCGACATGGAGTACAATGCTTTCTTTGCCATAGTTTCAAAATGTCATTTTCCTTTCTGGTGCAATATAACAATAACCAGCCTGCCCCAGGAGGCAATAAAAAAGACAAAACGGCTCACCCTTACACCGTGAGGCGGCTACAGAACTCAGGCTGCCGTGATGATTTACCATGGTTTCACTCGTGCAGGTGGTTATGAGGAACATGACACTGCTTTGCTCAACCAAGTCCATCCTCACTGTTAACGGCAAGTTCCCGGGGCCGACCCTCTATGCAAGAGAAGGCGATGACGTTCTTGTCAAGGTCGTCAATCATTCACCTCACAACGTTACCATCCACTGGTAAGACATTCCATGCTTCAGCTGCAATTTATAGCAGAAAACTGCCACCTCAAAGTGGCAACTGCATGCCCTCACACATATGGACAGCCTCGATCTTTCTGGCATGTTGTTGACGCATGAGAATTTTTCATTTGCTGCAAAAGAAGAAGGAAAAAGGTTATGCCAGTGAAGCGTTACAAGAAGGAACATTGTTTTACCTTTGCATTCATCTAAGGAACCACGCATCCTTTCCATTTTTTCAACAAAGACACATCCTTTCTATAGACAGGCTAAAATAAAAGAAAATTCATACAACATACTCCCTCCGTAAAGAAATATAAACGCTCTTATATTTCTTTACAGAGGGAGTATTTATGCAGCACACATACGTATATAACTTTCTAACTGAATCATAATCAGGCACGGGGTAAGGCAAATCCGGACTGGGTGGTACGATGGACCAGCCTACATTACACAGTGCCCAATCCAGCCAGGGAGCAGCTTTCTGTATAATTTCACCGTTACTGGCCAACGTGGTACGCTCCTATGGCATGCCCATATCAACTGGCTGCGGGCTACCGTTCATGGTGCTATTGTCATACTGCCCAAGCTTGGAGTACCCTACCCCTTTCCTGCTCCTCACAAGGAGGCAGTTGTTGTCCTAGGTATATGTATACTTGATCCTCATAATTGGTATTAATCGAGAATAACCCATTCAGCACTGAAATTACTTGATGATGCGCTGCAGGTGAATGGTGGAAAGCTGATACAGAGACTGTAATCAACCAGGCCATGCAACTAGGAGTAGGACCCAATATTTCTGATTCCCACACCATCAATGGCCACCCTGGTCCGATGTCTGATTGTGCCTCCTCCCAAGGTATATGAATGAAGGTGCTACTACATCCTGTTATTGCAAAGTCTATAAATTTCCATATAGAGTAAAAAACTGCTTTCCTGATGAATGTTTCATGCAGATGGATTCAATCTCGATGTCGAAAATGGCAAGACATACATGCTCCGGATCATCAACGCTGGTCTGAATGACGACCTATTCTTCAAGATTGCCGGGCACGGACTAACTGTGGTTGAGGTTGATGCAGTCTATACCAAGCCATATAAAACCGATATCCTGCTCATCACTCCAGGCCAGACCACCAACGTCCTCGTCACTACTGACCAAAGTGCTGGCCGTTACCTTCTCTCAGTCTCTCCCTTCCTGGATGCTCCACTACAAGTTGACAACAAAACAGGCACTGCTACCTTGCAGTACGCTAACACTGTCTCTGCCACAGCGCGCCTCACTCTCGTCAAGCCACCACCACAGAATGCCACCCCTATTGCATCAAAATTCTCTGAGTCGCTCCGAAGCCTCAACTCCAAGGAGTACCCAGCCAATGTGCCACAGACAGTAGACCACTCGCTTTTCTTTACCATCGGTGTGGGTGTCAATCCATGCGCAAACTGCATTAACGGGACCAGAGTGGTGGGCACAATCAACAATTCAACATTCGTTATGCCATCCACCCCAATTCTCCAAGCCCGTTACTACAGCATTCCAGGGGTCTTCACCGAAGACTTCCCAGCAACACCACCACACAAGTTCAACTACACAGGAAGCGGCCCCAAAAACCTTCAAACCATGAAAGGAACCAGGGTTCATAGGCTGCCATATAATGCTTCAGTGCAGGTCATACTCCAGGATACAGGGATCATATCAACAGAAAGCCACCCGATCCATCTGCATGGATTTAACTTTTTTGTCGTCGGGAGGGGTGTTGGGAATTACAACCCCAAAGCCTCCCCTTCCACATTTAACCTCATCGACCCCGTTGAGAGAAACACCATTGGAGTTCCTACTGGAGGCTGGACAGCAATCAGGTTCAGGGCAGACAACCCAGGTAGAGATTTCAATCCTACATTACCCTACTGCTTACTAGAAGGAGTTCCTTGATATGTTGTTCTATTCCAGGTGTGTGGTTTATGCATTGCCATTTCGAGGTGCACACTTCATGGGGACTCAAGATGGTCTTTGTGGTGGATAATGGGAAAAGACCTAGCGAGACTCTAATTCCACCACCTAAAGATCTTCCCCAGTGCTGATTACAAGAAGAGTAACCGGATTTAGTCCAACTACGGAAAACAGATGCTGAAACTTCAACGGTGGTGATTTACTCGGTGTGCTTTTGCTTGACCCCTTGGGTCACACATTTTCCTTTCTCTCGTTTTGATTTGTTGGCTTGATTGCCAAGATAGTGTATACAGGAGCAAAAGACATCGAGCTTGCAATTAGCTTTTGCTGTCCTATTAACCTTTTCCTTTTTTAGAATAAACGGAATTGTATATGCTGGCATGCACATGAATTTGAGAATTGGAGAAAGCTGAGTCCCTCCTTTTATTTTTATCCCAAATAAAAATTGGTGTTTTAGAAGGCGGCTAACGTATAACTGAATTTTACCGACAGACAGACATTAAGAACACATTCCTAACTCGTGTTAAACAAGAGTCTAGCACAAAAATATGTTGTCTAAAAATTCCATGCTTGGTCCTGATCCATGATCAGTGTTGTTCTCTTCCAGGAAGGAAGACGGAAGTCATAACACCCTACAGCGAAATTGGGGAGCCTAATTATCTAAATTAAGATCAAGGATTGTCCCAAAAAGGATCTTCTTGCTCCTGCTCAAATCAATCTAATCTAAGAAGATCTGCCGTTTTTCTTTCTGCGAGGGAAAAGGAAGCCAGACAGATGAACCTCTACCCTAGGAAGATTGTAAGAAAAAGAAAAAGAAAAAGAGGCAAACCTGCAGGAGTGTGCGAGGAGGTGGAGTGAGAGGCTGGAGAGAGTCTTGTCGAGGCGGAGGAGCAGGAGCGCGAGGGCGTCGTCGTCGAGGACCACGCGGCTGAGGTGGGCGAGGAGCCAATCGCCGGAGACGGGGTTGAACATGGCATGAGCGCCGTTGGGGGATGTTCGCCGATGAACCCCACCACGCCACTACTGCAACGGCTTGGGGTTGCTGGGGGAAGCTACAGCTTTCAGAGCATCCATATAGCCTTTTTTTTCCTGAGGCAAATATAGCCTTTTCTTTAGGGCGAGAGCATCCAATATAGCCGAACTCGTATCCTAACCTAACCTGGCCAAATGGCCCGGCCCGGCATGGCCAGGGTTATACGGGCCCAGCCAGGCATGGCAAGTACACGACGGGCCGTGCCGGGCCGGCACACAGGCTGCCCTTCCTAGCCCAGACACGGCCCTTATGTTACATGGGCCGTTTGGCACGCCATCAATGTAAAATTCAGCCTATTCGGGATGTTTTGGACCTATATTAGGCCTATTGGGCTGTATAAAAATAAAAATAAACGGGTCGTGCCGTGCTGGCACTCGTGCATAGCCTCGCGGCCAGGAACGGCCAGATTATAACGTGTCGACTAGGCCCACCACGGATCGGGCACGAGGGCAATCGGGTCGGCATGCTAAGACCGGCCCATTTGGCCAAGTTTCTATTCTAGAACTCTTCAACATTTTAACTCTTTAAAATACGAGAAGTTAAGAAAGTGGCCAGGCCTTATCCAATCTCTGATTTTAACTTTTTCAAATGAATTAGACATAGGAAGTGTATTTCCTCTTCTTCTTTCTTCTTCCTTCTTCTTCCTTCCACCCCGCCCAGTCAGGTAGCATCTGTTGGGGAACGTAGTATTTAAAAAAAATCCTACGATCACGCAAGATCTATCTAGGAGAAGCATAGCAACGAGCGGGGAGAGTGTGTCCACATACCCTCGTAGACCGAAAGCGGAAGCGTTTAGTAGCGCGGTTGATGTAGTCGAACGTCTTCGCAATCCAACCGATAGTACCGAACGCACGGCACCTGCGCGATCTGCACACGTTCAGCTCGGTGACGTCCCTCGAACTCTAGATCCAGCTGAGGCTGAGGGAGAGTTCCGTCAGCACGACGGCGTGGCGACGGTGATGATGAAGTTACCGGCGCAGGACTTCGCCTAAGCACTACGGCAATATGACCGAGGTGTAAAACTGTGGAGGGGGCACCGCACATGGGTAAAGATCAACTTGTGTGTCTATGGGGTATCCCCCTCCCTGTATATAAAGTGGGGAGGAGAGGAGGCCGGCCCTAGGAGGGCGCGCGCCATGGGAGGAGTCCTACTTGGACTCGTAGTCCAAGTAGGAATCAAGGAATCAATCCCCCCCCTTTCCTAGTCAAGTAGGAGAAGAAGGGAAAGAGGAGAGAAGAGAAGGAAGGAGGGGGGCGCCGCCCCTCCCCTTGTCCAATTCGGACTGGGCAGGGGGGGGGGGGCGCCACCTCTGGCCGGCCCTCTCTCTTCTCCACTAAGGCCCATTGTGGCCCATTAATCCCCGGGGGGTTCCGGTAACCTCCCAGTACTCCGGAAAATACCCGATACACTTCGGAACCATTCCGGTGTCCGTATATAACCTTCCAATATATCAATATTTATGTCTCGACCATTTCGAGACTCCTCGTCATGTCTGTGATCTCATTCGGGACTCCGAACAACCTTCGGTACATCAAATCACATAACTCATAATACAAATCGCCATCGAACGTTAAGCGTGCGGACCCTACGGGTTCGAGAACTATGTAGACATGACCGAGACACATCTCCGGTCAATAACCAATAGCGGAACCTGGATGCTCATATCGGTTCCTACATATTCTACGAAGATCTTTATCGGTCAAACCGCATAACAACATACGTTGTTCCCTTTGTCATCGGTATGTTACTTGCCCGAGATTCAATCGTCGGTATCATCATACCTAGTTCAATCTCGTTACCGGCAAGTCTCTTTTCTTGTTCCGTAATGCATCATCTCGCAACTAACTGATAACCCACAAGTATAGGGGATCGCAACCGTTTTCGAGGGTAGAGTATTCAACCCAAATTTATAGATTCGACACAAGGGGAGCCAAAGAATATTTGAAGGTATTAGCAGCTGAGTTGTCAATTCAACCACAACTGGAGATTAATTATCTTCAGCAAAGTGATCATAGCAAAGTAGTTTGATAGTTTTGATAGTAGTGACAGCAGCAACGGTAACAGTAATAGTGATAGCAGTAATTTGTAGCAAGTGTAACAGTGATGATAGCAGTAGTAACTTAGCAGAAACAATATAGGATAAATTCGTAGGCATTGGATCGGTGACTTGTTGGATGATATTCATCATGTAACAGTTATAACCTAGGGCAATACGGCACTAGCTCTAGTTCATCGATATAATGTAGGCATGTATTCCGTAAATAGTCATACATGCTTTATTAAAAGAACTCGCATGACATCTTTTGTCCTACCCTCCTGTGGTAGCGGAGTCCATATTGGAAACTAAGGGATATTAAGGCCTCCTTTTAATAGAGAACCGGAACAAAGCATTAACACATAGTGAATACATGAACTCCTCAAACTACGGTCATCACCGAGAGTGGGCCTGCACTACTGCAGGATGCTGCTAACGCGACACTACGATTAGAGACCCTTCGACGAAACTGTGTGCGATGTCATAATCGCAAACGGTGGTGTAAAAACCCGTCAAAAAAAGGTGCAAAACGTTTGCGATGGCGGAGCCATCAAACACGGTTCAGATTTTAGTTGCGTGTGCGACGCACGTCATACGGTTTAGTTCAATTAACTTTTTGCGATGAGGAGGAACAAAAGAAACAGGCAGGCAAATGAAGGTGTGTGCGATATACAACATACAGTTCACTCGGATGAACTGTTTGTGATTAGGCAACACAAAAGAAACGGTCAGCCAGATGAAGGTGTGTGCGATATACGGCATGCGGTTCACTCGGATGAACTGTTTGCGTTGAGACATGAGAACAGAAACGGTTCAACTTAACAAGATGTGTGTGATACGCGGCAAACAGGTCTGTAATCAGAAATGTGTGTGAAGACCAATAATAACACAGACGGTTGCTGCTAATAAGACATGTGTGTTGTGCGATGGGATTGCATACAGAACAACAACATATATATATATATACACACACTTATAAGGACATGCTTGCATAACCAAATTAAACATCCACTTACATAGGTGGCTACTACAACCATGACATTTGCACACACCAAAGTAAACTATTACATGCATAATTACATAGGTGGCTACTACACACATGATATTTCCACACATCAATAAAGTAAACTATATATTACATGCATGATTAACTAGCATATACGATAATCTGATCATCATCTACTTCTTGTGATGCTTGCTCTGCTTGTGGCTCGATCCGGGCTCGTCGATTTGGGTAACGAGGCACTTCCTCATTTCAACGTGTTGGGGAACGTAGTAATTTCAAAAAATTTCCTATGCACACGCAAGATCATGGTGATGCATAGCAACGAGAGGGGAGAGTGTGTTCACGTACCCTCGTAGACCGAAAGCGGAAGCGTTAGCACAACGCGGTTGATGTAGTCGTACGTCTTCACGATCCGACCGATCAAGTACCGAACGCACGACACCTCCGAGTTCTGCACACGTTCAACTCGATGACGTCCCTCGAACTTCGATCCAGCCGAGTGTTGAGGGAGAGTTTCGTCAACACGACGGCGTGGTGACGATGATGATGTTCTACCGACGCAGGGCTTTGCCTAAGCACCGCTACGATATTATCGAGGTGGATTATGATGGAGGGGGGCACCGCACACGGCTAAGAGATCAAGAGATCAATTGTTGTGTCTCCAAGGGGTGCCCCCCTCCCTGTATATAAAGGAGTGGAGGAGGAGGAGGGCCGGCCCTCTCTATGGCGCGCCCTAGGAGGAGTCCTACTCCCACCGGGAGTAGGATTCCCCCCTTCCAAGTAGTAGGAGTAGGAGTCAAGGAAAGGGGAGAGAGAAGAGAAGGAAGGAGGGGCCGCAGCCCCTCCCCCTAGTCCAATTCGGACTAGGCCTTGGGGGGGGGTGCAGCCTCTCCTCTCTCTTTCCCCTAAAGCCCAATAAGGCCCATATACTCACCGGCGAATTCCCGTAACTCTTCGGTACTCCGAAAAATACCCGAATCACTCGGAACCTTTCCGATGTCCGAATATAGTCGTCCAATATATCGATCTTTACGTCTCAGCCATTTCGAGACTCCTCGTCATGTCCCCGATCTCATCCGGGACTTTGAACTACCTTCGGTACATCAAAACACATAAACCCATAATATAACCGTCATCGAACTTTAAGCGTGCGGACCCTACGGGTTCGAGAACAATGTAGACATGACCGAGACACGTCCCCGGTCAATAACCAATAGCGGAACCTGGATGCTCATATTGGCTCCCACATATTCTACGAAGATCTTTATCGGTCAAACCGCATAACAACATACATTGTTCCTTTTGTCATCGGTATGTTACTTGCCCGAGATTCGATCGTCGGTATCTCAATACCTAGTTCAATCTCGTTACCGGCAAGTCTCTTTACTCGTTCCGTAATACATCATCCCGCAACTAACTCATTAGTTACAATGCTTGCAAGGCTTATAGTGATGTGCATTACTGAGTGGGCCCAGATATACCTCTCCGACAATCGGAGTGACAAATCCTAATCTCGAAATACGCCAACCCAACAAGTACCTTCAGAGACACCTGTAGAGCACCTTTATAATCACCCAGTTACGTTGTGACGTTTGGTAGCACACAAAGTGTCCCTCTGGTAAACGGGAGTTGCATAATCTCATAGTCATAGGAACATGTATAAGTCATGAAGAAAGCAATAGCAGAATACTAAACGATCGTGTGCTAAGCTAACGGAATGGGTCAAGTCAATCACATCATTCTCCCAATGATGTGATCCCATTAATCAAATGACAACTCATGTCTATGGTTAGGAAACATAACCATCTTTAATTAACGAGCTAGTCAAGTAGAGGCATACTAGTGACACTCTGTTTGTCTATGTATTCACACATGTATTATGTTTCCGGTTAATACAATTCTAGCATGAATAATAAACATTTATCATGATATAAGGAAATAAATAATAACTTTATTATTGCCTCTAGGGCATATTTCCTTCAGTCTCCCACTTGCACTAGAGTCAATAATCTAGATTACATCGCCATGTGATTTAACATCAATAGTTCACATCATCATGTGATTAACACCCATAGTTCACATCGTCATGTGATCAACACCCAAAGGCTTTACTAGAGTCAATAATCTAGTTCACATCGTTATGTGATTAACACCCAAAGAGTACTAAGGTGTGATCATGTTTTGCTTGTGAGATAATTTTAGTCAACGGGTCTGTCACATTCAGATCCGTAAGTATTTTGCAAATTTCTATGTCTACAATGCTCTGCACGGAGCTACTCTAGCTAATTGCTCCCACTTTCAATATGTATCCAGATTGAGACTTAGAGTCATCTGGATCAGTGTCAAAATTTGCATCGACGTAACCCTTTACGACGAACCCTTTTTGTCACCTCCATAATCAAGAAACATATCCTTATTCCACTAAGGATAATTTTGACCGCTGTCTAGTGATCTACTCCTAGATCTCTATTGTACTTCCTTGCCAAAATCAGTGTAGGGTATACAATAGATCTGGTTCACAGCATGGCATACTTTATAGAACCTATGGCTGAGGCATAGGGAATGACTTTCATTCTCTTTCTATCTTCTGTCGTTGTCGGGTTTTGAGTCTTACTCAATTTCACGGTGTAACACAGGCAAGAACTCTTTCTTTGACTGTTCCATTTTGAACTATTTCAAAATCTTGTCAAGGTATGTACTCATTGAAAAAAAACTTATCAAGCGTCTTGATCTATCTCTATAGATCTTGATGCTCAATATATAAGCAGCTTCACCGAGGTCTTTCTTTGAAAAAACTCCTTTCAAACACTCCTTTATGCTTTGTAGAATAATTCTACATTATTTCTGATCAACAATATGTCATTCACATATACTTATCAGAAATGTTGTAGTGCTCCCACTCACTTTCTTGTAAATACAGGCTTCATCGCAAGTCTGTATAAAACTATATGCTTTGATCAACTTATCAAAGCGTATATTCCAACTCCGAGATGCTTACACCAGTCCATTAGATGGATCGCTGGAGCTTGCATATTTTGTTAGCACCTTTAGGATTGACAAAACCATCTGGTTGCATCATATACAACTCTTCTTTAATAAATCCATTTAAGGATTGCAGTTTTTGTTATCCATTTGCCAGATTTCATAAAATGCGGCAATTGCTAACATGATTCGGACAGACTTAAGCATAGATACGAGTGAGAAACTCTCATTGTAGTCAACATCTTGAACTTGTCGAAAATCTTTTGCGACAATTCTAGCTTTGTAGATAGTAACACTACTATCAGCGTCTGTCTTCCTCTTGAAGATCCATTTAATCTCAATGGCTCACCGATCATTGGGCAAGTCAATCAAAGTCCATACTTTGTTCTCATACATGGATCTCATCTCAGATTTCATGGCCTCAAGCCATTTCGCGGAATCTAGGCTCATCATCGCTTCCTCATAGTTCGTAGGTTCGTCATGGTCAAGTAACATGACCTCCAGAACAGGATTACCGTACCACTCTGGTGCGGATCTCACTCTGGTTTACCTACGAGGTTCGGTAGTAACTTGATCTGAAGTTACATGATCATCATCATTAGCTTCCTCACTAATTGGTATAGTAGTCACAGGAACAGATTTCTGTGATGAACTACTTTCCAATAAGGGAGTAGGTACAGTTACCTCATCAAGTTCTACTTTCCTCCCACTCACTTCTTTTGAGAGAAACTCCTTCTCTAGAAAGGATCCATTCTTAGCAACGAATGTCTTGCCTTCGGATATGTGATAGAAGGTGTACCCAACTGTCTCCTTTGGGTATCCTATGAAGACACATTTCTCCGATTTGGGTTTGAGCTTATCAGGGTGAAACTTTCTCTTATAAGCATCGCAACCCCAAACTCTTAAGAAACGACAACTTTGGTTTCTTGCCAAACCATAGTTCATAAGGTGTCATCTCAACGGATTTAGATGGTGCCCTTTTTAACGTGAATGCAGCTGTCTCTAATGCATAACCCCAAAACGATAGTGGTAGATTGGTAAGAAACATCATAGATAGCACCATATCTAATAAAGTACGGTTATGACGTCCGGACACACCATTACGCTGTGGTGTTCCAGGTGGCGTGAGTTGCGAAACTATTCCGCATTGTTTCAAATGAAGACCAAACTCGTAACTCAAATATTCTCCTCCACGATCAGATCGTAGAAATTTTATTTTCTTGTTACGATGATTTTCTACTTCACTCTGAAATTATATGAACTTTTCAAATGTTTCAGACTTTATGTTTCATAAAGTAGATATACCCATATCTGCTCAAATCATCTGTGAAGGTCTGAAAATAACGATACCTGCCGCGAGCCTCAATATTCATCGGACCACATACATCAGTATGTATGATTTCCAACAAATCTGTTGCTCGCTCCATTGTTCCGGAGAACGGCGTTTTATTCATCTTGCCCAAGAGGCATGGTTCGCAAGCATCAAGTGATTCGTAATCAAGTGATTCTAAAAGCCCATCAGCATGGAGTTTCTTCATGCGCTTTACACCAATATGACCTAAACGGCAGTGCCACAAATAAGTTGCACTATCATCATTAACTTTGCATCTTTTGGCTTCAATATTATGAATATGTGTATCACTATGATCGAGACCCAACGAACCATTTTCATTGGGTGTGTAACCATATAAGGTTTTATTCATGTAAACAGAACAACAATTATTCTCTAACTTAAATGAATAACCGTATTGCAATAAACATGATCAAATCATATTCATGCTCAACGCAAACACCAAATAACACTTATTTAGGTTCAACACTAATCCCGAAAGTATAGGGAGTGTGCGATGATGATCATATCAATCTTGGAACTACTTCCAACACACATCGTCACTTCACCCTCAACTAGTTTCTGTTCATTCTGCAACTCCCGTTTCGAGTTACTACTCTTAGCAACTGAACCAGTATCAAATACCGAAGGGTTGCTACGAACACTAGTAAAATACACATCAATAATCTGTATATCAAATATACCTTTGTTCACTTTGCCATCCTTCTTACCTGCCAAATACTTGGGGTAGTTCCGCTTCCAGTGACCAGTTCCTTTGTAGCATAAGCACTTAGTCTCAGGCTTAGGTCCAGACTTGGGCTTCTTCACTTGAGCAGCAACTTGCTTGCCGTTCTTCTTGAAGTTCCCCTTCTTCCCTTTGCCCCTTTTCTTGAAACTAGTGGTCTTGTCAACCATCAACACTTGATGTTTTTCTTGATTTCTACCTTCGCCGATTTTAGCATTGCGAAGAGCTTGGGAATTGTTTTCGTCATCCCTTGCATACTATAGTTCATCACGAAGTTCTACTAACTTGGTGATGGTGGCTAGAGAATTCTGTCAATCACTATTTTATCTGGAAGATTAACTCCCATGATTCAAGTGATTGTAGTACCCAGACAATCTGAGCACATGCTCACTGCTTGAGCTATTCTCCTCCATCTTTTAGCTATAGAACTTGTTGGAGACCTCATATCTCTCAACTCGGGTATTTGCTTGAAATATTAACTTCAGCTCCTGGAACATCTCATATGGTCCATGACGTTCAAAACGTCTTTGAAGTCCCGATTCTAAGCCTTTAAGCATGGTGCACTAAACTATCAAGTAGTCATCATATTGAGCTAGCCAAACATTCATAACGTCTGCATTTGCTCCTGCAATAGGTCTGTCACCTAGCGGTGCATCAAGGACATAATTCTTCCGTGCAGCAATGAGGATAATCCTCAGATCACGGATCCAATCCGCATCTTTGCTACTAACATCTTTCAACATAATTTTCTCTAGGAATCATATCAAAAATAAGCACAGGGAAGCAACAACGCGAGCTATTGATCTACAACATAGATATGCTAATACTACCAGGACTAAGTTCATGATAAATTAAAGTTCAATTAATCATATTACTTAAGAACTCCCACTTAGATAGACATCCCTCTAATCCTCTAAGTGATCACGTGATCCAAATCAACTAAACCATGTCCGATCATCACGTGAGATGGAGTAGTTTCAATGGTGAACATCACTATGTTGATCATATCTACTATAAGATTCACGCTCGACCTTTCGGTATCAGTGTTCCGAGGCCATATCTGTTATATGCTAGGCTCGTCAAGTTTAACCTGAGTATTCCGCGTGTGCAACTGTTTTGCACCCGTTGTATTTGAACGTAGAGCCTATCACACCCGATCATCACGTGGTGTCTCAGCACGAAGAACTTTCGCAATGGTGCATACTCAGGGAGAACACTTATACCTTGATAATTTAGTGAGAGATCATCTTATAAAGCTACCGCCGAACTAAGCAAAATAAGATGTATAAAAGATAAACATCACATGCAATCATAATATGTGACATGATATGGCCATCATCATCTTGTGCCTTTGATCTCCATCTCCAAAGCATCGTCATGATCTCCATCGTCACTGGCTTGACACCATGATCTCCATCATCTTGATCTATATCAATGTGTCGTCACATGGTCGTCTCGCCAACTATTGCTCTTGCAACTATTGCTATCGCATAGCGATAAAGTAAAGCAATTATTTGGCGCTTGCATCTTATGCAATAAAGAGACAACCATAAAACTTTTGCCAGTTGCCGATAACTTCAACAAAACATGATCATCTCATACAAAAACTTATATCTCATCACGTCTTGACCATATCACATCACAACATGCCCTGCAAAAACAAGTTAGACGTCCTCTACTTTGTTGTTGCAAGTTTTACGTGGCTGCTACGGGCTGAGCAAGAACCGTTCTTACCTACGCATCAAAACCACAACGATATTTCGTCAAGTTAGTGCTGTTTTAACCTTCACAAGGACCGGGCGTAGCCACACTCGGTTCAACTATAGTTGGAGAAACTGACACCCGCCAGCCACCTGTGTGCAAAGCACGTCGGTAGAACCAGTCTCGCGTAAGCGTACGCGTAATGTCGGTCCGGGCCGCTTCATCCAACAATACCGCCGAACCAAAGTATGACATGCTGGTAAGCAGTATGACTTATATCGCCCACAACTCACTTGTGTTCTACTCGTGCATATGACATCTACGCATAAAACCAGGCTCGGATGCCACTGTTGGGGAACGTAGTAATTTCAAAAAAATTCCTACGCACACGCAAGATCATGGTGATGCATAGCAACGAGAGGGGAGAGTGTGTTCACGTACCTCGTAGACCGAAAGCGGAAGCGTTAGCACAACGCGGTTGATGTAGTCGTACGTCTTCACGATCCGACCGATCAAGTACCGAACGCACGACACCTCCGAGTTCTGCACACGTTCAACTCGATGACGTCCCTCGAACTCCGATCCAGCTGAGTGTTGAGGGAGAGTTTCGTCAGCACGACGGCGTGGTGACGATGATGATGTTCTACCGACGCAGGGCTTCGCCTAAGCACTGCTATGATATTATCGAGGTGAATTATGGTGGAGGGGGCCACCGCACACGGCTAAGAGATCAAGAGATCAATTGTTGTGTCTCCAAGGGGTGCCCCCCTCCCCGTATATAAAGGAGTGGAGGAGGGGGAGGGCCGGCCCTCTCTATGGCGCACCCTAGGAGGAGTCCTACTCCCACCAGGAGTAGGATTCCCCCTTCCAAGTAGTAGGAGTAGGAGTCAAGGAAAGGGAAGAGAGAAGAGAAGGAAGGAGGGGGCGCAGCCCCTCCCCCTAGTCCAATTCGGACTAGGCCTTGGGGAGGGGGGGGGCGCAGACTCTCCTCTCTCTTTCCCCTAAAGCCCAATAAGGCCCATATACTCCCCGGCGAATTCCCGTAACTCTCCGGTACTCCGAAAAATACCGAATCACTCGAAACCTTTCCAATGTCCGAATATAGTCGTCCAATATATCGATATTTACGTCTCGACCATTTCAAGACTCCTCGTCATGTCCCCGATCTCATCCGGGACTTCAAACTACCTTCAGTACATCAAAACACATAAACTCGTAATATAACCGTCATCGAACTTTAAGCGTGTGGACCCTACGGGTTCGAGAACAATGTAGACATGACCGAGACACGTCTCCGGTCAATAACCAATAGCGGAACCTGGATGCTCATATTGGCTCCCACATATTCTACGAAGATCTTTATCGGTCACCGCATAACAACATACGTTGTTCCTTTTGTCATCGGTATGTTACTTGCCCGAGATTCGATCGTCGGTATCTCAATACCTAGTTCAATCTCGTTACCGGCAAGTCTCTTTACTCGTTCCGTAATACATCATCCCGCAACCAACTCATTAGTTACAATGCTTGCAAGGCTTATAGTGATGTGCATTACTGAGTGGGCCCAGATATACCTCTCCGACAATCGGAGTGACAAATCCTAATCTCGAAATACGCCAACCCAACAAGTACCTTCAGAGACACCTGTAGAGCACCTTTATAACCACCCAGTTACGTTGTGACGTTTGGTAGCACACAAAGTGTTCCTCTGGTAAACGGGAGTTGCATAATCTCATAGTCATAGGAACATGTATAAGTCATGAAGAAAGCAATAGCAGAATACTAAACGATCGTGTGCTAAGCTAACGGAATGGGTCAAGTCAATCACATCATTCTCCTAATGATGTGATCCCGTTAATCAAATGACAACTCATGTCTATGGTTAGGAAACATAACCATCTTTAATTAATGAGCTAGTCAAGTAGAGGCATACTAGTGACACTCTGTTTGTCTATGTATTCACACATGTATTATGTTTCCGGTTAATACAATTCTAGCATGAATAATAAACATTTATCATGATATAAGGAAATAAATAATAACTTTATTATTGCCTCTAGGGCATATTTCCTTCACAACGATCCGCCTGTGCATCTCGTAGCATGTGTACACACTCTTGGCCGCGAACCTGAGGTGAGGTTCATCCAGTTGCCGCATCCAGGCCCTGTGCCAGGATAGGGGACTTGTTCTCTGGGCATCCTGCCTCTTTTCGTAGTAGGGGTCGTTGATGGCCGAGGCGAGTTCGACCAGGGAGTCCTTCGTGCTGCCCCAGACCCTGTAGTGGTCACAGATTTCGACAAGGTTCTTGCAGGCCAAGCCCGTAACACTGAGCGCGTTTACATCATCTTTGGTTTCCACCATGGCGAACTTGTAGTCGGTGCTGTTGACAAACCTGTTGAAACGGTCGCAAGGCTCTGTGACCATGCAGTAGTACGTGGTAGATGAGGACATGATGGCGCACGCACAACTAGGCGACGACAACCTTCTGATCTATGCTGGGAAGACCGGCGGTGTACTGGAGGTCGATGCCGACCACCTTGTACTTGTCTCGAGCAAGCAACTGCTCAACGCTGTTGATGTAGTCGTCCACCACGGTCGGGTCGATGGTGTACACCCACCGAGAGATCCGTCTTCCTCGCATGGGTCTCCACTCTATGCTCGCCAAACTCCATTGGAGCGCCGCTGGACATCCCCTCTCCATGTGTCGTCGTGGGTGTGCTTGTTGTGTTGTGGGGCGCGATCGAAAGGTTGAAGGTTATAATGGCCGCGGGAATTAAAGGGGAAGCCGGACGGCCAGGAATATCGGCAGGCCCTGATGGCAGTTCTAATTTGAAGCACGTAACTCCATCGTGCCGCATGTAACTGCATCGCGTGGCAACGCGCGTGGCGCAACCGCATGCATATGGGCCCCCCGACGTGATCGTGCACACGCCGAACCGCTGGCAGAGCGCGCACGGAGGGACGCGAGCAGAGTGCTCCGCGGTCGCCTCAACGGCGAGCAACCATATATATATGCATATAGCAGTTGAACGCGCAAGGAAAAGCTGTCCACAAGCCAAGCGCGCCAACAGACGCGAGCAGCGCACGCCGCGGCACCTAACGGCGAGCACAGCGCGCTGCGGCGCCTAACAGTGAGCAGAGGTTGCCGAGGGACGCGAGCAGAGGCCGGTGCAGTGATACGTGGCAAATAAGACGAACTGTGCGAGCGATGTCGGAGACATCAAGCACGAATCAGATAAGAGTTGCGTGTGCGATACGTGGCATACAGTTGATCCATCCGAGCTGTTTGTTATGGAATAAGCCGTGTGTGTTGCGGGCAAACGCTTGCTGATATATAACCTTAAATTTAACCAAAAAAGTGTTAATGCATCTTACAAAAATTGTATAGCTGGAAACTATGTTCAAATACGACTCCAACGATATAATCTTTGGCGACATGCATTCGTATTTTATTAGTTAAATCCTACTTATAAACCAGGACGGGGGTATAGGAGGTAATTAAATCACAAACGTTTTTTTGTATTAACAGCATGTGTACGTGTCATTTCGTCCTCCTCTCGCACGTCTTGTCACCCCGCTGCCGCAGACGGTTTACAGCGCAAGCTTGCGCAGCGCGTGGGGGCGTTCTTTTGGCCAAACGGTGGCGCCAATTAATCGTCGGTGAGCCCGTTCCCGCGCAACCTCGCAGGTTCCCGCGTAAGCTTCCCGCCCGACTCGGTGAAATCCCCCAAAATCCCAATGCTTACCGGCCTGCTATAAAAACCCTCACGGCCGGCGAGTCTTGCGTCACATTTTCCCCTCCCTCCCTGTAACTTATCTCGTCTGCTTCTCCCACAATCGCCAATGGCACCGGTACGTCGTCGTCGCTCAGCCACTCCGCCGTCATCAGAGGACAGCTCCAGCTGGGAGGCTACACCATCGTGGCTGCCACCCCATCGTCGGCCGCCGTGGCCGCCAGCCCACCGCCGACCGCCGACCGCCGGGATCATCACCCGCTTCGCCACCGCCGCTCGAAGGAGGGAGGCAGAGGTGGAGGACCGCACGTGCGTCAGCGACCTTGCGCACTACATCGAGTTCCTGCGGGAGGCGGAGGAGCGCCTCGTCGAGCACGCAAAGAGCCTTACCGCAGCCGTGGCCGCAGCACACGCCAACGCAGAGGCGAGGAATCAGGAGATCTCCGAGCAGTCCGGCCGCTTCGAGAAGGATCGTCTGGAGCGACAGTGGGCATTCGAGCTGGCGAGCATCGCTGAACGTGCAGCAGCGGTAGGCACCGTATTGCGTTTCTCCAGCTCGTCGGTAGGCTCCTCCTCCTCCTCCTCGTCCTCCTCCTCTGCCTCTTACTGAGCGCGCTCGACAGAGGAGAGGCTGCCGGAAGTAGCACAAAGCCCCTCTGTGACGCCCCCGATTCAATCGTACACTAATCATACACGCAAATGTGTACGATCAAGATCAGGGACTCACGGAAAGCTATCACAACACAACTCTAGACACAAATTAAAATAATACAAGCTTTATATTACAAGCCAGGGGCCTCGAGGGCTCGAATACATAAGCTTGAAAATACAAAAGTCAGCGAAAGCAACAATATCTAAGTACAGACATGAGTTAGACAAGTTTGCCTTAAGAAGGCTAGCACAAAAGCAACATCGATCGAAAAGGCAAGGCCTCCTGCCTGGGAGCCTCCTAACTACTCCTGGTCGTCAGCGGTCTCCACGTAGTAGTAGGCACCCTTGGGGTAGTAGTAGTCGTCGGAGGGGTCGTCTGGATCCTGGGCTCCACCATCTGGTTGCGACAATCGGAAAGAAGAAAGAAGGGAGGGGGGAAGGGGGTAGCAAAGCAACCGTGAGTACTCATCCAAATTACTCGCAAGCAAGGATCTACACTACATATGCATCGGTGTCAATGAAATGGGTAGTATATGTGGACTGAACTGCAGAATGTCAGAAGAGAAGGGGAAAGCCTTGCCTATCGAAGACTAGCATCTTCAAGCAGCACCAAACATCTTGCAGCATCAGAAGAGAAATAAGAGTAGCATAAAGTAAAGTAGTAGTAGTGTTATCAACCTCAGCCAGAGATCGTTTCTCTACTCCCTACGAGAAAGCAATCCCAGAGCCATACTATCCATTTCTCATCTCAAGTATCCAGTTCTAGTTGCATCGATCGGGATACAACTCCAAGTGTCCGTTACCGTAGGATAGGCTATCAATAGATGTTTTCTTCCCTGTAGGGGTGCACCAACTTACCCACCACGCTCGATTAACTCCGGTCGGAACACTTTCCCGGGTCATGCCCGGCCTCGGCCAAACAATACGCTGCAACCCGACCTAGGCATAATAGAGAGGTCAAGCACGCCGGACTAAACCTATGCCCCCAGGGGTCATGGGCCATCGCCCCGGGAACTCCTGCACGTTGCGTGGGTGGCCGATGAGCAGACCTAGCTACCTCCTTCAAAAAGGCAGGTGCTTACGCAGTCCAACCCGGCGCGCGCCGCTCAGTCGCTGACGTCTATTAAGCTTCGGCTAATGTATACGACGCAGAACACCCATACTATGCCCACATGATGGTTAGTGCTATCAGGCCAGAGGCCCCTCGGATCAAATATCCAAATCGTAGTGGATTAGGAACGCGCGGTAACAAGCAGAGACTCACGAAAGATGTGACCCCGTCGCCCCGTCTCGAGGACTTGCGGCAAGGGCTAGGAATGCCCGGCCACGCCTCGTAATTATCTCGCGGGCACCCTCCAGGTCAACCCGTCTCCACATCACTCACGGGTACCTCTCAGGGTCGACCCGCCTTTCCAAGTAACAGCTGTAAAGTCCAAGTATCCGTGTGTCCAAACATCAAGGGGAAAACCCGAGGAATCACCCCCGGTGAATGCCACTCGATGTAATCATCAAGGTGAACGTAAGAGGATCCACCCTCGAGGTTCACCCTTGAGGGGTTGCACGACAGAGTCGTATCGGAAGTGGTTAAGGAGGAAATCACCCTCGATGACCACGACCGAATAGCTACACTACAGGGTTAACATCAGAAGTGCTGATGACGTCTCACCCTCGGTACTCGATAGTAACCCTGTAGTGTCGAGCAACTAAGGGGAAAGTGATGTGCGGTGCCGGGGCCTGGTCTTCGATCTCGTTATCGGGTCTTCGCTGATGAAGCAAGGGCAACAAGGACAAGGTGGGGGTCACTGATGGATCACTAACCAACCTATACTAATCGGTTTAGGATAAGCAGGTAGGTAACAATAAGCAGGTTACAAAAGCAGGCTATGCATCTGAATAGGAGCAAACAATAACAATAGCAAAATCTAATGCAAGCATGAGAGAATGGAATGGGCGATATCGGGATGATCAAAGGGGGGCTTGCCTGGTTGCTCTGGCAAGGAGGGGTCATCGTCGACGTAGTCGATCACAGGGACAACATCGGTCTCAGGGTCTACCGGAGAGAAGAGGGGGGAGAAACAGTAAATACAGAGAAAACAAGTGCATGACATGACAATAAGAAACACTAGGCGTGTTCTAACACGATGCCACACGATACCGACCAAGGGGGAAAACATCCGGGAAAGCTTTCCTGAAGTTTGGCATTTTCGGACAAATGAAACAGAGAGGGAAGGTTGCACGTTCGCTATGCTAGGGATGTATGGCAGACGAACAGACTGCGTATCCGGATTCGTCTCGTTGTTCTGAGCAACTTTCATGTAGAAAACATTTTCATCCGAGTTACGGATTATTTTCTATGAATTTTTAAAGTTCTAACAATATTCTGAAATTGTTTTAACTAATTAATTCGAAACATTTTAAAAGTAAAAAAGCTAGGTGTTCCCAAAAAGGTACCCAGCAGAACAGCACAGAGGCTGACTGGTGGGGCCCTGGTCAACTGTTCGAGTCAAGGCTTGACTGGACCGTTGACTGGTCAAAAGGTGAACAGTGTAAGAAGGGCCCGCATGTCATTCTCATAGCAGCTAAACTAACAGTTAAATTAGTCTAAAAGTAATTAGGGCAATTAAGTTTTAAATAGTTTAATTAAACCAAAATAATTAAGTTAATTAATTCACTAATTAATTAATTAAATTGTTTATTTATTTATTTACATTACTATTTCTTAAACATTTTTATTTTTGTTTTAGGGGCTGAGCCCCATCGGTCATTGCCTCGGGTGCCTTAGCGGGCAAAAGGGCGCGGGCGTAGGCATAACGGGCGGCGGCTAATGCGGCGGGCGCCGGACTGGGCACGTCCAGCCGGAGCCACGGCGAGGGGCACGAGCGCGCAGTTGGCGGAGCGGCGTGGAGCCGTTGGCCAGGGGCGGGCCGGAGTAGCAGGCACCAGCTAGTAGAGCGAGCGGGGGAGCGAGGTCGTGCACATGCGAGCGAGACTGGGGCACAGCGACCGCGCGATGACCGCGGCCACAGTCAGAAGCACGAACGGCGCGAACGGCGGCCTATGACGATGCATTGAGGAGGGGGGAGGAGGAGGCCGCTCACAGCGTTGCAGGGGAGGCTCGGGGAGGCCGGTGGTGAGCAGCCCGACGGCAACGGCGTGCAGCGAGAGGTCGGGGCGGCCATGGACGGAGCTCGAGGAAGACGGGCGCGGTGCAGCATGGAGAGGAAGGAGGCCGAGAAGGGCAGCGCTCGAGGTGGTCGGAGGCGTCGGAGCGGGTCGGAGAGGAGGCCGACGGCGAGGTGGTGGTGGCAGGGCAGTGAAGCATCGTCAGAGTGGCTATCGGTTGCGGCGACGACGGCACGAGGGCGGAGGTCAGGAGGGGCGGCGCTCGGCGTCGGTTGGCTGCAGCCCCAGCGGAGCGATGGCGGTCCTCGGGCGCGGGGGTGCCGAGTGGAGGGGATCGAACAGGGGCGCCCCTCCTCTGTGCGTCTGCGTGTGTGTTGTTGGTGATGGCGCGGGGAGGGAACGAGGGAGAGTGGGGATCGTGGGGGGGGGGGGGTGGGGTGCAGCAGTTAGGTCATGGGTGGAGGGGTTAGGTGTAGGCTGGGGGTGGGCCGGCCTGGTGGCCTCTTGGCCAGTTGGGCCGGTTGGCCATCTGGGTCAAGGCCCAGCAGGGAGGGGGAACTTTTCCTTTTGTGTTTGTTTTGCCTTTTCTTTTTCTGATTTGTCATTTATGTTAAAATCAAAGACAACTAGGGAAAAGTTTGGGCTACCAAAATAGTTTGAAAAAAATGTGGGACTAGGCCACTTAAATTCTATCTAGTATTAGGCACTGCCACAAAAAGTTTGGGGCCATCAGGAGTTGTCCAAGCATTTTTAGAAAATGAAAAGGACATCTTAAATACTGCTGGACTTGATAATAAATTCCCAGGGGCAATTTGGGAATTCCAAAAATGTTGGCTTCAACATGACAAATATCTTATCTGCCATAGGATGAACCATTTTATTTGCATGAAAGCAGAAGCAAATATTTGACATGCAATTAGAATTTGAATTTGAAGCAGATTTTGGACAAGTGGCGTTTTCGCATGATGATCATGATGACATGACCTTCATTAGGGGGAGATTACTATAGTGTGATTCTGGGGATGTTACAAATCTCCTCCACTACAATAAATCTCGTCCCGAGATTTAAGTGGGGAAGTAAGGAGTAACTTCGGGTGAACTGACCCTTATAGGGTTAATTGGCTGGTGAACAATGCAGGGAATGTGAAAGAAGTATCTCTCGAGTTGAAATTTAAGAAAGTCATCGAGAGAAAGTTAAAAAGGTGCAATAAGAAGCTTCAACCAGGTAGGCAACCGTTCGATGTCTGAAACGGAGTGTGAAAGTAGTTCAGAGCATCGAGAATAAGTATTGAATCTGATATCAGAACAGATCACAAGAAGGTGGCTCGTGAATTACATACGAAACCAAGCGTGAGGAACAATTTTGGAAGACAGGGATGTACAGGAGAGTCAGGTTTCGATCCTGTGGAACTGTGGGTTATGGGCCCACCATGTGGGTTAAAAGCAGGAAAGCGCTAATCATTTTGCACGGTCATGGTAGCAAGGCATGGCAGAGGATAGCCTGTCAGTTATGTTGGCAACAACGTTGGTACCAAGGGCGAGGGACAAAGAGAACCATTTTCCTGCTCGTTGAACGAGGCGGACCAATAGGCAAAGTTCTCGTCCATCGGGGGTTTCAGCAATAGTAACAGGGTCACACTGACAGAGTTGTAAACCGAGGTGTTTCCATAAGCAGGGAATTATTTCTACGTATAACATATATAGATCACAAGAAAGGTTAAGCAAACCAACTGAAAGGAAAATGTGTTTATACACAAGATTTAGGAGTGTAACTTTTCCCAAGGAAAAGTAGAGCATGATATACATGTTAGATCAACAAGTACATCACCATTTGGATAAAGGGGCAAGGGAATTCATGATGTTATCCATACAACGGTGTTTGGATAATAGAGCAAGAAACATTTGGCAATGCACTTCCAATGTTCTTGTTGTTGTTCGGCGTACCACAGTCATGCTTCGAGGTAACATTAACATGGTGTTTCAAGCAAAATTGAATCTGCAGGTCACAAGAAGTACAAAGGAACAATTCCAAGAATGTCAAGGAATGTAAGATATAATCAAAACATGACCAAGTATGTATTGGCAGGAAGTCAAGGATGGTGTCGATGACAACACGAATCATCGACGGGCAAGGATGGTATTTCTCCTCAAGAATTCGATTGATATCTTAGAACAAGGCAGTATATTGATGGTGATTACGACAAAAATTTTGTCGAGAGGCTCTATGAAGATGCCATCGAGCAACACCGACATCAAGCAAAAGGAATGATGAAGCAAAGGCTATTGGAACCACGTATAGGACACAAGCTCGGATTCAAGCTTGTTGTTCAAGGTGGAATGATAAGATGAGGAAGATCGACGTAAGCTTCGCTCATCGTCGAAAAGTTGTGCTCCAGGAATAAGGACCAGGTAGCACAGTTAAAATTTAGCAAGATAATGATATAGCCGACCAGGCTAGGAATGACTTGAAGGATTGTTAAACTCGTAGCAATTAAAATTACTTGGAGTTATTGAATCAGAGTGTAGAATCGATTCTCTTATCGGTGTTCTCCAGTGACTAGTAACTCAAAACCCGGGGAAAAATGTAAAATCGGTGAGAAGTAATACTAGACGAATACTCATAGGAAGCAACTCAGTTATTTGATATTCTCGAGATACCATGGGTAATACTCGAAGGTAGATCATATTAGAGTTTGGACATGTGTATTGATATGCAGAAGGCAAGCACTTTAACTTGTCCGAGAAATGGGATCAAAGGGGAACACTCATGGTCAGAACCACAGTTGCAAAGGATCAAATCCCAGATATAAGATGATCTTATACCATGGGGATAATTAATTTTAAAAGAAGCTTCCATGATAAGATCTACATCGTGTCCATGGGCATGAACACAAAGTTCAAGGTCGACTCCCACTTCTTCAATGCATATCATTTCATTTACTTCTCGCTTTCGATGAAGTTGTAGTGTTGAAATGTTATCTGGCTAAACACCAGAAGAGTAAGACTCGTTAAAACTCTCGGGTTCAAATGGATTATGGGAGGCATAGGTTCAACCCAGAGGGGCATCTTAGGAACCTATTCCACAAACTTCAGAAGTAAACAACACAAGCTCGAAAGCAGAGCATGGTTGACAAAAGGAGAGGATACAATTACCAAAGGCATTATGTATCTGGGAAAGAACTTCACGAGGATCTTTGAATATGAAGGACAATGTCGGATAATAATCCAATAATGGATCCGGCGATCCACAATGGAGCTGATGTGAGTATCTATATTCAATCAGAAGAAGAAATAATGCAGAGGCATCGGATTTTGGAAATATCTGATAATTCCAAAGCTTAAATGCAAAGGAATTATGATTTCCAATTCAGGGGATCAGAAGCAGATGTTCTAATCAAAAGATAAGCAAGTTGAAAAGACATAGACTGATAATCATTCAAGGTTTGATTTGCCGAGAACCAGCTCATGCCCGGAGTGGAGTCTGAGCCAGAAGGATAAATAATTACCAGGGAATAACTAACGAATGTGTGCATTCACGCACATGTGAAATTTATAGGATAAGAATGACAATCTCAAAGGAGTTTAATGAATATTGTTAGACATATGGAATTAACCACAATGCAAGACGATAAGGAAGAACAGGAGTAGTAGGCTACTGAGGATTATCGAAAGATCGAATTGTATTCCAAAGAATTTTGTGAGACCTATGAACAATTGGGGATGAACGAATCCCCGATAAGTGTGACGAATTATTCGTAGGGTTATTCAGGCGGAGAAGAGCTGCAAGGCAGTCGGAAAAAGGATTCTCGAAAGTCGGAGAATACTTTCGGGTATCCTGTTATAACAAGAACAACTAGGCTGGAAGTATGAACGGCGAGGTACACAGTTATCCATATGGATTCAACGGTGTTAAGGGATTGCAAAAGCATGGACACAAGTTCTCGGGAGTAGATCGGAGAGTATCTTCGAAGCCTTCTCGTGAAGCAGGCAACCATCCAAAATGAAGGGGCTCTCCGGGGAAAGTCGTTACGAGAACCTAATGTAGTTAGAAAATTCATTTAACTCGAATAGAAGAGAGATCAGAATCCCAGAGTATAGATGAGGAATAAAAGATACTAATACCACCCAATGGCAACGTGGGCCCGTAAGCCACACAGCCATGTTAGTAAAAGTTTTCAGTGACTAGACTCAACTTCGGCCAAGGAGATGGAAAGGGGGCTACCTACAGGCAGTCGGCTCTGATACCAACTTGTGACGCCCCCGACTCAATCGTACACTAATCATACACGCAAATGTGTACGATCAAGATCAGAGACTCACGGGAAGATATCACAACACAACTCTAGACAAAAATTAAAATAATACAAGCTTTATATTACAAGCCAGGGGCCTCGAGGGCTCGAATACATAAGCTCGAAAATACAAAAGTCAGCGGAAGCAACAAGACAAGTTTGCCTTAAGAAGGCTAGCACAATAGCAACATCGATCGAAAAGGCAAGGCCTCCTGCCTGGGAGCCTCCTAACTGCTCCTGGTCGTCAGCGGTCTCCACGTAGTAGTAGGCACCCTCGGGGTAGTAGTAGTCATCGGTGGGGTCGTCTGGATCCTGGGCTCCACCATCTGGTTGCGACAATCGGAAAGAAGAAAGAAGGGGGGAAGGGGGTAGCAAAGCAACCGTGAGTACTCATCCAAAGTACTTGCAAGCAAGGATCTACACTACATATGCATCGGTGTCAATGAAATGGGTAGTATATGTGGGTTGAACTGCAGAATGCCAAAAGAGAAGGGGAAAGCCTAGCCTATCGAAGACTAGCATCTTCAAGCAGCACCAAACATCTTGCAGCATTAGAAAAGAGATAAGAGTAGCATAAAGTAAAGTAGTAGTAGTGTTATCAACCTCGGCCAGAGATCCTTTCTCGACTCCCTGCGAGAAAGCAATCCCAGAGCCATACTATCCATTTCTCATATCCATTTCTCATCTCAAGTATCCAGTTCTAGTTGTATCGACCGAGATACAACTCCAAGTGTCCGTTACCGTAGGACAGGCTATCGATAGATGTTTTCTTCCCTGCAGGGGTGCACCAACTTACCCACCACGCTCGATTAACTCCGTCCGGACACACTTTCCTGGGTCATTCCCGGCCTCGGCCAAACAATACGCCGCAACCCGACCTAGGCTTAATAGAGAGGTCAAGCATGCCAGACTAAACCTATGCCCCCAGGGGTCATGGGCCATCGCCCCGGGAACTCCTGCACGTTGTGTGGGCGGCCGGTGAGCAGACCTAGCTACCTCCTTCAAAAAGGCAGGTGCTTACGCAGTCCAACCCGGCGCGCGCCACTCAGTCGCTGACATCTATTAAGCTTCGGCTGATGTATACGACGTAGAACGCCCATACTATGCCCACATGATGGTTAGTGCTATCAGGCCAGAGGCCCCTCGGATCAAATATCCAAATCGTAGTGGATTAGGAACGCGCGGTAACAAGCAGAGACTCACGAAAGATGTGACCCCGTCGCCCCGTCTCGAGGACTTGCGGCAAGGGCTAGGAATGCCCGGCCACGCCTCGTAATTATCTCGCGGGCACCCTCCAGGTCAACCCGTCTCCACATCACTCACGGGTACCTCTCAGGGTCGACCCGCCTTTCCAAGTAACAGCTGTAAAGTCCAAGTATCCGTGTGTCCAAACATCAAGGGGAAAACCCGGGGAATCACCCCCGGTGAATGCCACTCAATGTAATCATCAAGGTGAACGTAAGAGGATCCACCCTCGAGGTTCACCCTTGAGGGGTTGCATGACAGAGTCGTATCGGAAGTGGTTAAGGAGGAAATCACCCTCGATGACCATGACCGAATAGCTACACTACAGGGTTAACATCAGAAGTGCTGAGGAGGTCTCACCCTCGGTACTCGATAGTAACCCAGTAGTGTCGAGCAACTAAGGGGAAAGTGATGTGCGGTGCCGGGGCCTGGTCTTCGATCCCATTGATCGGGTCTTCGTTGATGAAGCAAGGGCAACAAGGACAAGGTGGGGGTCACTGATGGATCACTAACCAACCTATACTAATCGGTTTAGGATAAGCAGGTAGGTAACAATAAGCAGGTTACAAAAGTAGGCTATGCATCAGAATAGGAGCAAACAATAGCAAAATCTAATGCAAGCATGAGAGAATGGAATGGGCGATATCGGGATGATCAAAGGGGGGCTTGCTTGGTTGCTCTGGCAAGGCGGGGTCGTCGTCGACGTAGTCAATCATAGGGGCAGCATCGGTCTCAGGGTCTACCGGAGAGAAGAGGGGGGAGAAACAGTAAATACAAAGCAAACAAGTGCATAACATGAATAAGCAACACTAGGCATGTTCTAACGCGATGCTACACGATACCGACGAAGGGGGAAAATCCGGGAAAGCTTTCCCGAAGTTTGGCATTTTCAGACAGATGAAACGGAGAGGGACGGTTGCACGTTCGCTATGCTAGGGATGTATGGCAGACGAACGGACTGTGTATTCGGATTCGTCTCGTCGTTCTGAGTAACTTTCATGTAGAAACCATTTTCATCCGAGTTACGGATTATTTTCTATGAATTTTTAAAGTTCTAACAATATTCTGAAATTGTTTTAACTAATTAATTCGAAACATTTTAAAAGTAAAAAGCTAGGTGTTCCCAAAAAGGTACCCAGCAGAACAGCATAGAGGCTGACTGGTGGGGCCCTGGCCAACTGTTCCAGTCAAGGCTTGACTGGACAGTTGACTGGTCGAAAGGTGAACAGTGTAAGAAGGGCCCGCATGTCATTCTCACAGCAGCTAAACTAACAGTTAAATTGGTTTAAAAGTAATTAGGGCAATTAAGTTCTAAATAGTTTAATTAAACCAAAATAATTAAGTTAATTAATTCACTAATTAATTAATTAAATTGTTTATTTATTTACATTACTATTTCTTAAACATTTTTATTTTTGTTTTAGGGGCTGAGCCCCATCGGTCATTGCCTCATGTGCCTTAGCGGGCAAAAGGGCGCGAGCGTAGGTGTAACGGGCGGCGGCTAATGCGGTGTGCGTCGGACTGGGCACGTCCTGCCGGAGCCACGGCGAGGGGCACGAGCGCGCGGCTGGCGGAGCGGCGCAGAGCCGTTGGCCAGGGGCGGGCCGGAGTAGCAGGCAGCGGCTAGTAGAGCGAGCGGGGGAGCGAGGTCGTGCACATGCGAGCGAGACTGGGGCGCAACGACCGCGCGATGACCGCAACCACGGTCAGAAGCACGGACGACGCGAACGGCAGCCTACGACGGTGAATCGAGGAGGGGGGAGGAGGAGGCCGCTCACAGCGTTGCAGGGGAGGCTCGGGGAGGTCGGTGGTGAGCAGCCCGACGGCAACGGCGTGCAGCGAGAGGTCAGGGCGGCCATGGACGGAGCTCGAGGAAGACGGGCGCGGTGCAGCATGGAGAGGAAGGAGGCCGGGAAGGGCAGCGCTCGAGGTGGTCGGAGGCGTCAGAGCGGGTCGGAGAGGAGGCCGACGGCTAGGTGGTGGTGGTAGGGCAGTGAAGCATCGTCAGAGTGGCTGTCGGTTGCGCCGATGACGGCACGAGGGCGGAGGTCAGGAGGGGCGGCGCTCGGCGCCAGTTGGCTGCAGCCCCAGCGGAGCGATGGCGGTCCTCGAGCGCGGGGGTGCCGGGTGGAGGGGATCAAACAGGGGGCGCCCCTCCTCTGTGCGTCTGCGTGTGTGTGTCGTGGGTGACGGCGCGGGGAGGGAACGAGGGAGAGTGGGGATCGTGGGGGTGTGGGGTGCAGCAGTTAGGTCACGAGGGGGGGTTAGGTGTAGGCTGGGGGTGGGCCGGCCTGGTGGCCTCTTGGCCAGTTGTGCCGGTTGGCCATCTGGGTCAAGGCCCAGCAGGGAGGGGGAACTTTTCCTTTTGTGTTTGTTTTGCCTTTTCTTTTTCTGATTTCTCTTTTATGTTAAAATCAGAGACAACTAGGGAAATTTTTGGGCTACCAAAATAGTTTGAAAAAATGTGGGACTAGGCCACTTAAATTCTATCTAGTATTAGGCACTGCCACAAAAAGTTTGGGGCCATCAGGAGTTGCCCAAGCATTTTTAGAAAATGAAAAGGACATCTTAAATACTGCTGGACTTGATAATAAATTCCCAGAGGCAATTTGGGAATTCCAAAAATGTTGGCTTGAACATGACAAATATCTAGGGATTATCTGCCATAGGATGAACCATTTTATTTGCATGAAAGAAGCAGCAAATATTTGACATGCAATTAGAATTTGAATTTGAAGCAGATTTTGGACAAGTGGCATTTTGGCATGATGATCATGATGACATGACCTTCATTAGGGGGAGATTACTGTAGTGTGATGCTGGGGATGTTACACCCTCCGTGGTAGTAGTAGTATTTAGGGGCTATTTTGTTCAGTTCGTCTGACTATAGATGTGTGGTCGAATTGTATAGCGTACTTAAAATTAGCTAGTATATATAGTTGAACTAGCTATTTCAGTACGTGGTTGGCAACAATTGGGGAAAAGTTTGGTTGGTTCAGCTGTCGAGTTGAACTGTTTGTATAGACTAAGAACGACTGCTTAATCTATGAATGAAATCTATGCTTAATTACTGAATTTTAGTTGCAAAAATTAGATAGTGCTAGTGATTTCTAGCTCCATATTTTGACAAATCGCAGTGTTACAAGGATTGAAAAATGGCAACGTTACTAGATCAACAAATGTAAATCTTTCCAGTTTGACAAATGGCAACATACCCAATATGACAGATGCAAATCTTACCAAATTGTTTGTACGTGGTTGCACACGGGTCATCCAAAACAACCGTTTGTGTTGAAGGGATGCACAAATCCTGCGCTGCGGATTTTCCCTCGACTTAAGGGGGAAGACCATAGCTCTCACTTTGCATACGGGTGTTCTATCTAAAACGTTTGCGATCAAGAGCTGCACAAATCCTGCTCGGCACATTTTCCCTTGGCTTCATGGGGAAGCTGTCGGTTTGCATACATGTGTTCTAACTAAAACATTTGCGATGAGTATTTTATATTTAAAAACCGAATTAAACTATGGCTTGGGCGCCATTAATGGAGTGGATGCAAGCAAGGCGGCGGCCATGGAAGTCAAAGGGCTCGATTCCCGGTGAGCCTGCAGGGCGTACAGCGCGCACGCTTCCCGTTGAGCCTCTGCATTGGAGTTCAGCTCACGCGCCTTCCGTTTAGTCAAGCACTCAAGCACCTGTCCGCACGGCACCTCCTAGCCATTAAAAGAGTGAGGCGTGGCATCACGTGAATGGTTAACAGAACGCACACAATTTAAATTATACAAAACATTTGAGATGTTACAGTGGTAGCTATTTGTTTCGAAATGCCTTTGTTGGCTGTTGTTCGAGTGCGCCTTCTCTCAAAATGGACACAAAAAATACCACATCATGTCGGGTGCCATTCCATTATAGCATTCCAAGTTTCATGAATTTCAGATGAGTTTTGGATTTACTAGAATTTCAAAACAAAGTATCTCAACGTTTTGCCGGCAATCAACAGTGCCCTAGTGTTTGAAATTCATTCCCATTTCTTGCATGGGACCTAAGCATGCCCTGAAGGACACAAATTTGATTTTTAACCAATTTATATGCACTGGAGCTTGTGCATGTAGTTCAAATTTGAATTATGCAGATGAAATGCCTAGAAAACCCAGTTAATGTATAAAAATGTCCAAATGAACCCCAAAAATTCCAAAAGTAAACACAACACTCATGTTGTTCTATGTTGACACTAGAAATTTTTTGAAAGCAATAAGAGGCAACGGATATCGTTTCATCCCCAAAGGTGGCACGTTCCCTACCGAAACCATCACGCTTGTTGTGAGAAGCTAAGGTTTGTGAGAAGCTTATACCCAAACCTGCCCCAAATGGGACAAAAAATTTACACGACATGTTGGTGCTGCTCCATGATAGCATGCCAAGTTTCATAAATTTCAGATGAGTTTTGGATTTACTAGAATTTAAAAGCCATGTATCTCAATGTTTGCGGCCGAGTGACAGTGGCATGGTGCTTGAAATTCATTCCCATTTCTTGCATGGGACCTAAGCATGCAACCAAGGACACATATTTGATTTTTCAACCAGTTTATATGCACTTGAGAATGTGCATGTAGTTCAAATTTGAATTATGCACATAAAATGCCTGGAAACCCCAGTTAATGCATAGAAATGTCCAAACGAACCCCGAAAAATTCCAAAAATAAACACAACACTCATGTTGTTCTATGTTGACACTAGAAATTTTTGAAAGCAATAAGAGGCAACGGATATCGTTTCATCCCCAAAGGTGGCACGTTCCCTACCGAAACCATCACGCTTGTTGTGAGAAGCTAAGGTTTGTGAGAAGCTTATACCCAAACCTGCCCCAAATGGGACAAAAAATTTACACGACATGTTGATGCTGCTCCATGATAGCATGCCAAGTTTCATGAATTTCAGATGAGTTTTGGATTTACTAGAATTTAAAAGCCATGTATCTCAATGTTTGCGGCCGAGTGACGGTGGCATGGTGCTTGAAATTCATTCCCATTTCTTGCATGGGACCTAAGCATGCAACCAAGGACACATATTTGATTTTTCAACCAGTTTATATGCACTTGAGAATGTGCATGTAGTTCAAATTTGAATTATGCACATAAAATGCCTGGAAACCCCAGTTAATGCATAGAAATGTCCAAACGAACCCCGAAAAATTCCAAAAGTAAACACAACACTCATGTTGTTCTATGTTGACACTCGATTTTTTTTAAAGCAATAAGAGGCAACATATATCGTTTCGTCCCCGAAGGTGGCACGTTCCCTGCCGAAACCATCACGCTTGTTGTGAGAAGCTCTTGTTTGTGAGAAGCTTATACCCAAACCTGCCCCAAATGGGACAAATTTTTTACCACGACATGTTGATGCCGCTCCATGATAGCATGCCAAGTTTCATGAATTTCAGACGAGTTTTGGATTTACTAGAATTTAAAAACCAAGTATCTCAATGTTTGCGGCCGAGTGACGGTGGCTGGGTGTTTGACATTCATTCCCATTTCTTGCATGGGATGTAAGCATGCAACCGAGGACACAGATTTGATTTTTCAACCAGTTTATATGCATTGGAGCATGTGCATGTAGTTCAAATTTGAATTATGCACCTGAAATGCCTACAAAACCAAGTTAATGTATAAAAACGTCAAAACGAACCCTGAATAATTCCATTTTTTGACGACGCACCTATAGTTGCATGTTCACTGCAGATAAAAGTTCTAGCAATTCAAACACCATCCTTTGCAGCTGTGACCCCATTATGTAATTCAAATCAAGACGAAAAATCAAGTAGATCGCACACAGTTTATTATCACCAACCGTGTGAGATGTGATATCTACTACACAACCTTCTTCTTGTAGACGTTGTTGGGCCTCCAAGTGCAGAGGTTTGTAGGACAGTAGCAAATTTTCCTCAAGTGGATGACCTAAGGTTTATCAATCCGTGGGAGGCGTAGGATGAAGATGGTCTCTCTCAAACAACCCTGCAACCAAATAACAAAGAGTCTCTTGTGTCCCCAACACACCCAATACAAATGGTAAATTGTATAGGTGCACTAGTTCGGCGAAGAGATGGTGATACAAGTGCAATATGGATGGTAGATATAGGTTTTTGTAATGTGAAAATATAAAAACAGCAAGGTAACAAATGATAAAAGTGAGCGTAAACGGTATTGCAATGCTAGGAAACAAGGCCTAGAGTTCATACTTTTGCTAGTGCAAGTTCTCTCAACAATAATAACATAATTGGATCATATAACAATCCCTCAACATGCAACAAAGAGTCAGTCCAAAGTCACTAATAGCGGAGAACAAACGAAGAGATTATGGTAGGGTACGAAACCACCTCAAAGTTATCCTTTCTGATCGATGTATTCAAGAGTCCGTAGTAAAATAACACGAAGCTATTCTTTCCCTTCGATCTATCATAAGTTCGTACTAGAATAACACCTTAAGACACAAATCAACCAAAACCTTAATGTCACCTAGATACTCCAATGTCACCTCAAGTAACCGTGGGTATGATTATACGATATGCATCACACAATCTGAGATTCATCTATTCAACCAACACAAAGTACTTGAAAGAGTGCCCCAAAGTTTCTACCGGAGAGTCAAGACGAAAACGTGTGCCAACCCCTATGCATAAGTTCACAATGTTACGGAACCCGCAAATTGATCACCAAAACATACATCAAGTAGATCACGTGACATCCCATTGTCACCACAGATAAGCACGTGCAAGACATACATCAAGTGTTCTCAAATTCTTAAAGACTCAATCCGATAAGATAACTTCAAAGGGAAAACTCAATCCACTACAAGAGAGTAGCGGGGGAGAAACATCATAAGATCCAACTATAATAGCAAAGCTCGCGATACATCAAGATGTACCACCTCAAGAACACGAGAGAGAGAGATCAAACACATAGCTACTGGTACATACCCTCAGCCCCGAGGGTGAACTACTCCCTCCTTGTCATGGAGAGTGCCGGGATGATGAAGATGGCCACCGGAGAGGGATTCCCCCTCCGGCAGGGTGCCAGAATGGGTCTAGATTGGTTTTCGGTGGCTACAGAGGCTTGCGGCGGCGGAACTCCCGATCTAGGTTATGTTTTGGAGGTTTCAGTATATATAAGAGGTTTTGGTGTCGAGAACAAGTCAGGGGGGTCTCCGGGCTGTCCACAAGGTAGGGAGGCGCGCCCAGGGGGGTGGGCGCGCCCCCCACCCTCGTGGTCAGCCTGGGACTCTTCTGGCTCAACTCTTTTACTCCATGGCCTTCTTCTGGTCCAAAAATAAGTTCCGTGAAGTTTCAGGTCAATTGACTCCGTTTGGTTTTCCTTTTCCGCGATACTCAAAAACAAGGAAAAAACAGAAACTGGCACTGGGCTCTAGGTTAATAGGTTAGTCCCAAAAATCATATAAGATAGCATATAAATGCATATAAAACATCCTAGAAGGATAATATAATAGCATGGAACAATCAAAAATTATAGATACGTTAGAGACGTATCAAGCATCCCCAAGCTTAATTCCTGCTCGTCCTCGAGTAGGTAAATGATAAAAATAGAATTTTTGATGTGGAATGCTACCTAACATATTTATCAATGTCATCTTCTTTATTGTGGCAAGAATATTCAGATCCATAAGATTCAAGAAAAAAGTTTAATATTGACATAAAAATAATAATACTTCAAGCATACTAACTAAGCAATCATGTCTTCTCAAAATAACATGGCCAAAGAAAGTTCATCCCTACAAAATAATATAGTTTGGTCATGCTCCATTTTCGTCACACAAGAATGCTCTCATCATGCACAACCCCGATGACAAGCCAAGCAATTGTTTCGTACTTTAGTAATCTCAAACTTTTTTCAACTTTCACGCAATACATGAGCGTGAGCCATGGACATAGCACTATGGGTGGAATAGAGTATAATGATGGGGGTTGTGTGGAGAAGACAAAAAATGAGAAAGTCTCACATTGACGCGGCTAATCAACGGGCTAGGGAGATGCCCATCAATTGATGTCAATGCGAGGAGTAGGGATTGCAATGCAACGGATGCACTAGAGCTATAAATGTATGAAAGCTCAACAAAAGAAACTAAGTGGGTGTGCATCCAACTTGCTTGCTCACGAAGACCTAGGGCATTTGAGGAAGCCCGTTGTTGGAATATACAAGCCAAGTTCTATAATGAAAAATTCCCACTAGTATATGAAAGTGACAAAACAAGAGACTCTCTATCATAAAGATCATGGTGCTACTTTGAAGCACAAGTGTGGAAAAAGGATAGTAGTATTGTCCCTTTTATTTCTCTCTTTTTTATTTTTTTATTTGGCCTTCCTTTTTTATTGCCCTTTCTTTTTTTCTTTTTTTATTTGGCCTTTCTTTTTTTCTCTTTTTTTCGGGACAATGCTCTATTAATGATGTCATCACACTTCTGTTTATTTACAACTCGATACTAGAACAAAGTATGACTCTATATGAATGCCTCCGGCGGTGTACCGGGATGGGCAATGACTCATGAGTGACATCACTACAAAAAAACACACTTCCGTGATGATACGTGTTTGTCACAGTAGGTCGCATTTTTTGTCATGCATGTACATCCATGACAAATTTATGACAGAATCAAGATAGTCATACCTGTGCTGTCGTAGAAGTGCTCCATGAAATTACCAAAATTATCATCACGGAAGTGTCCACTTCCATGACGATAAATCGCGCGTCACAGAAGTGCTTTCGTCAAGGGTGACCGACACGTGGCATCCACCGTAACGGAACGCCGTTAAGCTATCGGGTCGGGTTTTGGATCCGATAACCCGTTAACAGCCCCGACCAATGGGGCTTTTCCACGTGTAAAATCATCATTGGCTGGAGGAAACACATGTCGGCTCACCGTTGGGACAGATGTCATCCGCTCATTGGACCGAAGGCGCCTATGATACGGCAACACGTGGCATGGCCCAATAGAGGCCCATTCTTGTGAAAAGGCCGGCCCGTTTGACTTGGTCAAAAGGTGGCGGGCCGGCCCATGGAAAGCCTGTTAACGGCCTGTTCGCATATAGCCCATTTACAGCCCGCTAACCTAGGGCCCGTTACGCCCTATCCGAATTAGGCCCAGTAGCGTCATCTGGGCCGTCCAACATGATTCAGCCCGTTTTAACTTCCGGCCCATGTGTGGCCCATGATTTCTTTCGGCCCATATGAGGACCTTTGTAACTCTTGGCCCATTAACGGCCCGTGGTGAAACTGGCCCGTAATGAACAGTGTATCACTTTATACCCATTAACGGCCCGTTATTCCATTGGGCCGTTTCCAGCCCAAGTTATCTTTCGGCCTTCTCAGGGCCCATTGATTCTTGGGCTCATTTGCAGCATTCGGTTACATACGGCCCGTTACTGTCATTTTCTGCTTGTGGGCCAAATTCAGCCCGTCGTTACAGTCGGCCCGTTTGCGGACCGTTAATACGTTGGGCCGTTTTCATGTAAAAAAACCCGTTGGGCTGTAACGTCCCGTTATGGTCCACGAATAGTACGTCCCATGATTGGCGAAATGATGATATGCCCCGTAGAAGGCCCATGGATCCTACGACCCGTATGAGGCCCATGGATAGTACGGCCCGTAGAAGGCCCATGGATTGTACGGCCCGTAGAAGGCCCATGGACCCTACGGCCTGTAGAAGGCCCATGGACCCTAAGGCCTGTATAGAAGGCCGATGGATCCTACGGCCGGACGAAGGCCCATGGATCATACGGCCTGCAGGAGGCCCATGGTTACAACAGTCCGTGTGTTGCCACGATTATTTTGGCCTAGTTACCAAAAATAGGCTATTGTGGCCACTAGAAAAAAACAGAAAAAGAACTGCAGTGACTACAAGCAAACAACTAAACAAGACAATAAGGAAATAAATAAGCAAGCAATTAACGCTAGCCTATTACCGCTATTACACATATTACATCCACTGGCCATCAAAGTTGGCCACCAGTGCAAATATAGGGAATAAAGCAGCACATTACATACAGTGGCCGTCAAAATTGGCCACCAGTGCAAATAAACGCGGCAGCAAAACAAGAGCATAACTGAAACAACTTCAGAAGAGCTCAAGAAACGTTATCCTGGGTATCCACCATGCTGGCAATAAGCTTAGCAAGCTGATTAGCTTTGTCCTGTTTGGCGCTAAAATCCTCCAACGCTTGCTGTTGCACCAGAAAGTATGCATCTGAATGCTCCAGGGACTTCCGCAGTCCTTCCGCTTCTTGTCACAGCACAGTTGATCGATGTCTTTCAGCTTGTAGTTGAGACTCAAGAAACCGAACTGATTCAGACAGTGAGTTTGAATAGCTTGTGCAAGCGGTAGTGGCCAGTAACTCGAACACTAAACCAAGACAGGACTTTGGGGTTGTCTCGCTGTCTTCAAGATAGTTTTCCTTAGTTGTTTTATCAGCTTTGTTGGAGACCAACAAGGATGTGTCACTATCTTGAACCTTATCTGCATCACTTCCTTTACCATTGCTTAATAAGGCACTCTTCCCCAATATTCTGTCAGCATTCTAAAAGAAGAAACAAGCAGACACATAACAAGTTTAGCATGTACTAGTATATGAAACTCATTTCGGTGAACCAGTTCATTAGTAAGGTGGACAGGATTAAACTACCAATTCTTCTATTGCCAAGTACTAGTACATAATAAAAGCATCAAACAAACACATATCTATGTCCTATGGTCACTGCATTGTCTTGCCAAATCAAAATAGAGACACAGTTCAAATCATATCAGTTGAAGACAAAGCAGCAGTGAAAGAATACAGCGTGGGAAACTACACGGCACAACAAGATTTCAGATGGGTACCACGGGTCTACATGTACAACAACACTATTGGCTCTGTTGTGATGCTAGTAATGTGCATGATATGAAAGTCAACTGTATACACAATTGAAATTGAAATCAACAGAGCTATTGATAAGAGCAAACCTGTTAAAGAAACATGCGTGAACATACCTGTTGTGCCATTGGAGTTTCGATTGGATCCTTCAATTTAAAAATAAGTTTGTATGAGTAAATACAGTGATACAAGAGCAAAGCAATCATAGTTAAAAAAGGCGCGCCTAGGCTCTAGGCGTTGGCAAAACGCATTGCGCATAACTATGCATAATCTGTGCATAACTGCGCATAAGCATGCGCTTTGGTCAGTAAAGCGCAAGGCGGTGGCAAAACGCACAATTAACGCCTAGCGCTTTTTTGAACTATGATAGCAATGGAATTTTAAATTAGAACAGTTGTTCTTCAGGTTTAGGCACTTGTTCTACATGAACAGAGTACAGTAAGACGCAAGAATATAATACTTCAAAATAGAAAATGAGCTCATAGACCTTACCACATTCTTGGTTCGGGACCAGTACAGAACAAGGCGTTCTGAGTCATCGTCCAGTAAATGTGTCTCATGAGAACGTAAGGGAATTTGATGAGTTTCTTTGCCGGTGAAGTACGTTTTCTTCAGGTAATTCCGATACTGCCACCAAGCATTCTTGAAGATAGCAGAGGTATTAGCACAGGTTACCTCATCCCGAGTTTCCAAATCGGTCCTTCTCTATAGAGAAAAATGGGAAAATTTGCTGTATTATAACCATCATGGAGGTAGGATGTATGGGACGAAGCAAAGTAATTGCCATGAATAACATTACTTACACATAACTCCTGGACAAACACCTGCAACTGGCATTTTCCTTCATCTTCAGTATAATATTTCCAAGATGGGAAGATACGCACATACGATTTAACAACATCAAATGCGATAGATGCTAAACTACGACTAGCTGGTTGTGCTTCCTCCACAGGAATAGGCGTACTAACTGGTGGAGTTGGGGTTCGCCGTGATAGTACTGGCCCTTTGGGCACTGGAGCTGCCTTACTAACTGCTCTTGTTTGGGAGCTCTGTGGTGGAGATGGTGCTGTGTCAACATGAACTGGGTTACTATCGGCTGGGGTTGGGGTTAGATTGGGTGAAGCTGGTTCTCTGTCCATCGCAGTAGGGGTACAATCTACGAGAGTTTGGGTTATGTGTGGTAGGGCTGGTTCTTGTGCATGTACAACCGGGGTGCTATCTCCACCAAGAGGTAGCACTGTTTTATTTGAAGACCGTGTTTTTAGTCCGCTAGATACTGGCATCACCCGCTCCAATTCAAATGGCTGATAAACATGAAACATAGTTGAATGTACAGACATTGTATGAGAGACAGATGCAATAGATAGTGTGGAAAAAAGAGGGCATGAAATAGCTGACATGTATATTGTTTAACTAAAATGGATAGCATGACATAATTTCACATATATGATGTCTATCTAAACTGGATAGCATAGCATAACATAATTCAAAGATATGATGAATAACTATATAGGATCGCATGACATAATTCACCTACATGTTATCTAAGTAATCAGGATCGCATCATTTAATTCACATATGTGATTTATATGCTAAACAGAGGGCATTCGATATGATATCTGAACTAAGAGCATGGTGTTGAATATTGTGTATATGAGCAGTATAACCGTGCCAAGTTAGAGCATACACCTCAGTGGGGGAATAGGACTGGTCATCTGTCTCTGGATCCATCTCTGAGGAGCTATCGGGACCCAACAAGAGGTCTGCTTCGACAGGTAGCACTGTCTGCTCTGAAGGCCTTGTTTTCACTCCAGAATTTTCCATCTCCCACCCAAATGGCTGATTCACAGGAAGAGTAGTTTAATGTACAAACATTGTCGACAAATGGAAATGTAATGAAGAAAACAGGATGCCTGGTTAAGATATCATTCAAATATATGATGCCTGGTTAAACAGGATGGCATTGCACATTTCACATATATTATGGCTGGCTAAAAGACATGAGACCGCATAATTCCCATATATGATATAGAAACTAAACAGGTGGCATTACAGAACATGTCTAAACTAAGCAGATGACATATATGATGTCAAAAGTAGGCACTGCAAGGCAACATATGCATGATATGACTAACATCATCATGCCAAGGTAGAGCAAACACCTTGGGAGGTAAATAGGAGTGGTCAGCAGCGTCCGAATCTGCCTCAGAACAGATATCTTCCTCTGGATTACAATCTGGAGAGGGGTGGGGAGGGTTTGCCATTGAACCCACCATGGAGCGATGTCTACATGACATTGTATTGCCGCGCAAAACTCTTCTCTTTTTCTCTACATGTTCAGCATGACTGTGTACAATATCTGACATGCATACGAAAAAAATACGGTGAGATTATGTAAGGAGAGCATGCAGAAATTTAGAGTGATGGTAACAACCAGTGGATCGACGTTTTTCCGTTGAACCAAAATAGCCCTAATGGATCGACATGAATGTATAGTAATAAGTGATGCAACAAGTGTACAACCTCTTTGCCGTAGCCGTGTCGACCTCAGCATCATTGGGTTGGTCGCTGAAGCAGTTGAGGCAGAGGTGGCTGTCGGAGGTGTGGAGGAAGATCTGAGGAATCTGTAGACGGCGTCCAGGGCACTGCTCTGTTGTGATGGATCGTTCTGTCGTTGGAGCAGCTCTGGTGAGCCGTAAGACGTCAAGGCTGAAGCAGCACAAGACAGACATCATCAATCTCAAGTGGGATTCTTATAGCATCTCCAATAGATGATGTAAAATGGATGTAAAATTAACATCACCAAAAACCACCTGACTACAACAGATGAGGTAAAAACTGTTGACTCTGAACTTAACTGTCGAAACTGAAATTTACTTTGGAATCTGAATGCTACTGCCGAAACTGAACGCAATGGTAGCAGAGAGGCACTTGACATGTAGTTTAGGGAGGGCCTGCAGTTCATCTTCAACCTGCACCCCCCTGAGCCGCCAGCCACCACCGGCCGAACCGCCGGCCCCAGCGCCGCCTCGCCGCCCCGAAACAACTCGCCACCGCCGCCCCGGCCAGCCCTCTAGGCCCCCCGCCCCACCCTGAACCCTAAGATAGATAGTGGGGTACCTCTCCAGCGAGCCCTCGTCCCCGCTGCGGGTGGTTCTTCCTTAACTCCGGCGAGCCCCCCCAACCCCTGAAAATCGACTGAACCAAAAGTCGATTCAGTTGACTGAAGTGTGGCTTAATCGGAGCAGAGCAGCAGCACGAGCGAGGGGGAGAGCAGCAGCAGCAGCTGGGCGAGCGAGCGATCGAGCGAGAGCCGGAGCAGCAGCAGCAGCGCGAGTGAGTGAGAGCCGGAGCAGCAGAAGCAGATCCGGCTGGTATGGATGCCGCCGCCGAAGGGGCCTCGCACTGGGGGAGAGCCGCCATGGAGATGTCGCCCGCGGCGCCGGCTTCAAGGTAGCCGCTCCATGGGGGTGCGGGATGGAGCACCGTCGGCGCCGGGAGGTCGAGTTAAGGAGAAGGTGTGGTGCGATGAGTGTATAACCTCTTTGGTGGCGCCGAGTAGGCCTCGGCTTCGTCCGAGGAGTCCGTGAGGATGCTGCGGTTCCGGTGGAGCAGGTTAAGGCGGCGCTGTGGGGATGGAGCAGCTGCGATAGATGAGGCGATTGTCGGAGCAGCTCCTTGGAGGTGGAGGACGGGGCGGCTGAACCGGCGGAACGACGAGATGGACGACGAATCCTCATCCGGGGAGGTGGACGAGGGACGTCAAGCTGTTGTGATGGACGACGTCGTTGGGGAAGAGGCTCCGGCTGGGCTGCAATGATGTGGCGGACGGAGGAGGGTGGGGTTTTGCGGCTGGAGTGGAGAGGTTATGACGGCCTGGGATTTCAAATGGCGAAAAGGGGGCGATGGGAGGGGTGAAGCATGACTTAGGGACGTGCTTGTCCAAAATGTAGGGTGTGTTACAAAAGTACCCCCCACCGATTTGAACTAGCGGCCCTTTCGGCTCAGGGTTAGAAGGGGGATTTCGCGTGTCGGGATTTGGCAGCTAGAGGGAGTTTTCGCGCGCGTTGTAATTTTGGGATAGCAAGGCGCGGGTTGTGAAGGCGCCATTTTCGGGATATAACAAGACGCGGGTTGAATTTTAGGAACAAGCCTAACGTGTAGTAATATTGTACTTGTACGTACCAAATCAATTCGCACTTCCCTCAACCAAAAAGAAAACGAAAAAAACAAAACTATTCACACCACACAAAGAGAGAGTCTTGCCCCGTTTTACTATACAAATGCTATTCAAAGCTACTCCCTCCTTCCATCTATATAGGGCCTAATGCGTTTTTCGATGCTAACTTTGACCAAATATTAGAGCAATGATATATGACATGCAACTTACACAAAGCACACCGGTTCTTTCAATGATATAATTTTCACATTGTGCATGTCATGTACAATAGTCAAAGGCGGTCTTAAAAATCTCATTACGCCCTATATAGATGGAAGGAGGGAGTATGAGTCCATGTTATGTCCGATTAAATTTTTTCGCTTGCTGTATAATGCATGTAACCTACTCATACCAACATTTTAGTGCATTCCAAATGTCTATACTACCGCTGCAATTCGAACTAAATTTGAATTCGTTTCTCTATTTCAATAAGAATCTACAATCATGATTGTTGCCAACTTCAACCATCATAGTTTCCTTGCTATCCGCCAGATATAAATCGGACGGCCTATAATGCAGGATGGCAGGCACACCATCATCAACAATTCCATTTTTTATAAGAGTAGAGATAAAATATATTAAATGTAGTATAACATGTTCATAACCACACCATGTGTATCACCGTTATATGTATTCACACATGCGTCGGTTTGAAACACTATGATAAATTCTTCAAATATCTGAATTCGCTTTTTATAATGAAGTATATATGATCTCTGTTCGTCTTTTACACCCACACAACCCTCTTATCTTTGTAGCTAGCGCTAACTTTCTCTTGTGCATGCACACGCCCGCATCCCTCTCACCCTCCCTTAGCATTCTCTAGCTCCATCGCGCAAATTCGTCTTTTCACTTTAGGTCGTTCACCCACGGTGTGTGTAGGCCCCCCAGCTCCTTCTTTACGGAACACATCGATCGATATGCCTCTCTAGCCAGGTGTGCCTAGCACAAACACAAGCTTCCCCTCTTCTCTTGTCACCGTCCATGCCTCACTCCCACCACTCTTTTCATCGTTCTCGTACTCGCACACTCCTCCCCCTCGATATAGTATGCCTCTCGTACCACCTCCTACATGCATCCCTCTCTCTCTATCCTTCTCCTCGTGCCTCATTTGCTTCTAACACACACATGCATGTATACCGATTGATCTCCCAACATATACCTAGATCGACTTTAACTACCCCCCCATCGATCGACGTACCTCACAAGTTATGTCTCTCCTTTCTCTAACAAAGGGCGAGTGATCTTCCTATGTAGTTACATCTGCTTACCATAGCCACATCGTCCCCCCTCATCATTCGTGCATGCCTCCTGACCCGTCTCTCACATGCACGTGCACAGACAACAAGCAGCCATCTCCTCTCTTATTGATATTGCGAGCGTGCCCTCCGTTTGTCTAGCAAGCCTATCCCACCATTTGTTAGAAGCAACTCTACTACCACCCCCTCCAACACTCTAGCTCTGTCTCTCTCCCAACCTTATTCCTCTCCTGCACATATGCATGGACGCCGATCGATCTCTCTTAATACATTAATTGAGTTTCTGGACTTTTAATGTGCATAATCTAAATATGAATTGCATGCACATGCTCCGGTGCACCAAAGTGGGTTGAAAAATCACATGTGTGTCCTTGGTTGAATTTCTAGGTCCCATGGAAGAAATGAGAATGAAATTCAAACATCTGGGCGTCATGACTCGGCCGAGAACATCGAGAAACTTTGATTTTAAATTCATGTAAATCCAAAACTCGCCTGGAAATCATGAAACTTGGCATGGTGTCATGTCATGGCACTAACATGTTGTGGTAAAAAATTGGGCCGATTTGGAAGCTCGTGGTTCTAAGAGGGAACGTGCCACCTTTGAGTGTGAAACGATATACGCTGCCCCCCCTTAAGTTTCTTAACAAAGGCAACATAGAACTACATTAGTGCCCTGTTAAATTTTGGAATTATTCCGGGTTCATTTGTCGTTTTTATACATTAATTGAGTTTCTGGTCATTTAATGTGCATAAGTCAAATTTGAACTACAAGCACATGCTCTCGTGCACCAAAGTTGGTTGAAAAATCACATTTGTGTCCTCGGGTGAATTTCTAGGTCCCATGCAAGAAATGAGAATAAAATTAAAACATCTGGGCATCGTGGCTCGGCCGAGAAGATTGAGAAACTTGGTTTTAAAATTCTTGTAAATCCAAAACACGTCCAAAAATCATGAAACTTGGCATGGATGTCATGTCATGGTACTACCATGTTGTGGTAAAAAAATTGGCCGAATAGGAACAGATTTTGGTATAAGCTTCTTGCAAACCGAAGCTTCTCTCAAGAAGGCTCGTGGTTCTGAGAGGGAACGTGCCACGTTTGAGTGCGAAACGATATACGTTGTCCCCCTTGAGTTTATTTACAAAGGCAACATAGAACTACATGAGTGCCCTGTTAAATTTTGGAATTATTCCGGCTTCGTTTGGCCTTATTTACACATTAATTGAGTTTTTGGTCATTTAATGTGCATAATTCAAATTTGAACTACAAGCACATGCTCCCGTGCACCAAAGTTGGTTGAAAAATCACATTTGTGTCCTCGGTGAATTTCTACTCCCTCCTTCCATCTATATAGGTCCTAATGCGTTTTTCGAGGCTAACTTTGACCAAACGTTAGAGTAATAATATATGACATGCAACTTACACAAAGCATACCTTCAAATTTGTATGTCAAAGGAGCTTCCAATAATATAATTTTCATAGTATACATCTCATGTGCTATTAATCTTGTCAATAGTCAAAGGCTGTCTTGAAAAACACATTAGGCCCTATATAGATGGAAGGAGGGAGTAGGTCCCATGCAAAAAATGAGAATAAAATTCAAACATCTGGGCATCGTGGCTCGGTCGAGAACATTGAGAAACTTGGTTTTAAAATCATGAAACTTGGCATGGTGTCATGTCATGGTAGTACCATGCCGTGGTAAAAAATTGGCCGAATAGGAACAAATTTTGGTATAAGCTTCTTGCAAATCGGAGCTTCTCTCAAGAAGGCTCGTGGTTCTGGGAGGGAACGTGTCACCTTTGTGTGCATAATTCAAATTTGAAATACAAGCACATGTTCCAGTGCACCAAAGTTGGTTGAAAAATCACATGTGTGTCCTCGGGTAAATTTCTAGGTTCCATGCAAGAAATGGGAATGAAATTCAAAATTCTGGGCGTCGTGGCTGGGTTGGAAACATTGAGAAACTTAGTTTTTTAATTCCTGTAAATCCAAAACACGCATGAAAATAAGGAAACTTGGCTTGGTGCCATGACATGGCACCAACATGTTGTGGTAAATTTGCAGTCCGATTTGGGAAGGCGCACACATTAACAATGAACAAAGTCATTTTGGAACAAGTGTTGTCACGTTACAATCGGAAACACAAGTATTATTGAAACCGTGGGCGTTCTACTTACTAGTACCATTTACGTGCCGCCACGCGTCCGCATTTTTTATTAGCTAGGAGGCGCCATGCAGGGTAGCTATTTGAGTACGAGAGGCGTGCGATCAGACCCCTGCGCGTGCTTATCGGGAGGAGAGCCCTTTGACCTCCATCTGCCGTCCACCTCTCTCCCAAGGTCTCCATTAATGGCGCCCGAGCCTCTGTTTAATGGCGTGGCTATGTCTCACTCGACTGAGATTTAAGAGAGAAAAAAGAAAATCTGAAAGCACGGATCTTGATGTAAGATCCGCCGGACCTATATAGCATCTACTACGACTTATAGCAAGACTGATGAATATATAAGGACGCGGCAGTCCGCGCAGGCCAGGTGCCTCCCCTTGCACTACAGAAATCAATCGAACATCACATCAATCAAGAAACCTGCACCTTGCTCAATCAGCCAAACAGACGAGGTGTATTCGAACCTCATACACTGGAGGCGTCAAGGGGCAGAGGCACAAGGGGCAGTGGAGCACGGTGAGGTCCATCGAGACCTTAGAGAGCTCCATCGTCGGGTCCTGTTCGGTCTGCATGATCTCGCCCTCCTCGTGCACAACCATCTCTCGACTTGGGCCGGGGTATTACAAAGCTTTACCGTCACATATTTTATACTACTTCAAGGTGCATTAAATCAACACATGCAAGTATCAAAAGGAGAGTCACGGCATGCATGCATGCATTGTAATTAATGCATCGGTAAACACAAATTATTGAAATATATCGAGTGCAGTGCTTTGATGTGTCGCGTCAACTCGTACATCAACGAGAAGTTTGATTATCCTCTCCCTCGCGGACTTAACTGCACCTGCCTTTGGCTGTATGACAGGTTGGCCACACACCTGTCGAGCCCACCTGTCATACACGCAAAGGCAGGAGCGTCCCTCCCTCGCCCATGAGCATGGTGGCTGGCAAGACTAGGAGAAGCTTTCGCTACACGCTCTCCCTCCCGCACGGTGTGGACATGCAGCAGTTCAATCGGTGTTAGATGGCCAGAAGCGTACTGTAGTACTCCTCCAGTGCAGTAGTACTCCATCATTGTTCGACTTCCTGAAGAGGCGAAGAGCCAAGCGCAGCCCGAACGCTCGTGTGGCTGTTTCATGTGTAGAGTAGTCTAGGATAGCGTGTACCATGCCTGTAAGCTTAAAATCGTTGGGGTTGGCTCCATGCTATGTGGCCGTCTCAAAGTTTAAAAAAAAATTAAAATAGTCTTCTGGCCCTACCTAAGACCCTAGTGATTGTAGTTTGCACGCTCATCTGGTCAAGACAGGAATATATATTTTAATTTGTTTTTTTTTCAAAAAGGGGGGACTCCCCGGCCTTTGCATCAGAACGATGCATACGGCCACATATTTTAATTTGTGGTGGGTAAATGTTAGAGGTTGCAGCAAATATATTGTACACTGCGGGTCTTTCAGCCAAGTTTAGAGGCAAGCATGTGGGGCTAGTGCTATAATGTGTCGCGTCAACTCGTACAACGAGGAGAAGCTTGACTTTACTACACGCCTTCTCCCTCACCCATGCGCGCGGTTGCTCGCAAACGAGGACAGGCTTTTACTTAGTAGTACTTCTACAACAAGCTATCCGTCCCGCTCGCGGTGGACGGACATGCAGCAGTGGATTCGACACTGTAGAAGCAGTAGTAGTAACATCATTGTTCGTCTTCTCGAAGAGGCGAAGAGCTAAGCGCAAACCGAACGTTGCAGTTGCGAACATTGGAGCACGCATATAGCCAGGCTCTTGCATGAGACAAAATTGCTATGTGAGCCCACTATTGTACTAGTATAGCCCTGTAAACCAGGAAGGAGTATTTGCCCTTCTAGAGATTTCAACAAGTGACTAGACTACACCGAGACGGAGTACATATGGAGCAAAATGAGTGAATCTGCACCGTAAATAAATACGTACTAGTTCTATCGTTTTCCTCTCCGAGGTGCACAATATTGAGTATACTGACTAGTCTCTTTTTGACACGCATTTACGCTTTTTTACACAGTACAGATGCAAGCGCTCATATACACGCGCATACACGCACCCCTATGAACGCACACATGCACAACACTATCATCTTGAAATTTACGAAGTCACCATAGGCACCTCGTCGTCGACGGGTCCATAGGTGCTTGAATGCCAAGGAGGGAGAGGGTAGCGGTTCCGGAGACGTTGAACGGTCAATGATGCATCCTCAATTATATGCAGAGATAATTAATTGGAGAAGCAGAATAGAGCCAGCACGATGTGAATGCAACAGAGTTTGGACTCTCATATAATAAAGGCGCCCCACCACTCCAATCCATCTACTCCCAAGTCTCTGCGCAACACTGCTCACTCCAATCCAAGACCAAGTGACCAGAAGCCACAAGCACCTATGGAGGCGATGGACGCGAGCGGCAGTCGGCTGTGCCAAATCATCCAAGGCGCCGGCCTGCAGCCCTGCTGTTGGGGAACGTAGCAGAAATTCAAAATTTTCTACGCATCACCAAGATCAATCTATGGATTAACTAGCAACGAGAGAGAGGGGAGTGCATCTTCATACCCTTGAAGATCGCGATGCGGAAGCGTTGCAAGAACGCGGATGAAGGAGTCGTACTCGTAGCGATTCAGACCGCGGTTGATTCCGATCTAAGCGCCGAACCACGGCGCCTCCGCGTTCAACACACGTGCAGCCCGGTGACGTCTCCCACGCCTTGATCCAGCAAGGAGAGAGAGAGAGAGGTTGGGGAAGACTCCGTCCAGCAGCAGCACAATGGCGTGGTGGTGGTGGAGGAGCGTGGCACTCCAGCAGGGCTTCGCCAAGCACCGCAAGAGACGAGGAGGGAGAGGGGTAGGGCTGCGCCATGAGGGAGATGTTCTCGTGTCTATGGCAGCCCCAAACCCCCACTATATATAGGGGAAACCGAGGGGGTGCGCCCCCACCTAGGTTTCCACCTCTAGAGTTGGGGGCCAGCCCTAGATGGGACTTGGAGGGGCGGCCAAGGGGGGAGAGAGGGGGGCGCACCACTAGGTGGGCCTTAGGCCCGTCTGAGCCTAGGGTTTCCCCTTTTCCCTTCTCTCTTCGCCTTGGGACTTGGTGGGGGGCGCACCAGCTCACCTGGGGCTGGTCCCCTCCCACTCTTGGCCCACGCAGCCCTCTGGGGCCGGTGGCCCCACTTGGTGGACCCCCGGGACCCTCCCGGTGGTCCCGGTACGTTACCGATAGCACCCGAAACTTTTCCGGTGACCAAAACAGGATTTCCCATATATAAATCTTTACCTCCGGACCATTCCGGAACTCCTCGTGACGTCCGGATCTCATCCGGGACTCCGAACAACATTTGGTAACCACGTATATCTATTCCCTATAACCCTAGCGTCATCGAACCTTAAGTGTGTAGACCCTACGGGTTCGGGAACCATGCAGACATGACCGAGACGTTCTCCGGCCAATAACCAACAGCGGGATCTGGATACCCATGTTGGCTCCCACATGTTCCACGATGATCTCATCGGATGAACCACGATGTCAAGGATTCAATCAATCCCGTATACAATTCCCTTTGTCTACCGGTATAGTACTTGCCCGAGATTCGATCGTCGGTATCCCGATACCTTGTTCAATCTCGTTACCGGCAAGTCTCTTTACTCGTTCCATAACACATCATCCCGTTATCAACTCCTTGGTCACATTGTGCACATTATGATGATGTCCTACCGAGTGGGCCCAGAGATACCTCTCCGTTTACACGGAGTGACAAATCCCAGTCTCGATTCGTGCCAACCCAACAGACACTTTCGGAGATACCTGTAGTGCACCTTTATAGCCACCCAGTTACGTTGTGACGTTTGGTACACCCAAAGCATTCCTACGGTATCCGGGAGTTGCACAATCTCATGGTCTAAGGAAATGATACTTGACATTAGAAAAGCTCTTAGCAAATGAACTACACGATCTTGTGCTAGGCTTAGGATTGGGTCTTGTCCATCACATCATTCTCCTAATGATGTGATCCCGTTATCAACGACATCTAATGTCCATGGTCAGGAAACCGTAACCATCTATTGATCAACGAGCTAGTCAACTAGAGGCTTACTAGGGACATGGTGTTGTCTATGTATCCACACATGTATCTGAGTTTCCTATCAATACAATTTTAGCATGGATAATAAACGATTATCATGAACAAGGAAATATAATAATAACCAATTTATTATTGCCTCTAGGGCATATTTCTAACAGCCTCCCACTTGCACTAGAGTCAATAATCTAGTTCACATCGCCATGTGATTAATACCCAAGAGTTTACTAGAGTCAATAATCTAGTTCACATCACCATGTGATTGTAATGAATCCAACACCCATGGGGTTTGTTCATATCTCGCTTGTGAGAGAGGTTATTAGTCAACGGGTCTGAACCTTTCAGATCCGTGTGTGCTTTACGAATATCTATGTCATCTTGTAGATGCAGCTACCACGCGCTACTTGGAGCTATTCCAAATAACTGCTCTACTATACGAATCCGGTTTACTACTCAGAGTCATCCGGATTAGTGTCGAAGTTTGCATCGACGTAACCCTTTACGACGAACTCCTTTTCCACCTCCATAATTGAGAAAATTCCTTAGTCCACTAGATACTAAGGATAAGTTCGACCGCTGTCATGTGATCCATTCCTGGATCACTATTGTACCCCTTGACTAACTCATGGCAAGGCACACTTCATGTGCGGTACACAACATAGCATACTGTAGAGCCTACGTCTAAAGCATAGGGGACGACCTTCGTCCTTTCTCTCTCTTCTGCTAAGGTCAGGTCTTGAGTCTTACTCAATACTCACACCTTGTAACACAGCCAAGAACTCCTTCTTTGCTGATCTATTTTGAACTCCTTCAAAAACTTGTCATGGTATGTATTCATTTGAAAGTACTATTAAGCGTTTTTGATCTATCCTTATAGATCTTGATGCTCAATGTTCAAGTAGCTTAATCCAGGTTTTCCATTGAAAAACACTTTTCAAATAACCCTGTATGCTTTCCAGAAATTCTACATCATCTCTGATCAACAATATGTCAACAACATATACTCACCAGAAATTCTATAGTGCTCCCACTCACTTCTTTGGAAATACAAGTTTCTCATAAACTTTGTATAAACCCAAAATCTTTGATCATCTCATCAAAGCGTACATTCCAACTCCGAGATGCTTACTCCAGTCCTTAGAAGGATTGCTGGAGCATTGCATACTTGTTAGCATCTTTCAGGATTGACAAAACCTTCTGGTTGTATCACATACAACCTTTCCTCTAGAAAATCGTCGAGGAAACAGTGTTTTGACATCCTATCTGCAAGATTTCATAAATAATGCAGTAACTGCTAATACAATTCCAACAGACTCTTAGCATCGCTACGAGTGAGAAAAATCTCATCGTAGTCAACTCCTTGAACTTGTCGGAAAACATCTTAACGACAAGTCGAGCTTTCTTAATGGTGACACTTACCATTATTGTCTATCTTCCTTTTAAAATCCATCTGCACCCAACAGCCTTACGACCATCAAGTAGTTCTTCCAAAGTCTATACCTTGTTTTATACATGGATCCTCTCTCGGATTTTATGGCTTTCAGCCATTCGTCAGAATCCGGGCCCACCATCGCTTCTCCATAGCTCGTAGGTTCATTGTTGTCTAGCAACATGACTTCCAAGACAGGATTACGTACCACTCGAAGTAGTACGCATCCTTATCGACCTACGAGGTTTGGTAGTGACTTGATCCGAAGTTTCATGATCACTATCATAAGCTTCCACTTCAATTGGTGTAGGTGCCACAGGAACAACTTCCTGTGCCCTGCTACACACTAGTTGAAGTCATGGTTCAATAACCTCATCAAGTCTCCACCATCCTCCCACTCAATTCTTTCGAGAGAAACTTTTTCTCGAGAAAGGACCTGTTTACTTCCAGATCTGAAACAGGAGGTATACCCAACTGTTTTGGGTATTCTATGAAGATGCATTTATCCGCTTTGGGTTCGAGCTTATCAGCCTGAAACTTTTTCGCAACCCCAAACTTTTAAGAAACGACAACTTAGGTTTCTCTAAACAGTGTCGTCTCAACAGAATTGCGTGGTGCCCTATTTAAAGTGAATGCGGTTGTCTCTAATGCCTAACCCATAAACGATAGTGGTAAAGAGACATCATGGTATGCACCATATCCAATAGGGTGCAGTTATGATGTTCGGACACACCATCACATTGTGGTGTTCCAGGCGGTATTAATTGTGAAACACTTTCCACAATATCTTAATTGTGTGCCAAACTCGTAACTCAGATATCTCCATGATCATATCATAGACATTTTATCCTCTTGTCACGACGATCTTCAACTTCACTCTAAAATTACTTGAACCTTTCAATAATTCAGACTTGTGTTTCATCAAGTAAATATTCTCAGCATCTACTCAAATCATCTGTGAAGTAAGAACATATCGATATCCACTGCGTGCCTCAGCACTCATTGGACTGCACACATCAAATGTATTACTTCCAACAAGTTGCTCTCTTGTTCCATCTTACTGAAAACGAGGCCTTTCAGTCATCTTGCCCATGTGGTATGATTTGCATGTCTCAAGTGATTCAAAATCAAGTGAGTCCAAACGATCCATCTGCATGGAGTTTCTTCATGCATATATACCAATAGACATGGTTCGCATGTCTCAATCTTTTCAAAAATGAGTGAGTCCAAAGATCCATCTACATGGAGCTTCTTCATGCGTTCTATACCAATATGACTCAAATGGCAGTGCCATAAGTATGTGGTACTATCATTACTATTTTATATCTTTTGGCACGAACATGTGTATCACTGCGATCGAGATTCATTTTAGGTGCAAGACCATTGAAGGTATTATTCAAATAAACAGAGTAACCATTATTCTCCTTAAATGAATAACCGTATTGCGATAAACATAATCCAACATGTTTATGCTCAACGCAAACACCAAATAACAATTATTTAGGTTTAACACCAATCTCGATGGTAGAGGGAGCATGCGATGCTTGATCACATCAACCTTGGAAACACTTCCAACACATATCGTCATCTCACCTTTAGCTAGTCTCCGTATATTCCGCAGCTTTTATTTCGGGTTACTAACACTTAGCAACCGAACCGGTATCTAATACCCTGGTGCTGCTAGGAGTACTAGTAAAGTACACATTCATATAACGTATATCCAATATACTTCTGTCGACCTAGCCTGCCTTCTCATCTACCAAGTATCTAGGGTAGTACTGCTTCAGTGACCGTTCCCCTCATTTCAGAAGCACTTAGTCTCGGGTTTGGGTTCAACCTTGGGATTCTTCATTAGAGCAGCAAACGACTTGCTGTTTCATGAAGTATCCCTTTTGCCCTTGCCCTTCTTAAACTAGTGGTTTTACTAACCATCAACAATTGATGCTCCTTCTTGATTTCTACTCTCGCGGTGTCAAACATCGCGAATAGCTCAAGGATCATCATATCTATCCCTGATATGTTATAGTTCATCACGAAGCTCTACTAGCTTGGTGGCAGTGACTATGGAGAACCATCACTATCTCATCTGGGAGACTAACTCCCACTCGATTCAAGCGAATGTGGTACTCAGACAATCTGAGCACATGCTCAACGATTGAGCTTTTCTCCCTTAGTTTGCAGGCTTAAGAAACTTGTCAGAGGTCTCATACCTCTTGACGTGGGCACTAGTCCGAAATCCCAATTTCAGTTTTCAGAACATCTCATATGTTCTGCGATGTTTCAAAAACGTCTTTGGTGCCACAATTCTAAACCATTAGCATTACGCACTGAACTATCACGTAGTCATCAAAACGTGTATGTCAGATGTTCCGCAACATCTACAGACGACGCTGAGGTTCAGCACACCGAGCGGTGCATTAAGGACATAAGCCTTCTGTGCAGCAATGAGGACACTCCTCAGTTTACGCACCCAGTCCGCATAATTGCTACTATTAACTTTCAACTAAATTTTCTCTAGGAACGTATCTTAAACAGTAGAACTAAAGCGTATGACATAATTTGCAAAGATTTTTGACTATGTTCATGATAATGAAGTTCATCTGATTATTGAACTCCCACTCAGATAGACATCCCTCTAGTCATCTAAGTGATACATGATCCGAGTCAAACTAGGCCGTGTCCGATCATCACGTGAGACGGACTAGTCATCATCGGTGAACATCTACATTTGATCGTATCTACTATACGACTCATGTTCGACCTTTCGGTCTCTTGTGTTCCGAGGCCATGTCTGTACATGCTAGGCTCGTTAAGTCAACCTAAGTGTTTTGCATGTGTTCCGAGGCCATGTCTGTACATGCTAGGCTCGTCAACACCCGTTGTATTCGAACGTTAGAATCTATCACACCCGATCATCACGTGGTGCTTCGAAACAACGAACCTTCGCAACGGTGCATAGTTAGGGGGAACACGTCTCTTGAAATTTTTAGTGAGGGATCATCTTATTTATGCTACCGTCGTTCTAAGCAAATAAGATGCATAACATGATAAACATCACATGCAATCAAATAGTGACATGATATGGCCAATATCATTTTGCTCCTTTGATCTCCATCTTCGGGGCACCATGATCATCTTTGTCACCGGCATGACACCATGATCTCCATCATCATGATCTCCATCATGGTGTCTTCATGAAGTTGTCACGCCAACGATTACTTCTACTTCTATGGCTAACGCGCTTAGCAATAAAGTAAAGTAATTTACATGGCGTTATTCAATGACACGCAGGTCATACAAAAAATAAAGACAACTCCTATGGCTCCTGCCGGTTGTCATACTCATCGACATGCAAGTCGTGATTCCTATTACAAGAATATGATCAATCTCATACATCACATATATCATTCACCACATCTTCTGGCCATATCACATCACATAGCACATGCTGCAAAAACAAGTTAGACGTCCTCTAATTGTTGTTGCAAGTTTTTACGTGGCTTGTATAGGTTTCTAGCAAGAACGTTTCTTACCTACGTAAAACCACAACGTGATATGCCAATTTCTATTTACCCTTCATAAGGACCCTTTTCATCGAATCCGTCCCGACTAAAGTGGGAGAGACAGATACCCGCTAGCCACCTTATGCAACTAGTGCATGTCAGTCGGTGGAACCTGTCTCACGTAAGCATACGTGTAAGGTCGGTCCGGGCCGCTTCATCCCACAATGCCGCCGAAACAAGATAAGACTAGTAGCGGCAAGAAGAATTGGCAACATCTACGCCCACAACTGCTTTGTGTTCTACTCGTGCATAGAAACTACGCATAGACCTAGCTCATGATGCCACTGTTGGGGAACGTAGCAGAAATTCAAAATTTTCTACGCATCACCAAGATCAATCTATGGAGTTCACTAGCAACGAGAGGGAAGGAGTGCATCTACATACCCTTGTAGATCGCGAGCAGAAGCGTTCAAGAGAACGGGGTTGATGGAGTCGTACTCGTCGTGATCCAAATCACCGATGATCCTAGCGCTGAACGGACGGCACCTCCGCGTTCAACACACGTACGGAGCAGCGACGTCTCCTCCTTCTTGATCTAGCAAGGGGGGAGGAGAGGTTGATGGAGATCCAGCAGCACGACGGCGTGGTGGTGGAAGTAGCGGGATCCCGGTAGGGCTTCGCCAAGCGCAAGCGGGGAGGAAGAGGTGTCACGGGAGGGAGAGGGAGGCGCCAGGGCTTAGATATTGCTGCCCTCCCTCCCCCCCACTATATATAGGGCCAAGGGAGAGGGGGGGGGGCGCAGCCTTGGCCCTTCCTCCAAGGAAGGGTGCGGCCAGGGAGGAGTCCTTCCTCCCCAAGGCACCTCGGAGGTGCCTTCCCCCTTTAGGACTCTCCATTTATCTTATGTCTTGGCGCATGGGCCTCTTGGGGCTGGTTCCCTTGGCCCATATGGGCCAAGGCGCACCCCCTACAGCCCATGTGGCCCCCGGGGCTGGTGGACCCCCTTGGTGGACCCCCGGACCCCTTTCGGCACTCCCGGTACAATACCGATAAAGTGCGAAACTTTTCCGGCGACCAAAATAAGACTTCCCATATATAAATCTTTACCTCCGGACCATTCCGAAACTCCTCGTGACGTCCGGGATCTCATCCGGGACTCCGAACAACTTTCGGGTTACCGCATACTAATATCTCTATAACCCTAGCGTCACCGAACCTTAAGTGTGTAGACCCTACGGGTTCGGGAACCATGCAGACATGACCGAGACGTTCTCCGGTCAATAACCAACAGCGGGATCTGGATACCCATGTTGGCTCCCACATGTTCCACGATGATCTCATCGGATGAACCACGATGTCGGGGATTCAATCAATCCCGTATGCAATTCCCTTTGTCTATCGGTATGTTACTTGCCCGAGATTCGATCGTCGGTATCCCGATACCTTGTTCAATCTCGTTACGACCAAGTCTCTTTACTCGTTCCATAACTCACATCATCCCGTGATCAACTCCTTGGTCACATTGTGCACATTATGATGATGTCCTACCGAGTGGGCCCAGAGATACCTCTCCGTTTACACGGAGTGACAAATCCGAGTCTCGATTCGTGCCAACCCAACAGACACTTTCGGAGATACCTGTAGTGCACCTTTATAGCCACCTAGTTACGTTGTGACGTTTGGTATACCCAAAGCATTCCTATGGTATCCGGGAGTTGCACAATCTCATGGTCTAAGGAAATGATACTTGACATTAGAAAAGCTCTGAGCAAACGAACTACACGATCTTGTGCTAGGCTTAGGATTGGGTCTTGTCCATCACATCATTCTCCTAATGATATGATCCCGTTATCAACGACATCCAATGTCCATGGTCAGGAAACCGTAACCATCTATTGATCAACGAGCTAGTCTCCTAGAGGCTTACTAGGGACATGGTGTTGTCTATGTATCCACACATGTATCTGAGTTTCCTATCAATACAATTCTAGCATGGATAATAAACGATTATCATGAACAAGGAAATATAATAATAACCTATTTATTATTGCCTCTAGGGCATATTTCCAACAGCGCGCACGTAGCATGTACACGTACGTACAGCGGCCAGGGTGCAAGAAAGAAAGTACGGCCACGTATGTGTACATACGGGCGGGGTCTCGAACGGCTACTCGCGCATACGTACGGCCATGGCTCGTGTGCATGGCTGGGTCGGAACGGAGAAACAACGTCGTCGTCGTGTTCATGGGGAGGGAACAGAATGCGTCGTGTTCATGGGGAGGCAACGGAATGCGTCGTGTTCATGGGGAGGCAACGGAATGCGTCGTGTTCATGGGGAGGCAACGGAATGCGTCGTGTTCATCGGGAAGCAACGGAACGCGTGGGAGCCAACCGGCTGGGTCGGAACGGAATGCGTGGTCGTGTTCATCGGGAAGGCTTGGACGGAACAGGCGATGGAAACGAGGCCTGGCGTACCACAGAACGTTAGAAACAGACCACCTACGGTCGAAACGGGGGTCCTGTTGATCGGGAGGGGTGTGGCATACCGCAAAACGGAGGAAATGGACCTCCTACGGTCGAACCGGGGGTCCTGTTGATCGGGAGGGGTGTGGCGTACCGCAAAACAGACGAAACTGATCTCCTACGGTCGAAACGGGGGTCCTGCTCATCGGGAGTGGTGTGGCGTACCACAAAACGGGACTCCACGGGATACTGTTCATCTCCACCGTCGACCTCCTCCAGCCTCCACGGGCTACCGTCGACCACCTCCAGCCTCCACGGGCTCCTGTTCATCCAGCCTCCACCGCGCGCTACTCCACCGGCTACTGTTCAACCACCCCTCCACCGTCTACTGTTCATCCAGCCCTCCACACCACGGGGGCCTGTTCAACCACCCCTCCATGGGCACCCCTCCACCGTCTACTATTCATCCAGCCCTCCACACCACGGGGTCCTGTTCATCCAGAGGCAACGCCACCGCTCACTGTTCATCCAACCCCCCCCCCCAACGCTCATTGTTCATCCAATCGATCGGCTTGAGTTAGCAGCAGTAGCGAAGGAATCGCTCGATCAGGTTCAGGTAACAGCCATCGATCGATCGCTCGGGTTCAGTAACGTGTAGCCTGCAGTGCAATCGCTCGGGTTCAGTTAGAGCCCAACGCCTCGCTCGGGTTCAGTTAGAGCCAACGCCTCGCACACACGCGCGTACGTGTACGAGAGAAACGCGCATCGCTCAGCCCCCGACCTCCCACCGTAACCGGGAACTCCCCGAAATTTTCCTCGCCCTCGCTTCTACCATGGTTTTTTCTGTCATGGACGGCCCAAAGAATGTCATGCAGCTGCGTATCCGGCCCGCCCAGGACGAAAAGCCCATTTTCTGTCATGATTTTTTGTCATAGAAGTAGGAGCCCACCACATCTATGATGATACTGGGTTTTGTCACAATTATCGTCATAGAAGTGTCATAAGTATGACAGAAAAAAGATTCGTTCGGCCCAAAATGTCACGGATGTGTCTTTTTTTGTAGTGATTTGTATGACTAGTTTATCTTGTGAGAGAAAAGGATGAACGAGGGAAGGCCTTATTTGCAAATGTGGAGAGGTGTGTGACGGTGTCCTGGACTAGGGGGTACTCACAACGTCGTCTCCCGACCAGCTGGATCGGGCCGAGGACCCCCATGGCGGTTCACTATTGGGCCAGTTCGGACAGCCCATGCCGCATACAAGGAGGATTCTACAAGACTTGGCGCCCAAGACAAGGACTCCTCTAAACCCTAGGCCTGCGGTGCATATATAAACCGAGGCCATGCTAGTCAATAGACAATCTCATATTCATTACTACAATCTCGTGGTAGATACATATACTCTTTACTACACCCATATGTATACAATCAAAAGCAACATGTAGGGTATTATCTCATCAGGAGAGCCCGAAGCTGGGTAAAACCCCGTGTCCATGTTACCATCGCTCCTAGACGCCTAGCTTAGGACCCCTACTACGAGATACGCCGGATATTGAACCGACAATGGTGCTTTCATTGAGAGCCTGCTGGCGGTCGCCACGGGGCAATGGGAATTCGGATCGTCTCCGGCGCGATCTACGCATCGGAGCCGAGCTTTATGGTCGATGTCGGCATCTTTTGTCGCCGGCTCGATTGGCCACCTTGGCTTAACCAAGAACTGTACCCTACCTCCGATCATCATGTTCGGACGAGAGCCTTCGTCAACATCAACTCCGATCTCTATCATGATCATGGAAGAATCATCCATCGAGCTCGGGGGCTCAACGTCAACATTGCCCTCGAGCGACCGTGCTGTTTTTTCCGAACAGCAAACTTGTATCCGCTACCACCACCTACTCGAGAATCGCTTTGACGATTCCTTCAGTGGAATTGTGCAGAATTAAATGTACAACAACCATGCCAAATTTCATCAAGTTCCGATGGAGAAATCTCTGGCAATCTACGATATACCGGAGCCCTGTCAAATCTGGACGGGAATCTGGATGAGTTTAGGGCGTGGTCTCCAGAGCCCAGCTCGGAGGTCCTTTGGAAGATCCAACCGTTCATCTATTGCGGAATTCCCATATCTACCACCCCTCCAAATGTCAGCTTGATCCGACGGTTCAAACTCTGGGAACCTTCCGATGAGTGGACCAATTTTCGGATCTGTTTTCTGCGCGAATACGAATCCGGCCCAAGTTCATGTTTCTTCATGAACGGAATATTGGACAACCCTTTTGAAGGAATTTTTTTCTAGGGTATTGTGCGTTGGTTTTAAACACGTACCCATAAAATTTGAAACCTCCTCCAAGGTAATCTTCACCATCACGCTAGTGTCAAACCAGTCCGGCAAAATTGCTCCACGGCTGCCGACCTGCGCTAGACACGTCGCCGCTTTGTTGAGCCGAGCTCAACTTCTTCGATCATCATCTCGGCAAGCCGAACAAGAGTTCGGCATCGCGAAGGATAAATCATCACCAACATCGCTGCCCCACGGATTACACGGAGCGGGCACAGCGGCATCGCCGCATGGTCACTTCATCAAACCGGCATTAACCGCGTCACAAGTCACGACCTGCATCAGCATGGCCGCACTGTTGCTTCTTCAAGCCGATGTCCATCACGCCGACCTGCTTCAACACCTCGGCTGACATGGCAGCTGCAACGTCTCCTCACCGACCTGCTCCGTCACCTCGGCTGGAACGGGGACTTGGCTATTTCTTCATCAACATACTCCGGTGACTTCGGCGTCACCAGCTGACCAACTTCGTCACGTTAGCTGGACCGAGGGCTTTGTCTCAGCAAGCCAACCTTTGCCAGCATCGCCATGCCGTTGCTTTATTGCCCATCAGGCAATGGGTGTGCGGATCGAGTCCCAATTTTGGGAGTCACCTTTCTTCGGATTGCTACAACAAATAAACCAGGTGCTATTTATCCTACTAATTGTTGCTTGTTTGGGTTTATTTTTCCCAAGGAATTATTACTCTGGTTTGTTCCATCATCTGTACGCGGGTCTATCAAATGGTGGCCGCATTAACAACGGTCACATGGTGGTTCGGTAATGGACTTCGACTACGTCACGTGGTCTCTTCGGCAAGCCGACGCCGTCGTCCCAATCGGCGTAAATCGGCTCGTGTGATCACCTTGTTGGTCGTGTTGCCATACTGACGTGTTCGGTTGCCTCGGGGACTTCGGCATCGTTGACAGAGCTCTACCTCATCGAGTGTTCGGAACACAGGCCATATGTCTTATATTACTCACTTTGCATAAATTATTAATTATGCAACACTTTTTTTAAATTTATTATTATTCCTATTATCTCTGGCTTGCACTATTTTCTGTGCACAGATAAAGGATCCGGATCGGGCAGCGTTGTCACCTCTGCGTACCAACGTACCACGTCACCTCGGCTGGACCAAGGGCTTCATCATCACTTCATTAACCCACACTGGGGACTTCGGCGTCACACTGCGGGCCTGCATTGGCCGTGCTATGTCGCCACTTCAGAGTGCCGAGCTCCTTGCTCCGCCACCTCGGGGCCGGCTTGGGGGTTGGGACCTTGTCCCACCGTATGCTCGGGTCGTGCATCGACACCGAGCACATTAACCAGCTAAGTCGCTTTTATGCTCAGAATTTTCAATTTTAAATTTTGTTCGGTTCGACCAAGCATTATACTTTTTTGGCAAAAAGTTGTTTGTGAAAACTTCCTTGTCAAAACTTTGTTTGTGACACACAAATTCAAATACCCCGTTTGCTTGGGGGCTTCCTTTATGAAGCCTTTCCTCTTGCATATGATTATACTTGTATGGCTTCGTTCCTTGTTCGTGTATTACCCCACAATATGCACCATGTTGACTTAAGTGTTCCGCAAGCTGGGTTGCCTTGCTCCTGTGTTTACCCCTACGTTCCTGATTGTTCGGCTAGGGAGTAAAGGGAGCACCTCTGCGATTGTCACAATCGGGTCATCCGAGCTCGGACCTCAGACTGGGTGAAGCCGAAAGCTAGCACTCTTATTGTTTTCAATTATGGTCGACACACAACGAAACTCGTGACTACAAAAAATCTATTGCACAAGTCTCATAGTAACAATGAGGAACCGAAGAAAGGTATCGGTGGAGGTACTATTTTCTTCAAAGATGCTTCTTACACTTCGTCAGTAATATAGCATAAGTTCCCTGAGCGCGCTTTGTCTGTTACAGCCTTATGGCCTGATTGCCTCGTTATCAGAAACACCGTCAATATTCTCGACAGGTGGAGTACATAACACTTTTCGGTCCTTGACCGAAGAGGGAGAAGCCGACGGTTGGTTAAGACGCGTTTAAAGTTCGGGTGAACACAAATATGATATAAGTACTTCCGTACATACAATCATTATACATAAAATTCTTTTGCCCAAGTCACTCGGGGGCTCTTAAATTAGTATGAGCCGTTTTATAATAAATGTTTTCTTCTTGGTCATTGCAAAATCTTTTTCTATCACTCCTTTTTTTGACGCGAGTGTGTGGTCAATAGCCGGGGAGCCTAGTCTCTCTCTCTCAAAGCCGTTCGAGTTTAGTTCGCTAAACTGGCCTAACGAGCAGTACTCCTCCTTCGGGATAGCAGGTTACAATCGTGGGCTGACCCGCTTGAGGTATTGAGATCGGATGTGTCATATTAATGCACGACAGAAGAACCCCTTTTTTCTTAGACCAATTTTCGGATTGGCACCGAACACTTGATCTAATTCGGACGTCAAGTTTTTACTAAATTTTTGGGTTTTCCAAGCGTATGGCACTTTTAAACTATTTGTATGTTTCCCGCATAAGTCTCGAAGTGCAACGCCGGACACCTTTAGAGATTCGGCGAAAACATTCTCGGATATTGCTATATATGCATCGGTTTCGAATTGTGTCTTCGGTCAATAGTTGGGTTGCCCGGCTCCTGTGCTTGCCTCCTATGTTCCGCTTTGTTCGGCTAGGTGTGCAAAGGGAGAACTACTGCGACTGTGCTTCCAGCTCGCATGCTTAAGCACCTCAGTGGAGAAAGCCAAAAACTGACTGTCACAAGAAGCGTAAACTGGTCAACGATCCGATGACTATGTTAAATGACGGGCCATTCATTACATTGGCCGAAGTGTTTATGGCTTGACCTCGGCTGTCGTCGAACACTAACCGGGGGCTCGTAGCTAGCTCCCCTAGTTTAAAGCTCCTATGACTAAGTGAAAGTTATAAAGCCCGCATATTTGATTGCCTCGTTTCCGCTAACACAACCGCCTTCGGGCACCGAGACGTCGGCTAAGGGTTGTTTTGTTATTGCGAAAACACCCTGCGTAGCATCTACAATGGGGCGGAAGCCGACGATGGGCCACTTTCAACTGATAAACGGTCGCAACGGAGTCAAAATAAACATATCATCAGCGTTTGTATTTAATATACAAAGGCTACCTTCCGTAATCATCGTTATAAAGCCATACATATGCATCAATTTGACTTAAGATTTTGGCCAAGCTGGGTTGCCTGGCTCCTCTGCTTACCCCTACGTTCTCGATTGTTCGGCTAGGCGGTAAAGGGAGCACCTCTGTGATTGTTACTACCGGGTCATCCGAGTTAGTACCTCAGACTGGGTGAAGTCGAAAGCTAGCAATCTTAAAGGATCACATTGGTCGGCAACGACGGAAGTAAAAAAATTGGTTCATTAATACCATAGAGTTCGGGAACTTTCGCCGAACTAAATCCTCAATATTTTCCTCCTACATTGATCGGAGGTGAGTCTTGATGATCATGATAAGCATGAAAACCCAAAGAAAGGAACCGATAGCGGGACTATTTTCTTTGGAAGATGTTTCTTACGTTAAAACGTAATATAACATATCTCTTCGTGTACCTTTGTTTATAAAACCGTATGACCGGATTGCCTTGTTTGCCGTAAAACTTTGTCCTTATAATGGCTTTATAAAGTAGGACAGAAACTCCCCAGCTACTGGCCGAGGAGGTTGAAGCCGATGGTCGGTCAACAAAGTTTTGTACAATGCGGATTTGAGCATTAATGATGAAAAGTACTTGGATACATAGAATCATTACACATAAAATTTGCGAGTAAAATCCATTTACTGCAATCCATCTTTTAAACCCCTTGGGGCCTACATTGGTGAGCTCGGATTTCGACCAGCTCTAAACTCTTTTAAGAGATCTTTATTCTCTTTCCGAGAATTTTGTGTTAAACACAACAAAATTTTCTGCCAAACGGATATGGATCCTTAATTCGGCCACCCGTGCCCACATTAAGGCTCGGGGGCTACTGGGCTTTGCGCTCATTATTTACAAATATTAAAGGGGCACATCGATCCCCTAATCTGGTGTTGCCACCCGACCAGTGTCTCGGGGGCTACTACATTGCCTATTCAATGCAGAAAATTCAAAGTGCTCAGTGTTCGGCATAACCGAATTATGGACAAGCGCGTCTTCGAACGACAATAAGTACCATATGGGACTTATCCGGCATCAAGCTGATATATCACGGCGACTTCTCATGACCCTCTCTCAGGGGCCCGTCCGCCGATCACTATTACCTCTAATATATTACACTGCATTTCTATTCCTATGTATGCTACCGAGCTAGGAGTTGATCCTCAGGCCGATTTCATGACCTGGGTCTCAGGGGCTACCAGGATCAGCAGTTTTATGTTTTCCTTCAGGTGCATCTTGGATTTCAGGCCGATAGACACCTTGAGGGCTACTGGCAATACATCTCGTCAGCAAATAAATTTATACCCATCGGAAATAAAATCCGCAAACAATCAGCCCATGACCGAGGTGCTGAGCCACCTCGGAAGAAGTTCGGCATATAGCTCAAATGCAGTTTGGCGTTGGAGCTCGACTATAACAATACTCTTCGGATACAGTCTGGCGTTGGAGCTCGGATACATTCTGGCATTGGAGCTCGGAAGCGGTCCGGCGTTGGTGCTCGGCTGTAGAAGATACCTCGAATGCAGTCTGGCGTTGGAGCTCGGATGCAAGAGGACATTGCCGCCCGGGAACAACTTCAAGCCCGTGGTGTGGCGTAAAAATAACAGGGCATTGATAAAGGCCGGGAACTTAAAGGGACTCCTCGGATACCTGACGTGTAAACTCTTCGAATGCACTTCAGCGATCCTCAAGATCGAAGATGAGAAGATTCGTTGAACCAGTTTTCAAGACCGACGACCGAAGATGAAGAACAGTTCGGAAGAATCGAGGAGCGTCCCCAACTTGAAGACCGGTTCAGGGGGCTACTAATGGTGTCCTGGACTAGGGGGTACTCACCACGTCGTCTCCCGACCAGCTGGATCGGGCCGAGGACCCCCATGGCCGTTCACTATTGGGCCATTCGGACAGCCCATGCCGCATACAAGGAGGATTCTACAAGACTTGGCGCCCAAGACAAGGACTCCTCTAAACCCTAGGCCTATGGTGCATATATAAACCGAGGCCAGGCTAGTCAATAGAAAATCTCATATTCATTACTACAATCTCGTGGTAGATACATATACTCTGTACTACACCCATATGAATACAATCAAAAGCAGCATGTAGGGTATTATCTCATCAAGAGAGCCCGAAGTTGGGTAAAACCCCGTGTCCATGTTACCATCGCTCCCAGACGCCTAGCTTAGGACCCCTACTACGAGATACGCCGGATATTGAACCGACAGTGTGTGGGTACCTTTTTGCAAAATTGTCATAGTTTCTTTCCTATCCGTCAGATATAAATCGGACGGCCTATATTGTAGGATGGCAGGCACACCATCATCACCAACTCTGTTTTTCATAAGAGTGTATTTTATATTTTATAAGAGTGTAGATGTAGAGTAGATACAAGCCGACAGGTGGGCCCGATGGTAAAGAGATAATGTGATGCAACACTAGAGGTGCCACGTGGAGCGTTTAACTGGTCAACTAGTCGTGTCTTGAGCAAATACAGAGTTGTACGGTGAGCCCGTGACTGTATAATAACCACAAAATGTAAATGGTGACCGTAATGAGTGGATTCTGAAGTCCAATGTACGTATCGTGCTTTCGCTTCAAATACAATGATCGTCACTGTATATATCACGAGAGAAAGATGAAACATGCGTGAATGTGCTGGGGGCTTACTTTTAGAGGACCTGGAGATAGTTTGTGTGTGTACGTGAAAGGGGCATAGAGGGGGGTATGCGATGGAGAGAGAGATGCTCTTCGTTTCTCTTTATTATGACTAACTTTATATATAGTATAAAAATATACAAATTCACAGTGCAGAATAAATATCATTGTGGGCACCATGCAATGCAAATTAGCGTTCATACTCCTCCATATAACTTTGTAATGTTGTATATATGTAGAAATTCTAAAATAAGTTTTTGGCCACACTTTATTCAAAAGGAATGTTGTATGTGAAATAAACATGAAGAGAGGGCTTTTTAGATCAATGGGGTACGTGATGTAACATGTGTGAATGTGTAGTTGATGCATTTGGCAGGGCCTAGAGAGGTATGTGTGTGTATTACATATTCGAGAGAGGCATGGATAGAGGGGCCGGCGGGGGCGTGGGGGAGATAGCACGAGAAATGAGAGTGGTCTAGAGAGAGAGACGAATATGACGTCATGGCGAGAGATTCCCTTGAGTGTGTATATGCAAGGGGGGTGTGCATAGAGGCACCACGAGAATTTTTTGTGTGTGTGGTGTCTGTGTTGGTATGTGTGGGTGTGAGAAGATAACGAGACGTGGGGGCAGAGGGTGTGTCACCGCATGAGGTCCGGTGGGTCGAGGTGAGGCCCTTCGTTCGGTTCCGTCCTGCGCCACATTGGTCGTCCCATGACGCATTTAGGGAGACCCATGGATGACTAGTCGTACAAGACAAAGATAGCATAATTGTGAAGGACTCTGTGTCCACTGACAAAGCCGGCTAGGATTTGTAACCCTAGGTTCTCGGACTAAGGTAACCCCTTTATCTCTGATATTACTATTCATCCAACCTAACTTTAAGGGGCATCCTACAGAATGCTCTGCTAGAATCATACTCGTCGATTAGGAAGAGTGGTGTGAGACAATGCGTGAGAGATAGGCCTAAATATAATGTGCGTACAGGAGACACGTAGGCACGTCTATGTATATATAAAGGGTCGATGGGGATTGTGCGTGTGTATGCTTGCGAGAGGAAGAGTGCTTGTGATAAAGGTTAGTGAAAACAGTCATAAATGGTTACGAGAGGGAGGGAGGGTTATATCGAGAGCATGTGTGCGAGAAATACACCTCGGGAGAGAGTGTGCGAGCATGTGTGAGAGACCACCGATGGAGAGTGAAACTACACGTAAAAGACTGTTGTACACATTGATTAAAGATATAAATTGTATCCAAATATTAGGATGGGATCATGATATTTGCAATTCACGTAAGGAACGGTCATTGATCCATCAGACATCTTGATTCTATCAAATGTGAGCATGTCTATGTTATTATTCGACACAATTGATCCACATAGTTAGTATTTTGAACTCCAGACAATGCATCGCTTTAGCAATCGAATATAAACGTGAGTATAGTTCATGTTGTGTGTGTAAAGCACATTATACATATGAAAGTTACACAATGAACATTATAAATACCTACCTATGAACTAGCATACATTCGAATTCAACTTAAGGTGGTTTAAAAAAATTGAATTCAACATGAAGTCCATTCAATTATTTGAATTTGATATCATGGCATTTGTAAATCGAACCTAAATTATGGGGGCACCAATCTTTGCTCTGATTTTGTACATAATAGCATATGTAGTCGTGTACAAAATAGATTCAAATTTAGCTCCTCCATTCCAAAATAATCGTAGTTATAGGATTTTCAAGTGTCAAAATTTCAAAAAGAAGCGGATAATTTAATGAGGTTTTCAAACATACAAGGTCAAATTTAACGTTGTCTATTTAGGTCAATCCTCAAAGTTCAAGAGTACTCTAAACGTGAATGCTTGTGTTTCAAAATTTTGAACGAAGCGCCAAAAGAGCCTCTACTCGCCCGAAACCGCAGAGACCAATGTTTGGTAGTACAAGGAAATTACATTTCTAATAACTCCGACCCGTGTAACCTACCGGCCCGACGTCCAAAGGTCTAAACCGGGTAGGTTTGTAGCTTCTTCTAGACGCCACGCAACCGCCTCCGAAAAACATTCATACACAATGGTCGCCTAAGCACACATGCGCGCGGCAGAAATCGCTCCCGCCCACTATTTGGGACACCTGGGATTACCATCCTACCCCCGACCCGCATTAGGTCCGAAATTTAAGAGGGGGGCAAAGTTTGTACTTTCCCCAAATTTCAAACAAGCGTGTCCCATCTTCTGTTCAAAAAAGCCAAAAACAAGCGCGTCCCAGACCGAAACATGGTTCTCCCCCTCCCCCCCCGCCCCCCGCGCCCACCTGTCCGATTCCCCATTCATACTCCGTGGGCGCAAAAACTACCTCTCCACCAGCCGCGAAACCCCGGCGTCCTCCGTCCGCCACCCCATCCCACCCATCAACCGCCGCCCTCCTCCATCATGCACGAGCCGATACCCCGACGTCGTCGTCCACCGCAACCTCAACCGCAACTCCCTCCACGGCTAGTAGTTGAAGCCGAGGCCGAGCCGTCCGTACCCGAGCCAGTTCAACCACACCGTCCTGCGCCTCACCGCTGCCGCTCCAACTTCGCCACCCTCCACCGCACCAGAGCTGTTCCTGCTACGCCGTCCTTCGCCACCTCGGATCTGCTTCCCCTCCGCCGACATACGGCCACGGCAACACAGTCAACAATTTGGCCATGGGTTCGTCCAAGCCTGCACCCTCCTCCAGAACATCGGTTTGCCCGGCAAAAAGAAGAAGATCGGCGTGACATGTGGAGGCGACCACACCGGCAACCGAAAATGGTACTCCTCTTCCCTTATTCGTGCAAATCTTATGTGTCTACTTGCACGGTATTCATCCCACAGAAGACACTAGTTGACCGCTTCTTCTTGATACTAGATGTTCCTAGTTACTCGTGATGCACAAGGTTTCTCCTCATATACTATTTCACCTTAGCTAGAGGTCCGTCGCCCCACTGGATTTCAATTCCTGGTCAGTTGCTTCCCAATTAACGGAAGCATTCCCCGGCGTAACAAGCGCTAGTCCGCCTATTACGCCGGGGAAGCAGCGCCTCGGTGTTTATCTTAGGGGCGTGTGGGGCCTAGAGCTGCTGGCGGATCTGGACGTCGGCCGGGATTACAGGGATGGCCTGGGGGCGCTGCCAAGCATGGCGGTGGTGTGAGGTCGAGGGGAGGGCGGGGCGGCAGAGGCAGGGGTCTGGGCCGGTGGTCGCTGGCGGTTTGAGAAAGATCGTCAATAGTGACTAGCGGGAGGTAGACGAAGGCCATCTGCCCGTTCCTTATAGATCGGATGGTTCATAAAAAAATCGACCGACCTATTTATTTTCAGTCGACTGTTATCTTGATAGGACCACATGTGGTGGTGTGCTGGAGGAGTACCTGCATTTCATGTGCTCATATATTGCGAAATCATACGGAGTAGAATCTGATTTTGTTTGCCATGCAATGTTGTAGAGCTATCATATGTCTCCTGTCATTTATTTTTCAGCCACCTGCTATCTGCTACTTTTACAGTGCACTAGTTCTGCACACACTTCACCCATACTCTCACTATTGTGTTTTTATGCAAGGGTATTTCAGACCCTGCCTTGACAGAAGCAGAAAAGAATAGAGAGAAGTCGCTCCAGCATGGTACGCGGCTAGGCCAGACACGTTTGAAGGCTTTAAAGAGTGTAGTGTCAGCAGATGGAGACGGGGAACGTAGCTCTGGAGTTGATGATCTCGCTCGCCGTGAACCACCATCCCAGGTGCTTGCTTTAACTTCACGGTGTCATATGTGGTTGCAGGTTGCATATGGTGTCTAGCTTGTATTCGAAAGGCCGAAGTCGGTCTTTATCAAGATAAGGAAAGATATTTTTTACATGAACCACCATCCCGGGAGCACCATAAGACAAATAGCTAGTCAGGGCACTGGTCGAGCCAGTGACAGCCCTGCATAGACATGCATCACCTGGAAGCCAACTAAAAAGCCACGATGGTGGCGAAGTAGCCCGCCTCCCACCAGGCTCTCAGGTCCTAGATGATCATGCTCAACACTCCAGCCGGATGTCTAGCTTGTATTGCTTCCAATTTGGTTAAATTGCACCTGCTTAGCTTACACACTATACCTTTGAATATGACACGCCTTCCTGTTTTTGGTACATAGTAGTACATCTGTCTATTAACCATGTTCTTACATCAAACTAATGTTCTTGTGTATCCCTCATCAATCACTTATGATGAGGCAGTCAGGCCAGTGGACTACTGTGATAAAAGATCCTCATTTAAAGAATGCGGCGTCAGCCTCCCCACATGATTATCAAGAAAAAGCAAGGCTAGATGAAAATAGTGAACGCAGCTCTATAGTTGATTATCGCATTTCCCCTACACTAGCATCGCAGGTGCTTGCTCTAACTTGGCAGCGTGATATGTGGTTGCATGTTGCATATGGTGTCTAGATTGTAATTCTTCTAATCTGGTTAAATTGCATGTGCTATTCTGCTTAGTTTATACATTATACCTGTTAATGTGACATGCCTTCCTGTTTTTAGTACATAGTAGATCTCTCTATTAAGCATGTCCTCACATAAAACTATTGTCTTTCTGTATCCCGCATAAATCAATATGACGAGACACCTTCAGTATATGCAGTGTGATATTAGTTGCATCTTTGATATGATTTATAGCATGCGCTGCTTCTAATTTGTTGAAATGCCATTTATGATGGGACACTTTTAACTTGGCAGAGTCATATTGGTTGCATCTTTCACGTGGTGTCTAGCTTGCATTGCTTCTTATTTGGTGAAATGGTTTCTGCTTAGTTTACACAAATAGTTGTGAATATGCCATGTCATCCTGTTTTTCGTATTATTCCATCCTGGAATCATGTGTTTGCCTTACATCAAAGTAGTGATTGTCAGTATCATGCACGAATGAGTTCTGAAGAGTGAATTTTATTGATTTTTCTTGTCGGTTTTACTTGACAATTCAAAATCAATAAAGCGGAAGGAAGTTAGCAAGGCAGCGGATGAAGGTGCTCCTTCCAAATGGAGGGCCTCTACAGATTCTACTCCTCCATCCCCCTAAGATGATTTCCAAGACAACACATGCATAGACACTCAACGTAGCTGTGGTGGTGATGAGCACGTCTCCCCTAGTGCACCATCATAGGTGCCCCCTCTAACTTGGCACTGTTATATGTGGTTGCATGTTATGTATGATGTCTAGCTTGTATTTCTTCTAATTTTGTTGAATTTCATCTGCTTACTTTACACATTATACTTGTGACTAAGACACGTGTTCCTGTTTCTAGAACATACAATATCTGTCTATCACACCATGTTCTTACATCAAAGTACATTTGTTCTGAAGAACTAAATTGTTATTCGTTTTTCTTGTCGGCTTGACTTAACATGGCACAGAGAAAGAGGAAGCAAGACAGAACGACAAGGAAAGGGAAGCGGAACAATCCTGCAGATTCTGCTGGTACTGATGGTGCAATAGAAGGTCAAAGTCCAGTGGACAATTGTACCGACAGGGTATCCCGTGCTACACGAGCTGCAGAACAAGCCAAACAGAAACAAATATCTGCCACCAAACAAGCAGAGACAACCCTAGTTGTTGCAACACCTTCCACAGTACCACCAGCTGCACGATTTACTCGTTGGTCAACTCAGCTAGCAGCACGTTCGCAAGCTCCCTTGCCACCTGACACTACTTCTTCTGAAGCACTCTTGACACAAGATGAGTTGGCAAGATCAGATGAACTTTGTGAGCTTCAACAGCAAGAAGGTAGTTGCTGGAGTCAAGTTACAGTTGCATGCTTCTTTATATGTAGTCTCACAGTTTGATGTACACTAACACTTCCTATGTTTGTTGTTGGACTAGCACCTAGGCGCAAGAGGAAACAAACTTTAGGGATAATGCTCGATAGGTTAACTAAATCTAGAGGAGGAAGAATGGAGATCCGTTTTGAGGCAGGTTTAAAAAAGGCCACATGATGCTACAGAGTCAGCCAAGTTAGTATCAGAGGCAGCGGTTGCTGTTAGGTGTCATGTACGTATCCTCCCAACATGGATTCAGTACAGGAATGAAAAAGACGAAACCCAGTTCAACACCTTCCTCGACCATTTATCTGTAAGTATGGTTATGTATGGAAACTAGTAATATCATCTTGCTTTGTCCAATACTTTATAGGTTGCTGATAATGTGACTCCCATAATTTTCAACATATGAGGTTCAAGTTGGATAGCCAAGATGATGCAACCAGACAAGCTTGCACCCATGTTTTCAAGTCTGCTCTGCAAAAGTATCGGTATAACTTGAGGAAAACTAACTTTGAAGGCAAGGCTAACAGTGAACTTGCCCAAACATCTCCAGTGGAAAATATATCTGATGAAGACTGGAGAGGCCTCGTTAAACACTGGTCCGATCCGAAGTATCACGTACATTATATATATGTGATCAGATCACATGTTGAAGTCCTATTTACGCATGTGCCACACAAATCTATCTTCTTGTAGGCGAACTATTCAAAGAACAAGGCCGACTGTACGAAAGTGAAATTCCAACAGACGACAGGATCTCGTAGCTATATTGCACACTGCGAGGCTCTTGTAATTAGCTGTTGTTTCACTCTTTTCGATGTACCATATTATCAGATCTATATTGACTTGTTCCGAATGCAGAGGAAAGCCCGCAAGGACCAAAAAGTACCTGAACCAAATGTTGTAGAAATCTTCAAGGACTGTCACACCAGCAAGAAGAAGGGCATCACTACACCAGTCAATGCCGATGTTGTAAGTCCTTAATCCTCATGCCTTTTAACTACTACTTACTCGGACTTGTGCCTTGAACTACATGGTTTGCAGCCAATGTCTATTACTCTTTTCAATTTTATACACAATTGCCTTAGCGTATCATTGCACCTTATAAGGTTTAAAAGAGAGGAGTGATGTTCCTTTGATCTTGACCTGTAATCTAGTTCCGTGCTGGACTTGCCCACACAACGTTACAATTGCCTGTTTGTCTGTTCTCAGTTGTTTTGTGATATGAATGATGTCATACTATGCTTACCGTATTATAAACTTCGTCTCTTTATCCTTAGCCCTCAATACATTGTGAAGAAATAGACAATACATTAGCGATGGTACATGGTCATATGTTTGGAACCTGGTTTTATTATGTACTTTGCAATAAAATACAACTAATATTTTACATGGGTTCACCAGAATAAGTTCTGTATATAGACCAAAGCTATTTTGTTTGTTTTTGCTGCCTCCTTAATATCTTCTATTCTGGTACTACTAATGTAAAACCTCAACTTTTCAGCGAGTTATGGAAAAAATGGTGGAACCGCCACCTTCTGAAGGTGGCGATGCAACTATAACCGCAATGTCAGCTCTTGCTGCAGTGGGTCAGTACCTGTCCACTAACAGTGCCAAAAGCATGTTCCTGCGTAATACTGGGTTGGTTGTTAAGGCTATCTCGTCCAAACTGCCTCATGATCAAGATATGCAAGCTCAAAACAATGTTGTATCTGCGCTCCAGACACAAGTCCATTCCCTAACAGAGACCCTTTGTGAAACAAGGAGAGACATTGTTCGATGTTGTCAAGATATGCATGGTTTTGAAACCAGACTATCAGACATTTGCTATGTTGTTCAGGAGCCTAGGAAAACTGAAGGCGAAGGTTATGGTGCTCCATCAGACAATACAACATGAAAACGTAACAGTCAGGTCAAATGAACTGAGCTTCTGAACTTCTGGTGGTGCATTTATCTGCTAGACTGTTAACTTTTATGCCAACCTTCCTTTTGTTTTATAGTTGTAATTTGTTTTGGTGCGATACAAAATTTGTTCTTAACGTGCAGCCACCGGCTGAAGAAAACAGCAAGCCATTTTTGTATAGTGTAGGGTGTTCCCTATATTTGCACTGGTGGCAAACTTTGATGCCCACCGGCTGTAGTTAACATGGGCCTCCTATGGGTCGTAGAAACAATGGGCCTTCTAAGGGCCGTAGAAACAATGGGCCTTCTACGGGGCGTAGAAACAATGGGCCTTATACGGGCCGTAGACACAATGGGCCTTCTACGGGCCGTATCATCAATGGACCTTCTAAGGGCTGTAGAAACAATGGGCCTTCTACGGGGCGTAGAAACAATGGCCTTATACGGGTCGTAGACACAATGGGCCTTCTACGGGTCGTATCATCAATGGGCCTTCTACGGGTCGTATGATCGGTTGGCCAAACATGGGCCAATAACAGACCACATTATGGCTGTAAATGGGCTAGAGTTCAAATCGTCCGTTCATGGGCCGACCATAACGGGTCGTCGTTAATCGGCCATATTTGATGACGCTATGAAAATGGCCCAACGTATTAACGGGCCACAAACGGGCCGACTGTAACCATGGGCTGAATTTGGCCCACAAGCAGAAAATGATAGTAACGGGCCGTAAGTAAACGAATGCTGGAAATGAGCCCAAGAATAAATGGGCCCTGAGAAGGCCGAAAGATAACATGGGCTGGAAACGGCCCAACAGAATAATGGGCCGTTAATGGGTATAAAGTGATACACTGTTCATCACGGGCCAGTTTCACCACGTGCCGTTAATGGGTATAAAGTGATACACTGTTCATTACGGGCCAGTTTTACCACGGGCCGTTAATGGGCCGAGATTTACTAAGGGCCTCATATGGGCCGAAAGACGTCATGGGCCATACATGGGCCGGAAGTTAAAACAGGCTGGAATTATATTGGACGGCCCAGATGACGCTACTGGGCCTAATTCGGATAGGCCGTAAACGGGCCCTGGGTTAGCGGGCTGTAAATGGGCTATATGCGAACAGGCCGTTAACGGGCTTGCCGTGGGCCGGCCCGCCACCTTTTGACCAAGTCAAACGGGCCAGCCTTTTCATAGGAATGGGCCTCTATTGGGCCGTGCCACGTGTCGACGTATCATAGGCTCTTTGGGTCCAATGAGTGGATGACATCTGTCCCAACGGTGAGCCGACGCGTGTTTCCTCCAGCCAATGATGATTTTACACGTGGAAAATCCCCATTGGTCGGGTTATTAACGGGTTATCGGATCCAAAATCGGGCCCGATAGCTTAACGGCGTTCCGTTACGGTGGATGCCACATGTCGGTCACCCTTGACGAAAGCACTTCCGTGACGCGCGATTTATCGTCATGGAAGTGGACACTTCCGTGATGATAATTTTGGTAATGTCATGGAACACTTCTAGGACAGCACAGGTATGACTATCTTGATTCTGTCATAAAATCGTCATGGATGTACATGCATGACAAAAAACGCGACCTACTGTGACAAACACGTATCATCACGGAAGTGTATTTTTTTGTAGTGCACACGGTGAATCCCAGAAAAACATTTTGGTTCGTATGTATATCACACACAGTCAATTCAAGGAATACGTTTTCGTTCTTATGTACATCCCACATAGTCAATCTAGGGAAAACGTTTTCGTTCGGACGTACATCCCACACGGTTTTATGTGTATGCTCGTGTGTGAAAGGTGTAACTATCACACATGCTCTGCCTTGGTTAACTGTTTGCTTTCATTAACTACATCACACACGATTTGATGTAGAAAACTGTGTGGCATTGGGCTATCCATCGCAAGCGCTTTTACTGCTAGAACCGTTTGCAAAGGTCCATGACCGTCTGTTCTATTTTTATTTGTGCCTGTAATTTATTATTCTAATTGGAAATTTTGAAATACGAAACGTGCAATTCAAATTCTCAGCACAATGGTTCAACAACGAATCCATAAATAAAATTTCTAGTACAATATGTTCAGTAATTACAGGATTATGCAGCAATTAACTATGATGAACCGCGGTATTTAAAGGCGGTAAAGGTGAAGAGACAAGTGTAAATCATTTTGACTGCCGACGGTGTTGAAGAAGCGGAATGCCCATAATGTGCCTTCCTGCATGCCATAGGCACGAACCACTTTTGTCCAACCCCTTGTGACGATCGCCCGCCCATCCTTCACCACCCTCAGGAAGACTTCTAGAGCATTATCATGGTAGCATGAATTATATACTTTAACCTTAGTTGCCTCCACTCCGGTCATGTAGTTTGCAAGGTAATCATCAGTAAATAGGTTCGGAAACCACTGAAAAGAGAAAAATATCACATACTGAGGTCTAATAGAGTAACTTCTTATGGGCAGGGGGAAAAGGCAACACATTACTTACCATCCTAAAGTTGTCTTCGACAAAGTGTAAATAAAGAGCTTAATTCCAATCACCCGTTTAACAATCTTTGTTAGTTTCCTCACTTGACGCTTGTTCATGAATATCTCATTGCCCCATACGCAAAAGGGATCGAAGCGTGGATCAGTACCCCTCATATATGTACCTACAAGCAACCAGTAAATGTTAGAAGCTAAACTGAGATTGCACAAATGATGTAAAATACAACTACCTATGTTCCTAAGTACAAGTATTTTTTTTAGATTTCAATATGAACTACATACGGATGTATATAGAATTATAGATATAGTTTAGATTAGAATCTAGATTCACTCATTTTGCTCCTTATGTAGTCTATATTGGAATCTCTAAAAATACTTATATTTAGGAATTGATGGTGTATAAGACATGGGATGCAGCTACCTCGACGGCAAACAACAGCATCGCCCATTGTAGCCCTGTGTAAGTACATGGAAAGCCAATGTTAACTACAACAGGGTTAACATCCACCAGAAATAGCAAATGGTAATAAAACGACATCATCTGTAGTGATATCTTCATTTCGAAAGAGTAGCACGGTAGAAAAGGGACGGATTAAAAAATGGATACAGCTGTTAATTGCAACAGGCTTAACAACATCCTAATTCATGTTTTGTAAGTTTGTAGCCAGTGAAATACAACTCTTTAAAAATGGATACAACTGTTAATTGCAACAGCCGTAATGGCCATTGAAACCGGTACTGATAAAAATGCAATTGGCAGAGTTAAACATCACAGGGCAGGTGCCATCAGAGCAGATAATGGCCCAGTTGTCTATAAAAAGGTAGGGAAAATAGCTCAAACGTGTTAGGCATGTTTACTACAACATGCTTAATACATAGGCAGTACAAAACATAGCCATTAATTGCAACTGGTATTGGTAAGATTGAACTGGTGGGTACATACTTGGTAAGTCCTGAGAGGTAGTTGCTGGGGCACTTCATCTTGGCCAGAGCCCGCCCAAAGTCAGCGACGGCGGAGGCGAGCTGTTCCTCTAGGTCGAAGTGTGGATCAGTGCCACTGACATGTGTACCTACATGTAACCAGTAAATGGTAGAAGTTAAACTACAATGGCACAAATGATGTGAAATACTGTAAGACATGGGATGCAGCTAACCTTGACGACAAACAACAGCATCGGCCGTTATGACCCTATGTAAGTACATGGACAAGCGTGTTAAGTACAATAGGGTTAGCATCCACCAAAAATAGCAAATGGGGCAGCATCTCTAGTATGTCTTCATTGCGGAGAGTAGCATGGTAGCAAATGGACAGATTAAATGGATACAACTGTTAATTGCAACAGGCTTAACAACATCCTAAGTCATGTTTTGTAAGTTTGTAGCCATTGAAATGCAACTGTTTAAAAATGGATTCAACTGTTAATTGCAACAGGCTTACTAGACATTGAAACCGGTACTGATAAAAATGCAATTGGCATAGTTAAACATCACAAGGCAGGTACTGCCAGAGTAGAGAATGGCCCAGATGTCTATAAAAAGGTAGGGATAGTAGCAAAAACGTGTTAGGCATGTTTACTAGAACATGCTTAATACATCGACCGTACATAACATAGCCATTAATTGCAACTGGTATTGGTAAGATTGAACTGGTGAGTACATACTTGGTAAGTCCTGAGAGGTAGTTGCTGTGGCACTTCATCTTGGCCAGAGCTCGTCCAAAGTCAGCGATGGCGGAGGCGAGCTGTTCCTCCGGGTCGAAGCGTGGATCAGTGCCACTGACATGTGTACCTACAGGCAACCAGTAAATGGGTAGAAGTTAAACTGCAATTGCACAAATTATGTGAAATACTATAAGACATGGGATGCAGCTCACCTCGACGGCAAACAAAAGCATTGGCCGTTATGACCCTACATAAGTACATGGACAGGCATGTTAAGTGCAACAAGGTTAGCATCCACTAAAATAGCAAATGGGTACCATCTCTAGTGATATCCTGAGTCATGTATTGTAATTTTGTTGCTGGTATTGGTGAAATTGAGCTGGACACGGTAATATTTGAACATCACATAGTGTGTAGTACTGAAATAAACAAGGCACGAACATGCTTAATACATCAACCGTACAAATCATAGCCGTCGCAAGTGGTATTGGTAAGATTTAGCTGGTCAGATCTTACCTATTAAGTCCTGGGGGGTAGTCGTTGGGGACTTCATCTGGGCCAGAGCCTGCACCATGTCGGCAGCTGTGGCGGAGGCGAGGTGTTCCTCCGGGTCAACACGCATAGTGGCCATCGCGCCATGGACCACCATCAGCTCCTGGTGGGGGGATTTGGAGGCATGAGGATGTTTCGCAGGCGCCATTTAAGCAATCGGGCCGGGGACGTGATAGAGATCGATGGGTTACCTGACTGGATCCGAGCAGAACGTAGATGTGGTTGAAGTTGTCGTTGTGGCGGTGGCGGTTTGAGATGCCGGTAGGGGGAGGCGCGAGGGAGGGGGATACTGAGGGGAAGGGGATGTGGTTGGAGGAATAAATTCTGAAATCACGCACCCAATGAAAATTTCGGTGCGAAATTTGAAACTTGGGCGGGGGAAACACACAACGAAGACGAAGCGCGTAAAATACTCGTGTGCGAGAAAAAAGAAAGTTGGCGTCTCCAAAAAAAATGTACACGTGTACTTGATTTTTTTCGGTCAATGGTATGCCTGGTTTATTAGGAAATATCGCACAGGTAACTGACTTATGGGTCATTAATGCAAAAAACGCAGACGGGTACGGCATAGAAACCGTGTGTTTTGTGATCTTCTAATGATTAACGCAAAAAAACGCAGACGGGCACACATGCTAATCAACGCTCAAAGCCCTCAAAAGATGCTCTTACCGACATTATACGTTAATACTACAAACTTAAAGTACTACTGGTAATTTGCTCTAATACTACAAACTTAAACTACTTCTCACATGCTGGCCAAACGCCGGCGTTCTCCTTCCTGGCCTTGTAGGCGGCAGCCCACCGTGCTTCGATCTCCGCCAAGCTCTCCTCACCACGGTGTGCGGCCTCTTTTTTCTAGCGGTGGCGGGACTCTCTTTTCTTGACTGATTTCTGCCTTTTCCGCTCCTTCTGTGCGGCTTTGGTTGCCTCTATATCCACCACCCATTCAGCCATGGCAGCCTCAAAGTCCGCCCATGTAACTGTCTAGCCGGCGGCGGCGATGAACTCGGCACGGCGAGATGCCAACGCTTCCTTACCGTGTGCGCGGTCACGGGCGGCGAGGAACGCGGCGCGGCGGGATGCCATCGCTTCCTTACCAGTTACTGTGCGCCGCGGTGCCATGGACGACGCCTGGAGAGAGCTCCGGGACGGAGGGGCTGGGCAGCCGTACAGTGCAGTGGTATTCAAGAGCTCAACCACAAACGACAACAGAAATTTGGCTTCCCTTACAATTTTGCTCGTTCATTATTGCACACGGTTCATCTCCGTCGCTTCCGAAAACAGTGTGCGCTGAGCCTATTGTGTGTTGCGTTATGATTGGCCGGAACCCCGGCCACGCGGATCACGCGTGTGCACCATTGGATGCGCTGCGATCGAATGGCAAGCCACGTCCCTCACATCACACCCGTGCACCTGTAGCTGGATTGGATTTATATGCGCTAAATGCCTAGAAAATGCACATAATCCCCTAAATATGGTAACTGAGCCCGGAAAAATGCCAAATTTGAACACGGTGATTTGCAGGGTGTATGTTCGCCGTAGAAAAAAACTCCAGGGCAAAGAACGAAGAGAATTTGGATTCCCCTTCAATCTTGAGGATTTCCCTTTCGAAAGCATGGAACTTCCTCGGTGATGGTTCGATTTATGAAGGGCGTGCATGACAACATAAGCCAAACCTTCTCAAAATTTTACCAAGGCATGGTGAGGTCATACCATGGCACCATGCCAGGCGGCATGTTGTTTAAGCATTTATTTCATTTTTATAGTTTAAAACCCAACAAACAGACATTTGTGGTTGACTATTCCCAAATATTTCATCGAAATGGCTGTCCATTCCTTGTAAAAGGCATGAGAATTTACTAAATGGCACGAGCATGGTTTTCTAGGCCGTTCTTGTGGACCCTTTCATGCATCAATTGTTTGAACTTGAATTATGCGCATTAGTGCCTAGGAAATGCACATAATCCCCTAAATATGGCAAATGAACCCGGAAAAGTGCCAAATTTGAACACTGTGATTTGAAGGTTGTATATTCACCGTAGAAAAAACTCGTGGACAAAGGACAAAGGAAATTTGGACCCCCCCCTTCAATCTTGGTGATTTCCCCCTTGGAACCATGAAACTTCCTCGATGATGGTTCGATTTATGAAAGGCGCGCATCACGACATAATGAAAACATTCTCCAATTTTTACCAGGGCATGGTGAGGCCATACCATGGCACCAAGCCAGGCGTCATGTTTTCCAACCATGTGTTTCATTTTTTGTATAGTTGTTAACCAAGTAAATGACGCATTTATGGGTGACTATTGCCACACATTTCCTTGAAATATCTGCCCATTCCTTGTAAAAGGCATGAGAATGTGCTAAATAACATGAGCATGGTTTTCCAGATCGTTCTTGTGCACCTTTTCATGCGTAGATTGTTTGAATTTGAATTATGTTCATTAATGCCTAGAAAAAGCACATAATCCCCTAAATATGGTAAATGAGCCCGGAAAAATGCCAAATTTGAACACGTTGCATTTGAGGCGGTATGTTGATCGTTGGAAAAAAACTGAATGGCAAACTAGGACGGAAATTAGGATTCCCCTTCAATCTTGGAGATTTTCCCTCTCGAAAGCATGGAACTTCCTCGGTGATGGTTCGATTTATGAAGGGCGTGCATGATGACATAAGCCAAACCTTCTCAAAGTTTTACCAGGGCATGGTGAGGTCATACCATGGCAGCATGCTAGGCGTCATGTTTTTTAAGCATTTATTTCATTTTTTCTATAGTTGAAAACCCAACAAACAAACATTTGTGGTTGACTATTGCCACACATTTCATCGAAATATCTGTCCATTCCTTGTAAAAGGCATGAGAATTTACTAAATGGCACGAGCATGGTTTTCTAGGCCGTTCTTATGGACCATTTCATGCATCAATTGTTTGAACTTAAATTATGCGCATTAATGCCTAGGAAATGCACATAATCCCCTAAATATGGCAAATGAACCCAGAAAAGTGCCAAATTTGAACACGGTGATTTGCAGGTTGTATGCTCATCATAGAAAAAAAACTCATGGACAAAGGACAAAGGAAATTTGGACCCCCCTTAATTCTTGGTGATTTCCCCCTCAAAACCATGAAACTTCCTCAGATGACGGTTCATTTTATGAAAGGCGCGCATCACGACATAAGGAAAACATTCTCCAATTTTTACCAGGGGCATGGTGAGGCCATACCATGGCACCACACCAGGCGTCATGTTTTCCAACCATGTGTTTCATTTTTTGTATAGCACGGGCATGGTTTTCTAGACCGTTCTTCTGCACCTTTTCATGCACCGATTGTTCGAATTTGAATTATGTGCATAATTAATGCCTAGAAAATGCACACAATCCCCTAAATATGGTAAATGAGTTCGGAAAAATGTCAAATTTGAACACGTTTCATTTGAGGCGGTATGTTGATCGTTGGAAAAAAACTGAAAGACAAACTAGGACGGAAATATGGATTCCCCTTCAATCTTGGTGATTTCCCTCTCGAAAGCATTGAACTTCCTCGGTGATGGTTCGATTTATGAAGGGCGTGCATGAAGACATAAATCAAACCTTCTCAACTTTTAACCAGGGCACGGTGAGGCCATACCATGGCACCATGCCAGTCGTCAAGTTTTTCAAGCACACATTTCATTGTTCTATAGTTGATAACCCAGTAAATGACGCGTTTGTGGTTGACTCCATTGAAATCCCTGCCCATTCCTTGTAAAAGGCTTGAGAAATTACTAAATACCACGAGTATGGTTTTTCCAGACCGTTCTTGTGCACCCTTTCAAGCACCAATTGTTTGAATTTGAATTACGTGCATTAATGCCTACAAAATGCACACCTAAATATTGCCCGGTAAAGTGTCAAATTTGAACACGGTGATTAGCAGGGTTTATCTTCATCGTAGAAAAAACTCATGGATGAAAGACAAAGGAAATTCAGATTCCCATTCAATCTCGGTGATTTACTATCGCACACGGTTCATCTCCGTCGCCTCTGCGAACCGTGTGTGTTCACTCACACATGCAAAAGGAAAACAAAACCCTCGCCCACTTCGTCCCCACTCACTCGCCGGGACTCCTCCGCAACTCTGCACCCTAAGCTCGACGGCTGTTGGCGGCGACCGTAGGACGTGCTCCAAACGGCACCGGATTTCGCCTCCACCGCTTTCCGCCGCCTATCTGCACCGACATTCTAGACTCTGGCCGACTGGGGTTTTCTGCGGGATTGGGCCAGGGATTTTTCTCATGGAGAAGGTAATCAACTTAAGTAGAGAAATACTCACTCATCTCTTATCGCAGTCCATCCGTCGCTGTTAATCAACCGGCGGAAATTGTCATGGAATCATTTTTGTTCTAGCTGATTCATGGGTGTTCATTCATGTGTGCACAGTGCAAGCACAAATCAGGCAACTGTGGTCGTGGCCAGTCAGAAACGAAGTTCTATCTCACCATTCCGGATGACTTCAGGGAGCGCTCGGTATGTTCAACCTCAACCTACCACGGTCGGCATGGCCTAAATTTGTGAACATATACCGTCTGTTGCTACATTATCTATATATTTGCATCAAATCTTTGTTACATTATCTATTTTTAATTCTATATTTTTGTACTTTGCTTGCATCTATATATGGATATGTTCTATCAGTTACTCCCATATTTGCATCTTGCTCGGTTATTTCAATATATCTAATTTACGATCTTAATTTCATTTCAAGCAGTACATCCCTTGCTTTGTAAGAACAGGAGTAGAAGGAAATCTTGGGCTTTACTTTGCTGATGACTCCCAGGATGTCATATTGACAACGCAACATGGATTTACAATGATGGTTAGCATAATACTCGATAAAGATGGTCACTCCTAATTTAATGCGAACCTTTGGAGAAAAATGTGTAAGTGTTATGAACTGAAAGCTGGCAATAAAATTCTAGTGCGTGCACCACAGCCTAGTCTAATTAACATGGATGTTTACTTCCCCAACGTCATCAGCCAATCAAAGTCTGATCGAGGTTAGTGTCCTTTCAACTTTCTCCATGCTGTCATATTACTAGTTAAGCAACCAATTGATCACTATTTAAGCAACCAGTTGTGACATCATATTTTGACTCCGTTCCTAGGCAGTAACAAATTCTGTTTACCAATTTATGCGCACTATATATTCTTCTGCCATGTTCTGAATAAATAATACCTTTCCACCTTTTAAGCAGGATATGTTGGATGCATAGTGAACGATCTGTATGTTACTAAGCGTACCAAATTTCACTGGAAGGAGTTGAAGCATGTCATAAACTTTGTTGATAATCTAATAGAGATAGCACATCGTATGAACGCTGGATTTTGGAAGGGATTAATTAGACCTATGGTGCACACACTGAACATGACCAATTGTGTGCACAAAGCGCTGGTAAAAAGTCTTATTTTAATGTTGATGCTCATAAACTATATATATCTTCAACGATATGTTACAATTGTTTTTTATTCTACATGTCAACATAAATTGCCCCCTGTAGCCGTTCCTGGATCGATTTCCCAGCGTGGTCGAATTACACTTGTGCCTGCTAATAACGCCAAAGTGATTGCAAGGTCCTGCATTTCCCGCAAAAATGGAACCATTCAAATTAGTAAGTTCTCGCTTCTCGTGGCAATGCATCCATATTGGAAAATTGGAGACACTGTTCTACTCCTGCTCTACCAAGGCACAGGAGGGCTCTTCCTTTTCATTGACGAGATACCGAGTCGCCGTGATCAAGCTGCTTCCAGTGGATAGTTGTGGCTGTTGGCCCTCAACCTCTTAAAATGTGCTAGCTGTTACTATATATATATTAAGTATGTAGATATGGACCATATGGTTGTTGGCCCTTAGCCTCTTAAAATGTGAGAGTTGTTACTATGTTAAGTATGTAGATATGGACCATATGGTTGTCAAAACCGTGTCACGAAGATCCTCCTTTTGTCGAATAGTGTAACCACTATATATATGTTACTCAAATGTTGTTACCCAAGTTCATAAATTTTCATGGAAAGTATTAGTATCATACATAGTTCATTGAGTTTAAGTGTGTGCCCGATGTCCAGAAGGCATTTGCATATTAACTGTCCATATTGCAAATTCACACACATGTTCACATAAGGAAACGTATGTAACATACTAATCATCGCACACGAGTACTCGCAGACGCATCGTGTGCGATACTCCTAGCCACCGCAAGCAACTAGTTTGCATTTTTCAAAGTTTTTTGTGCACACAGAATCACACACGAAGTAACTGTATTGACCGTCTGTGTTGTAATTTCTCATCGCAAACAGTTCATCCGAGTCGGCTGTTTACCACGTATCACACACATCTTGTTTACACGACTCGTTTGTGTTCTTTTGGATCATCGCAAATAGTTCATCCATGTGAACTGTATGCTGCATATCACACACATCTTGTTAAGTTGAACCATTTCTGTAGTGTTCCCTAATCGAAAACAGTTCGTCCGAGTTAACCATATGCCGTATATCACACACACATTGATATGGCTGCACGTTTCTGTTGTTTTACCTCATCGCAAATAGTTTGAATGGATTAACCGTGTGTCCTGCATCGCACACACATTGTTATGGCTGCCCGTTTCTGTTGTTCTGCCTCATCGCAGACAGTTTGAATGGATTAACCGTATGCCCTTCATCGCACACGCGACTAAAACCTGAACCCTGTTTGATGCATACATCATCGCAAATGTTTTGCACCTTTTTGACGGGTTTTTTACTCCACCGTTTGCGATTATTGCATCGCACACAGTTTTATCAAAGGGTCTCTGATCGTAGTGTCGCGTTAGTAGTCTCCTGCAGTAGTGACATGTAGACCCATGGTACCCATCTAAAATCTTCTTGTGCCGTGTAGTTTCCCACGCTTTGTGTTCTTTCAGTGCTGCTTTGTCTTGAACTGATATGATTTGAACCGTGTCTATATTTTGATTTGGCAAGACAATGCAGTGACCATAGGACATAGATATATGTTTGTTTGATGCCTTTATTATGAACTACTTGGCAATATAAGACTTGGTAGTTTAATCCTGTCCACCTTACTAATGAACTGGTTCACCAAAATGAGTTTCATATACTAGTACATGCTAAACCTATTATGTGTCTGCTTGTTTCTTATTTTAGAATGCTGACAGAATATTGGGGAATAGTGCCTTATTAAGCAATGGTAAAGGAAGTAATGCAGTTAAGGTTCAGGATAGTGAGACATCCCTGTTGGTCTCCAACAAAGCTGATAAAACAGCTAAGGAAAACTATCTTGAAGACAGTGAGACAACCCCAAAGTCCTGTCTTGGTTTAGTGTTTGAGTTACTGGCCACTACCGCTTGCACAAGCTATTCAAACTCACTATCTGAATCAGTCCGGTTTCTTGAGTCTCAACTACAAGCTGAAAGACATCGATCGGCTGTGCTGCGACAAGAACCGGAAGTCCCTGGAGCACTCAGATGCATACTTTCTGGTGCAATAACAAGCGTTGGAGGATTTTATCGCCAAACAGGACAAAGCTAATAAGATTGCTAAGCTTATAGCCAACATGGTGGATACCCAGGATAACGTTTCTTGAGCTCTTCTGAAGTTGTTTCAGTTATGGACTTGTTTTGCTGCCACGTTTATTTGCACTGGTGGCCAATTTAGATGGCCAGTGTATGTAATATGCTGCTTTGTTCCCTATATTTGCACTGGTGGCGAACTTTGATGCCCAGTGGATGTAATATGTGTAATAGCCTAACGTTAGTTTCTTGCTTATTTATTTCCTTATTGTCTTGTTAAGTTGTTTGCTGTAGTCACTATAGTTATTTGTCCGCGTTTTTCTAGTGGCCACAATAACCTATTTTTAGAACTAGGCCACAATAACCATGGCAACACACGGACTGTTGCACTACTGCAGGATGCTGCTAACGCGACACTATGATCAGAGACACTTCGACGAAACTGTGTGCGATGCAATAATCGCAAATGGTGGTGTAAAAGAAAAGTCAAAAAAGGTGCAAAACATTTGCGATGCCGGAGCCATCAAACACGGTTCAGATTTTAGTTGCGTGTGTGATGCAGGGCATACGGTTCAGTTCAATGAACTGTTTGCGATGAGGAGGAACAAAAGAAACAGGTAGCCAGATGAAGGCGTGTGCGATATACAGCATACGGTTCACTCGGATGAACTGTTTTTGATGAAGAGGAACAATAGAAACGGGCAGCTAGATAAAGGTGTGTGCAATTGAGGGGATACGCTTCAGTGGGATTAACTGTTTGCGATTAGGCAACAGAACAGAAACGGGTCAGCCAGATCAAAGTGTCTGCGATTATTAGCAAAAAACGTGTCTGCGATTGATGGCATACACTCCACACGGATGAACTGTTTGCGATTAGCTACAACAAACTGAAACAGTTAGATAGATCAATGTGTGTGCGCTAGACGGGCACACACATTCTAATTAAAAGAAGCGTGCGCGATGGTAATAACGAGCGCGCATGGTTGTTGGAACAAGACGTGTGCGGACGTTGCCTATTGCGGTGCACCCTATGGTGCAAACGCCATGTACGCGACCGAGAAGGCGTACGTGCCCACGTTACGCCTTCTGGGAATAGTGCCGCTCTTATAACCATCAGCAAATTTTGAGCCTGCGTCCCATCACATTCCAAATTGCAAACCTGTTCACACCGATCAAAACCTAAACGGTTTCCCACTTAGGAGCGTATTAGTACTCGGTTATAAAAACTACTACTCCAAGATGACTGCACATTCCTCCTCAACTCCTCATCCACAAAAACAAACAATTCATCATCGTTCCCTTGCGTCTGCCATGGCCAGCGTGAGTTCTAGGTCGAGAGATTGCCACCAGGGAGATGCGAGCATGGAAGCGGAAGCACGTGAGATGTCCCGCCTCACCGCGAACGCAGTCGGCATGTCCTGCCACACGGTTGTAACAGCACAGAGGTCCCGTCGCGCCACTGAAGCAGCACGGAGGTCCCGCCGCGCCGTCGATGCAGCAGACTGGTCTGGCCGCACCGCGGAAGCAGAAGAGATGTCCCGCCACGCCGCAAATGCAGCAGAGATGTCCTCCCGCACCGCGGCGGCCTGGGAAAATGTCTCGCGAGCAGGCGAGGACTCTTACAGGCACATGCATGCGATCGTCCATAGCCAGATGGATCAGAACTCCGGCTGGGCGAGGTTGCAGGATGACATGAAAGCTTCTTTTGAACAGGCTACCGGCGTCATCCGGCAACTAAATGAGAGCAATGCGAAGCTCTGGGCCGAGCGCGACCTGCTGAGGGCGAAGATCGTTGGAAGTGCAGAGCAGCAGGAGGAGACCACTGCCTTGTTGAAGAGGACTGGCGTCATCGTCGTGAAACTTATGGACGAGAATGCCATGCTACGCATCGAGCGCAGAAGGCTGGTGGAGGAATTCATGGATGCTCTCAAGCAGCATCTTGAGGACAAGAAAGATCTCATCACCGCTCGCCACGGAGACTAGTTCCCACGGCCTGCAGCAACGCATCAAGAAAGTAGAGATCTGCGAGCCAAATCGTTGTCTTCCTTCTTCTTTTGCCCTTCTATATTTCAGGCGTTGCCGCATGTGGCTTTTTTAATTATGTTCCTAAATATGTAAGACAATTATTATCCATTGTCATCGTCCTTATATTCATCATGCTTGCTATAAGTCGCAGCCAATGCTATATAGGTCCGTCGGATCTTACATCAAGATCCATGCAAAACTTTCTTTTCAGATTTTCATTTTTCTCTCTTAAATCTCAGTCCAGTGAGATATATAGCCACGCCGTAGAATAGGGGCTCGAGCGCCATTAATGGAGACATTGGGAGGGAGGTGCGCGGCGGGTAGCGGTCAAAGGGCTCTCCTCCCGATGAGCATGCGCAGGGGTCTGATTGCACGCCTCCCGTACACAAATAGCTACCCTGCATGGCACCTCCAAGCCAATAAAAAAAGGGGACGCATGGCGGCACGTAATTGGTAAGTAGAACGCCCATGGTTTCAATAATACTTGTGTTTCCGGTTTGTAACGTGATAGCACTTGTTCCAAAATGACTTTGTTGATTGTTAATGTGTGTGCCTTCGAAATCGGACAGAAAAATTACCACAACATGTTGGTGCCATGTCATGACACCATGCCAAGTTTCATGATTTCCAGGCGTGTTTTGGATTTACAGGAATTAAAAACCAAGTTTCTCAATCGTTCCGGCCAAGCCACGACGCCCAGATGTTTGAATTTCATTCCCATCTCTTGCATGGGACCTAGAAATTCACCCAAGGACACACATGTGATTTTTCAACCAACTTTGGTGCACTGGAGCATGTGCTTGTAGTTCAAATTTGAATTATGCACATTAAATGCCCAGAAACTCAATTAATGTATAAAAGGCCAAACGAACCCCGAAAAATCCAAAATTAAACACAACACTCCTGTTGTTCTATGTTGACACTAGAAATTTTTTGAAAGCAATAAGAGACAACGGATATCGTTCCGACCCCAAAGGTGGCACGTTCCCTACCGAAACCATCACGCTTGTTGTGAGAAGCTCTGGTTTGTGAGAAGCTTATACCCAAACCTGCCCCAAATGCGACAAAAAATTTACCACGGCATGTTGATGTCACTCCATGATAGCATGCCAAGTTTCATGAATTTCAGACGAGTTTTGGATTTACTAGAATTTAAAAACCAGGTATCTCAACGTTTTGCCGGCAATCAACAGTGCCCTGGTGTTTGAATTTCATTCCCATCTCTTGCATGGGACCTAGAAATTCACCCAAGGACACACATGTGATTTTTCAACCAACTTTGGCGCACTAGAGCATGTGCTTGTAGTTCAAATTTGAATTATGCACATTAAATGCCCAGAAACTCAATTAATGTATAAAAAAGGCCAAACGAACCCCGAAAAATTCCAAAATTAAACACAACACTCCTGTTGTTCTACGTTGACACTAGAAATTTTTTGAAAGCAATAAGAGGCAACGGATATCGTTTCGTCCCCAAAGGTGGCACGTTCCCTACCAAAACCATCATGCTTGTTGTGAGAAGCTCTAGTTTGTGAGAAGCTTATACCCAAACCTGCCCCAAATGGGACAAACATTTTACCACGGCATGTTGATGCCGCTCCATGATAGCATGCCAAGTTTCATGAATTTCAGACAAGTTTTGGATTTACTAGAATTCTAAAACCTGGCATCTCAACGTTTTGCCGGCAATCAAAAGTGCCCTGGTGTTTGAAATTCATTCCCATTTCTTGCATGGGACCTACAAATTCACCCAAGGACACACATGTGATTTTCAACCAACTTTGGTGCACTGGAGCATGTGCTTGTAGTTCAAATTTGAATTATGCACATTAAATGCCCAGAAACCCAATTAATGTATAAAAAGGCCAAACGAACCCTGAAAATTCCAAAATTAAACACAACACTCATGTTGTTCTATGTTGACACTAGAAAATTTATGAAAGCAATAAGCTGCAACGGATATCGTTCCGTCCCCAAGGGTGGCACGTTCCCTATCGAAACCATCACGCTTGTTGTGAGAAGCTCTGGTTTGTGAGAAGCTTATACCCAAACCTGCCCCAAATGGGACAAAAAAATTACCATGGCAGGTTGATGCCCCTCCATGATAGCATGCCAAGTTTCATGAATTTCAGACGAGTTTTGGATTTACTAGAATTTAAAAACCAAGCATCTCAACATTTTGCCGGCAATCAACAGTTCCCTGGTATTTGAATTTCATTCCCATTTCTTGCATGGGACCTAGAAATTCACCCAAGGACACACATGTGATTTTTCAACCAACTTTGGTGCACTCGAGCATGTGCTTGTAGTTCAAATTTGAATTATGCACATTAAATGCCCAGAAACCCAATTAATGTACAAAAAGGCCAAACGAACCTTGAAAAATTCCAAAATTAAACACAACACTCATGTTGTTCTATGTTGACACTAGAATTTTTTTGAAAGCAATAAGAGGCAACGGATATCGTTTGTCCCCAAAGGTGGCACGTTCCCTACCGAAACCATCGCGCTTGTTGTGAGAAGCTCTGGTTTGTGAGAAGCTTATACCCAAACCTGCCCCAAATGGGACAAAAAATTTACCACGGCATGTTGATGCCGCTCCATGATAGCATGCAAAGTTTCATGAATTTCAGACGAGTTTTGGATTTACTAGAATTTAAAAACCAGGTATCTCAACATTTTGCCGGCAATCAACAGTGCCCTGGTGTTTGAAATTCATTCCCTTTTCTTGCATGGGACCTAAGCATGCACCCAAGGACACAGATTTGATTTTTCAACCAATTTGTATGCACTAGAGCATGTGCATGTATTTCAAATTTGAATTATGCACATAAAATGCCTAGAAAACCAAGTTAATGTATAAAAATGTCCAAACGAACCCCAATAAATTCCAAAACTTAACACAACACTCCTGTTGTTCTATGTTGGCACTAGAAATTTTTTGAAAGCAATAAGAGGCAACGGATATCGTTCCGTCCCCAAAGGTGGCACGTTCCGTACCGAAACCATCACGCTTGTTGTGAGAAGCTCTGGTTTGTGAGAAGCTTATACCCAAACATGTCCCCAAATAGGACAATTTTTTTACCACGGCATGTTGATGCTGCTCCATGATACCATGCCAAGTTTCATGAATTTCAGACGAGTTTTGGATTTACTAGAATTTAAAAACCAGGTATCTCAACTTTTTGCCGGCAATCAACAGTGCCCTTGTGTTTGAAATTCATTCCCATTTCTTGCATGGGACCTAAGCATGCACCCAAGGACACATATTTGATTTTTCAACCAATTTATATGCACCGGAGCATGTGCATGTATTTTAGTTTTGAATTGTGCACCTGAAATGGCTAGAAAACCAGTTTACTAATTCCAATTCTTTTACGACACACATATAGTTGCATGTTCACTGCAGATGAAAGCTCTAGCAATTCAAACACCGTCCATTGCCACAGTGACCCAATTATGTAATACAAATCAAGATGAAAAATCAAGTAGATCCCACACAGCTTATTATCACCAACCGTGTGAGATGTAGTACAAAATATCCTGGAGCACGATCAGTGTATAGTACACCTATGGCTTACGCAAGAAGGTGCGTTGGCTACAGTCCACAGCCGGCGTGTCAAGCACACTAGCTCGCTCCCCAAATACTCCCGCCTCTGCATCCCTCACAATCTCGAAAATATTACTGCCTCGTAATCTCGAAAATATCTACCGCTTGGAAGGTTTTAATGTTTGATAGCACACGATTAGTATGTGCGGACCGTGTGCGATGTCTGTTACTCCCGCTCTGCTTTAGTCCCTTGATTCAAATTTTCAGTAGCCCCGGCATTTTACTCCTGCCTCTGCATCCCTCGCAATCTCAAAAATATCTGCTTGCCTTGATCCAAATTTTCAGTAGCCTCGCCTTGTTACTCCCGCCTAGTAAAATTTTCAGTTGCCGCTATATTTCCTCAAACACCACCTTGCCCCCCCCGCCCCTCCACACACACCACACACTCCCCAAAACCTCCGCTCACACAGAAACACACAACCCTCGAAACCATTGGTAGGTCGCTGCCATCGCCGGCGCCTCCATCCTCAACATCTGCCTGTGTGCCGGGGAGCTCGAGGAGCCAATGGCTAAAAAGAGGTTTATCACAGCCTTTTCGCCCTACGCCAGCAAGGTGGCCGCCGAGGTGTCCCTGTCGTCCTCCGCGGGCTCGATCCGCCGTCGCCGGTCCCCCGATCCGCCCACCGCCGCACCCCTACGCTGGTTCGAGGACTTCCCTGTCCTCCCTCAGACCCGGCAGCCGATGAGGTCCTACCTCGAGGTCTGACAGCAGCGGTGGGGGACGTGGGTCCTCGAGATTACAGATCGGGAGACCCACACCCGCCGGTGGCTCGGTAGCTTCCAGACGGCCGAGCTCGCGGCCATGGAGTTCGACCGCTGGCAGCTCCGCTACAACGGTGCGGCGGCTAGGCTCATTTTCCCCTTCAGCACAAGTCCGGTCGACCTCGTTCCTCCGGAGCCAGGGTGGTGAGCTCGGTTATGGCGCGGGAGGACCACGAGGCGTGGGAGCGCCTCGAGGCCGAGGCCGCCGACGAGGCCTACATGCAAGAGCTCCGCCGGCAGCATCCGCGGCTCGTGGAGGCGGAGCGGGCGATCTTTGCCGGCGCGGAGGGCGGCAAGGTTATCGCGCTCTCCTCCGATGACGAGGTCAAAGGCGGCGAGGATGGCGGCGGCGAGGATGGCGGCGCGGAGGGTGGCGAGGTTATCGCGCTCTCCTCTGATGACAAGGTCGAAGGCGGCGGCGACGGCGGCGTGGAGGGCCTCAAGGTGGGCCCTGAGGACGAGGAGATCGACGTCGACGAGTGGAGGAGTGCCTTCCCCAACGACCCCGACGATGGCACCGGATCGGGCCCGGCTCACGGCACACCATACATGACGAGGAAGTATTGGCTTGACCTCTACTTCGACCGAAAATAGTTTAGCTTAGTTTAAATTTATGTTTTATGTTCGGTTATGCAAAACTATCTATCTTTATGTTTAAATGCATGCTACTTTCGGTTGAACCTGCTTTGAACCTGATCAAATTGAAGCTTACAACATTAAGTTTAGGTTATCGACTAGAAAAGGACAAAAAATGTTGGAGTATATATATCCACTAAGGGTTTTAGTCCTTTAACTTTTAGAGGATCGGCTAGAGATGGCCTTATGACTTGTTTATTTCAGTTCTTCACCATGTGATACTCTATATGTGCAACTATTTTCCATGCAGTTCAATTTAATCAATAACAGTTTCAACAATACCACTATGAATTATGATATTTGGTTGTTGTTAAGGATATTGCAGTTAACATGCCTTTTCTTTTTTTAACAATAACTAGTGTACTTTAGACCTGCACAATACCAGTTTGAATGACTATTTTCTTGTTTTTAAATGTTTTGCCTGATGCAGTTAACACACCTTTCCACTTCTTGTTTTGCTTAACTAGCGTGCTTATGTCGGCACACTGAAGCTATCATTTGTAGATTATGTTGTCTACCATGGATATATGGAAGGAAATATACCCTAGAGGCAATAATAAAGTTGTTATTTATATTTCCTTATATCATGATAAATGTTTATTATTCATGCTAGAATTGTATTAACCAGAAACTTAGTACATGTGTCAATGCATAGGCAAAACAGAGTGTCCCTTGTATGCCTCTACTTGGCTAGCTCATTAATCAAAAGATGGTTATGTTTCCTGACCATAGACATGTGTTGTCATTTGATGAACGGGATCACATCATGAGAGAATGATGTGATGGAAAAGATCCATCTGTTAGCTTAGCATAATGATCGTTGAGTTTTTATTGCTATTGCTTTCTTCATGACTTACACATGTTCCTCTGACTATGAGATAACGCAACTCCTGAATACCGAAGGAACACAATGTGTGCTATCAAACGTCACAACGTAACTGGGTGATTATAAAGATGCTCTATAGGTGTCTCCGAAGGTGTTTGCTGGGTTGGCATAGATCGAGATTAGGATTTTTCAGTCCGTGTATCGGAAAGGTATCTCTGGGCCCTCTCGGTAATGCACATCACTATAAGCCTTGCAAGCAATGTGACTAATGAGGTAGTTGCAGGATGATGCATTACGGATCGAGTAAAGAGACTTGCCGGTAACGAGATTGAACTAGGTATGATGATACCGACGATCGAATCTCGGGCAAGTAACATACCGATGACAAAGGGAACAACGTATGTTGTTATGCGGTTTGACCGATAAAGATCTTCGTAGAATATGTAGGAGCCAATATGAGCATCCAGGTTCCGCTATTGGTTATTGACCGGAGATGTGTCTCGGTCATGTCTACATAGTTCTCGAACCCGTAGGGTCCGCACGCTTAACGTTCGATGACGATTTGTATTATGAGTTATGTGATTCGATGTACCGAAGGTTGTTCGGAGTCCCGGATGAGATCATGGACATGACGAGGAGTCTCGAAATGGTCGAGATGTAAAGATCGATATATTGGAAGGCTATATTCGGACATCGGAAAGGTTCCGAGTGATTCGGGTATTTTTTGAAGTACATGAGAGTTATGGGAATTCGCCGGGGAAGTAATGGGCCTTAATGGGCTTTAGTGGAAAGGAGAGGAGGGCCTCAAGGGGTGGTCGTGCGCCCCCCCCCACCATGGGCTGGTTCGAATTGGACTAGGAGGGGGGCGCCGCCCTCTTTCCTTCTCCTACTAGGAATAGGAAAGAGGAGGGGAATCCTACTTGGACTGGGGAGTCCTAGTAGGATTCCCCACACCTGGCGCGCCCCCTAGGGCCGGCCACCTCTCCCCCCCCCTCCTTTATATACGTGGCCAGAGGGCACCCCATAGACGCACAAGTTGATTGTTTAGCCGTGTGCGGTGCCCCCCTCCACAGATTTCCACCTCGGTCATATCGTTGTAGTGCTTAGGCGAAGCCCTGCGTCGGTAAGTTCATCATCACCGTCATCACGCCGTCGTGCTGACGAAACTCTCCCTCGGCCTCAGCTGGATCAAGAGTATGAGGGACGTCACCAAGCTGAATGTGTGCAGATTGCGGAGGTGCCGTGCGTTTGGTACTTGATCGGTTGGATCGCGAAGACGTTCGACTACATCAACCACGTTACTTAACGCTTCCACTTTTGGTCTACGAGGGTACGTGGACAACACTCTCCCCTCTCATTGCTATGCATCACCTAGATAGATCTTGCGTGATCGTAGGAAAATTTTGAAATTACTGCGTTCCCCAACAGTGCCATCCGAGCCAGGTCTATGCGTACATGTTATATGCACGAGTAGAACACAAAGAGTTGTGGGCGATAATAGGCATACTGCTTACCAGCATGTCATACTTTGATTCGGCGGTATTGTTGGATGAAGCCGCTCAGGCCGACATTACGCATGCGCTTACGCGAGACTGGTTCTACCGACGTGCTTCGCACACAGGTGGCTAGTGGGTGTCTGTTTCTCCAACTTTAGTTGAATCGAGTGTGACTACACCCGGTCCTTGTTGAAGGTTAAAACAACAAACTTGACGAGAAATTGTTGTGGTTTTGATGTGTAGGTAAGAACGGTTCTTGCTAAGCCCATAGCAGCCATGTAAAACTTGCAACAAAAAAGTAGAGGATGTCTAACTTGTTTTTGCAGGGCATATTGTGATGTGATATGGTCAAGACGTGATTATATAAATTGTTTTATGAGATGATCATGTTTTGTAACACAGTTATCGGCAACTGGCAGGAGCCATATGGTTGTCGCTTTATTGTATGAAATGCAATCGCCATGTAATTGATTTACTTTATCACTAAGCGGTAGCGATAGTCGTAGAAGCAATAGTTGGCGAGACGACAACGATGCTTCGATGGAGATCAAGGTGTCAAGCCGGTGACGATGGTGATCATGATGGTGCTTTGGAGATGGAGATCAAAGGCACAAGATGATGATGGCCATATCATATCACTTATATTGATTGCATGTGATGTTTATCCTTTATGCATCTTATTTTTCATAGTTCGGCAGTAGCATTATAAGATGATCTCTCACTAAATTTCAAGGTATAAGTGTTCTCCCTGAGTATGTACCATTGCGATAGTTCGTCGTGCCAAGACACCACGTGATGATCGGGTGTGATAAGCTCTACGTTCACATACAACAGGTGCAAGCCAGTTTTGCACATGCAGAATACTCGGGTTAAACTTGAAGAGCCTAGCATATGCAGATATGGCCTTGGAACACTGAGACCGAAAGGTCGAGCGTGAATCATATAGTAGATATGATCAACATAGTGATGTTCACCATTGAAAACTACTCCATCTCATGTGTTGATCGGACATGGTTTAGTTGATATGGATCACGTGATCACTTAGATGATTAGAGGGATGTCTATCTAAGTGGGAGTTCTTAAGTAATATGATTAATTGAACTTTAATTTATCATGAACTTAGTCCTGATAGTATTTGCATAACTATGTTGTAGATCAATAGCTCGCGATGTAGCTCCCCATTTTTTTATATGTTCCTAGAGAAAAACTATGTTGAAAGATGATAGTAGCAATGATGCGGACTAGGTCCGTGATCTGAGGATTATCCTCATTGCTCCACAGAAGAATTATGTCCTTGATGCACCGCTAGGTGACGGACCTATTGCAGGAGCAGATGCAGACGTTATGAACGTTTGGCAAAGCTGGGTATGATGACTACTTAATAGTTTAGTGCACCATGCTTTACGGCTTAGAACTGGGACTTCAAAAACGTTTTAAACGCCACAGAGCATATAAGATGTTCTAAGAGTTGAAATTGGTATTTCATACTCATGCCCGTGTCGAGAGGTATGAGACCTCTGACAGTAATTTGCCTACAAGATGGAGGAGAATAGCTCAACCAGTGAGCATGTGCTCAGATTGTCTGGGTACTACAATTGCTTGAATCAAGTGGGAGTTAATCTTCCAGATAAGATAGTAATTGACAAAGTTCTCTAGTCACTATCACCAAGTTACTAGAACTTAGTGATGAACTATAATATGCAAGGGAAGACGAAAGTAATTCCCAAGCTCTTCGCGATGCTGAAATCGGCGAAGGTAGAAATCAAGAAATAGCATCAAGTGTTGATGGTTAACAAGACCACTAGTTTCAAGAAAAGGGCAAAGGGAAAGAAAGAGGAACTTCAAATAAGAATAGCAAGCAAGTTGTTGCTCCCATGTAGAAGCCCAAAGCTAGACCCAAGCCTAGAACTGAGTGCTTCTACTGCAAAGGAAATGGTCACTGGAAGTGGAACTGCCCTAGATATTTGGCGGATAAGAAGGATGGCAAAGTGAACAAAAGTATATTTGATATACATGTTATTGATGTGTACTTTACTAGTGTTTATAGCAACCCCTCAGTATTTGATACTGGTTTAGTTGCTAAGAGTAGTAACTAAAAAGAGGAGTTGCAGAGTGAACACACACTAGTTATGGGCAAAGTGACGATGTGTGTTGGAAATGATTCCAAGGTTGATAAGATCACCATCGCACACTCCCTCTACCTTCGAGATTAGTGTTCGACCAAAATAAATGTTATTTCGTGTTTGCGTTGAGCATGAATATGATTGGATCATGTTTATTGCAATACGGTTATTCATTTAAGTCAAAGAATAATTGTTGTTCTGTTTACATGAATAAAACCTTCTATGGTCATACACTTAATATAAATGGTTTATTGAATCTCGATCGTAATGATACACATATTCATAATATTGATGCCAAAAGATGCAAAGTTCATAATGATAGTGCAACATATTTGTGGCACTGCCGTTTAGGTCATATTGGTGTAAAGCGCATGAAGAAACTCCATGCTAATGGGCTTTTGGAATCACTTGATTATGAATCACTTGATGCTTGCGAACCATGCCTCATGGGCAAGATGACTAAGACTCCGTTCTCCGGAACAATGGAGTGAGCAACAGACTTGTTGGAAATAATACATACTGATGTATGCGGTCCGATGAGTGTTGAGGCTCGCGGCGGGTATCGTTGTTTTCTAACCTTCACAGATGATTTGAGCAGATATGGGTATATCTACTTGATGAAACATAAAGTCTGAAACATTTGAAAAGTTCAAAGAATTTCAGAGTGAAGTGGAAAATCATCGTAACAAGAAAATAAAGTTTCTATGATCTGATCGTGGAGGCGAATATTTGAGTTACGAGTTTGGTCTTCATTTGAAACAATGTGAAATAGTTTCGCAACTCATGCCACCTGGAACACCACAGCGTAATGGTGTGTCCAAACGTCATAACCGTACTTTATTAGATATGGTGCGATCTATGATGTCTCTTACCGATTTACCACTATCGTTTTGGGGTTATGCATTATAGATAGCTGCATTCACGTTAAATAGGGCACCATCTAAATCCGTTGAGACGACACCAAATGAATTGTGGTTTGGCAAGAAACCTAAGCTGTCGTTTCTTAAAAGTTTGGGGCGGCGATGCTTATGTGAAAAGTTTCAACCTGATAAGCTCGAACCCAAATCGGAGAAATGTATCTTCATAGGATACCCAAAGGAAACTATTCGGAACACCTTCTATCACATATCCGAAGGCAAGATATTCGTTGCTAAAATGGATACTTTCTAAAGAAGGAGTTTCTCTCGAAAGAAGTGAGTGGGAGGAAAGTAGAACTTGAAGAGGTAATTGTACCTTCTCCCGAATTGGAAAGTAGTTCATCACAGAAATCAGTTCCAGTGATTCCTACACCAATTAGTGAGGAAGCTAATGATGATGATCATGAAACTTCAGATCAAGTTACTACCGAACCTCGTAGGTAAACCAGAGTACGGTCAGCACCAAAGTGGTACGGTAATCCTGTTCTGGAAGTCATGTTACTAGACTGAGGGAGTCCTGGATTAGGGGGTCCTCGGACAGCCGGACTATATCCTTTGGCCGGACTGTTGGACTATGAAGATACAAGATTGAAGACTTCGACACGTGTCCGGATGGGACTCTCCTTGGCGTGGAAGGCAAGCTTGGCAATACGGATATGTAGATCTCCTCCCTTGTAACCGACTCTGGGTAACCCTAGCCCCCTCCGGTGTCTATATAAACCGGAGGGTTTAGTCCGTAGGACAACAACAATCATACCATAGGCTAGCTTCTAGGGTTTAGCCTCTTCGATCTCGTGGTAGATCAACTCTTGTAATACTCATATCATCAAGACCAATCAAGCAGGAAGTAGGGTATTACCTCCATCGAGAGGGCCCGAACCTAAGTAAACATCGTGTCCCCCGCCTCCTGTTACCATCCGCCTTAGACGCACAGTTCGGGACCCCCTACCCGAGATCCGCCGGTTTTGACACCAACATTGGTGCTTTTATTGAGAGTTCCACTGTGCCGTCACCACAAGGTTTGATGGCTCCTTCGATCATCAGCAACGATGCAATCCAGGGTGAGGTTTTCCTCCCCGGACAGATCTTCGTATTCGGCGGCTTCGCACTGCGGGCCAACTCACTTGGCCATCTAGAGGAGATCGAGAGCTACGCCCCTGGCCGTCAGGTCAGGTTTGGAAACTTGAACTATACTGCCGACATCCACGGAGACTTGATCTTCAATGGATTCGAGCCCATGTCAGGTGCGCCGCTCAGTTACGACGAGCATGACTTAGCTCTGCCGTCAGACAAGGTCCGGGAGATCACACCTGCAACCACTCCGGCCTTTAATCCAAAACAAATTGCGCCATCTGAGGACGGGTGGATGGACCCCGCCACGAAGGCCGCACACTCAGTGGCGATAGAGCCGAATACTGACTTCACCTCCTACGAGACCCGTGTTGCCGAACCGTTGGATTCGTCCCCGGCCATGGGCTCCGAGCCGCCTGCGTCTGTGCCTATCGAATCCGATTGGGCACCGATCATGGAGTTTAGCTCCGCGGATATCTTTCAGCACTTGCCCTTTGGCGACGTGCTAAACTCGTTGAGGTCTCTCTCCCTGTTAGGAGACCCTTGGCCGAACTATGTACGGCTAGAATGGGATGCGGACGACGAAGAAATTCGCTGCCCACCCACCACCCACTTAGTAGCCTCTGTCGACGATTTAACCGACATGCACAACTTCGGCTCCAAAGACATCGACGGTATGGACGACGATGCAGGAGACGAACAAGAACCACCGCCCATAGGGCGCTGGACTGCCACCTCATCATATGATATATACATGGTGGACACCCCCAAAGAAGGCGATGGCGATAGGACAGCGGAGGATAATCCCCCCAAGAAGCAATCCAAGCACCGACTTCAGCGGCGCCGCTCTAAGTCCCGCCATAGCAAAAGCAGTGATACCGGTACAAGAGACAATAACACTCCGGATAGTGCCGAAGACGATGACAATCCCCCCAGCTAGACCTAGAGCGGGAGGATGAACAAGCTAGCCCTCCGGAACAGGCAGCAGACGGGGAATCGGAGGATGACAATTACATGCCTCTCTCCGAAGACGAGGTGAGCCTCGGCGATGAAGAATTTATCGTGCCTGAGGATCCCGTCGAACAGGAGCGCTTCAAGCGCCGGCTTATAGCCACAGCAAACAGCCTGAAGAAAAAGCAACAACAGCTTCGAGCTGATCAAGATCTGCTAGCGGATAGATGGACTGAAGTCCTTGCGGCCGAGGAATACGAACTCGAACGCCCAACCAAGAGTTACCCAAAGCGCAGGTTGCTACCCCAACTCAAGGAGGAAGCATTAAAACCTACATTACCAGCGTATGATATGGCTGATCGGCCACCTCATGGCCGAGACAGAGGGGCATATCAGCCCGAAGTCCAGCCCGCACCCCGTCGCCAGACAAACAAAAACACTAAGGCCCGGGGCAACACGCGGGACCTGCTAGACGTATTGGAAAACAAAGCAGGACATACAAGATCGATCTACGGATCACGGGGTTGCGCCCTAACGCGTGACGACTATAGTCACGCCGGATACACTAAAAGCAAATCCGGCCGGGCCGAATACAGTAGACAAGACTCGTATGAACTGCGTCGTGACATAGCCCGGCACAGAGGCGCCGCACACCCCCTATGCTTCACCGATGAAGTAATGGATCATGAATTCCCAGAAGGATTCAAACCCGTGAACATTGAGTCATACGATGGCACAATAGACCCCGCGGTATGGATCGAGGATTTCCTCCTCCACATCCACATGGCACGCGGTGACGATCTACATGCCATCAAGTACCTCCCACTAAAACTCAAAGGACCAGCTCGGCATTGGCTGAATAGCCTGCCAGCAAACTCCATTGGCAGTTGGGAGAATTTGGAAGATGCATTCCTTGACAACTTCCAGGGAACTTATGTGCGACCACCAGATGCTGATGACTTGAGCCACATAACCCAACAGCCTGGGGAATCGGCCAGGAAATTCTGGACTCGGATCTTAACAAAAAAGAACCAAATCGTCGATTGTCCAGATGCCGAGGCCTTAGCGGCATTTAAACATAACATCCGGGACGAGTGGCTTGCCCGACACCTCGGCCAAGAGAAGCCGAAGTCCATGGCAGCCCTCACGACACTCATGACCCGCTTTTGCGCGGGCGAGGACAGCTGGCTGGCTCGCAGCAACAAGACATCAAGGAATCCTGGCACCTCAGATGCCAAAGATACTAACGGCAGACCACGTCGCAATAGACACAAGCGCCGCAACAACGGCGATAATGCTGAAGACATAGCAGTCAATGCCGGATTTAGTGGCTCTAAATCCGGTCAGCAGAAAAGGCCGTTCAAAAGAAGCAATCCGGGCCCGTCCAGTTTGGGCCGCATACTCGATCGCTCGTGTCAAATTCACGGCACCCCCGATAAGCCAGCCAATCACACCAACAGAGAGTGCTGGGTGTTCAAGCAGGCCGGCAAGTTGAATGCCGAAAACAAGGACAAGGGGCTGCATAGCAACGACGAGGAGGAGCCTCGGCCACCGAACACAGGAGGACAGAAGAGGTTCCCTCCACAAGTGAAAACGGTGAACATGATATACGCAACCCATATTCCCAAGAGGGAACGGAAGCGTGCACTAAGGGACATCTATGCGATGGAGCCAGTCGCCCCAAAGTTCAACCCATGGTCTTCTTGTCCGATCACTTTCGATCGTAGGGACCACCCCACTAGTATCCGTCATGGCTTCGGCCGCATTGGTCCTTGATCCCATCATTGACGGATTTCACCTCACCCGAGTCCTTATGGACGGCGGCAGCAGCCTGAACTTGCTTTATCAGGATACAGTGCGCAAAACGGGTATAGACCCCTGAAGGATCAAACCCACTAAAACCACCTTTAAAGGTGTCATCCCAGGTGTAGAGGCCCGTTGCACGGGCTCAATCACACTGGAAGTGGTCTTCGGATCTCTGGACGACTTCCAAAGCGAGGAGTTAATCTTCGATATCGTCCCGTTCCGCAGTGGCTATCACGCATTGCTCGGACGAACCGCATTTGCCAGATTCAATGTGGTGCCGCATTATGCATACCTCAAGCTCAAAATGCCAGGACCTCATGGGGTTATAACAGTCAATGGAAACACAGAACGCTCGCTCCGCACGGAGGAGCACACTGCGGCCCTCGCAGCAGAAGCACAAAGCAGCCTTTTAAGGCAAACCGCCAATTCGGCGATAAAGCCCCCGGACACCTTCAAGCGAGTCCAGAGTAACCTGCAACAGGATCGCCTGGCACATTCAGAGCTCGCCTAGCAATTTGGCCTCCGTCCTAGTCCGAGTCAAGCGACGAAATATGTGCCGCGCGTACATAATTACGCACTAAAAATACCATGGGCATAGGCGGGGGCACGGCCAGGACACGCCCCACAATGCGGCTCAACCGCCTCAGGGGTTGTATACCTTTATCATTTTCTCTCTTTCAGGACCTTACTCTCTGGAAGCCCTTTTCGGCAGTCTGATTGCTGGACGCATTACGGGAAGGAAATACCAAGGAGGCAAGAAGCTAAGATGTACAAGGGAATCCCCAGGTGGTCTCTGATAACGATCGAAATACCTGTTTTAAATACCCATACGCAGCTTGCCTTTGGATAGGACATGTCAAATAGTCCTATTCTTTGCTTATTGCACTACTTGTATCCGTACGCTTCGACGTATTATTTAAATAACAATACATAGCATTAGTCCATTATTGCATTACCCTTTCTTTTTTCTCTTGTCTGTTTATTTACGACAAATTGCACCCGTACATTCTGGTACGACTAGTACGCCAGGGGCTTTAGTATACCCCATAAATACGGCGTGAGAAGTCTGAACACTTTCGACAGTGCGGCACCCTGAACTTATAGCATTATATGCATCAGCTCCGAATCATGTCTTGGGTCAATAGTTGGGTTTGCCCGGCTCCCATGTTTTGGTACCTTATGTTCCGCAAAATCGGCTAAGGTAGCACTGGGAGAACTACTGCGATTGTGTCCCGGTTCTTCCGGACGAGCACCTCAGTAGAGAAAGCCGAAAATTGACTGTCATGATAAGGCGAGAGCTGGTCGCTGTTTGAGAGGTCTCAAGTCCTTAAAGACTTTTTCCGCTTCGGGCGAGGAGTCGGCCTTGCCCGACTTAGGCGTACATAGCGCCCCAAATTCGGCCTTCGGAATACTAGGGGCTTCGCCAAAATTTAAAATTGTAGACTTCTATGGCTATGTGAGTGTGATAAAGCCTTATGGTCCGATTGCCTGGTTCGTTGCGCTGAACACCTCCGTCGAAGGACCCAAAATTGGGACAAAGAGTGCTCAGATTTATCCCGAACACCCCAGTACTAGTTACATGTGGGCAGAAGCCGATGACTGGCCAACTCTCAGATTTTATAAACGGGCACACAGAAGGTAATATTTTAAATTCACAAGCGTTGCATAGCGCAAATAAACTTGTTTCATATTACAGGATCGCATGAGTACATTTATTAGAATATTACATCCTTCGCACATTCATCCGCCACAAGGCGAGCACCCTTCAGGACACTTTCATAATACTTTTCGGGGTGGCGATGCTCCTTGCCTTCCGGCGGCCCCTCCTTCACCAGCTTTTCGGCGTCCAGCTTCGCCCAGTGCACCTTCGCCCGGGCAGAAGCCCTGCGTGCACCCTCGATGCAGATGGACCGCTTTATGACTTCAAGCCGTGGGCAGGCATTCACAAGCCGCCTCACCAGACCGAAGTAGCTATCAGGCAGGGGCTCGCCAGGCCACATCCGGACTATAAGACCCTTCATGGCCTGTTCGGCCGCCTTGTGGAGCTCGACCAGTTGCTTCAGCTGGTCGCTCAAGGGCATTGGGTGTTCGGTCCTAGTATACTGAGACCAGAACAACTTCTCCGTCGAGCTCCCCTCCTCGGCCCGGTAGAACTCCGCGGCATCTGACACACTGTGGGGTAGATCTGCGAACGCTCCTGGAGAGCTCCGAACTCGGGTAAGTAAAAAGAAAGTTTCCTTCACATGCTTGCTTTGCATAATGAATGCCTTACCCGCCGCTATCTTCTTAACCGCCTCAATTTCCTGGAGGGCCTTTTGGGCTTCGCCCTTGGCATGTTGTGCGCTTTCGAGGGCCTTCGCAAGCTCGGGCCCTTGCATCTTCGAGTCAAGCTCCAAGGACTCATGCTTCTTGACGAGAGCCTGGAGCTCTTGCTGCACCTCGCCTACTCGGGCTTCTTGTTTCTCTCGCTCGCTGCGCTCCTTGGCCGCTTTGTCTTCGGCCTCGGATAGCGCCTTCTGCAGGGCCGCCACTTCGGTCGTGGCCCCTAGCAAAATTCATGACGATCCTATTATTCCAAAACCAAATTTTTCTTTATAATATACAGACGGGGTATCACTTACCTTTGTTCTCTTTGAGCTGCCTCTTGGTAAGGCCGAGCTCTTCCTTGGACCGCTCAAGGTCCCGCTTCAGTGCGGCGACCTCCGCAGTACGTGCGGCAGCGGCCAGCAGTGAAGCCTGCATACGTACATAGACATATTATGATTAGACTCCTGCGATTTTTTGATCCTCTATTCGGCCTTCCTTCACGAACGCCAAACAGAGCATCAGGGGCTACTGTCTATGCGGTAACATTCTATTATAATTTGATTACTTACCTCAAAGCCTGTTAGGAGGCTGGCACAGGCTTCAGTCAGTCCGTTCTTGGCGGACTGAACCCTCTTGACCACCGCGCCCATAATGGTGCGGTGCTCTTCGTCAATGGAAGCGCCGCGAAGCACTTCTAGCAAGTTGTCCGATGCCTCTGGATGAACAGAGGCCATCGGCACAGACGGCTTGCCCCCCTTAGCAAGGGGTTGCCTGACAGAATCCAGAACCACTGGAGGTTCCGGCGCCGTATTCGGCTTGGGGCTAGACTTGCTGCCCCCGGCGTTAGGGCCCAAGGGAATCTTGCCCCTCGTGCGCCCAGCGCCTGGAATGTCGCCTTGGGGCGCCTCCAGAACTGTCTCCCCCTGGTTCAGTTCCCTTTGAGACAACACCTCAGCATCGTCCGTAGGGTGGGGGGAGAGGGCGGTCGGGAGAGAATCGCTGTTCATATCCGACGAGCCCAAAGAATCATCCGACGAAGATACGTCGATGTGGGCTCGGGATGGGCTGCATAATCATGCGCAGCGTGATAAGAAACAGTACTATAAGACGTATCAAGAATTATTATGATATCCGGATACTCACGACTTCGCCAGGGGCTTGTCCCTGGGTAACCACTCCTCGTTGCTGAAAGCGGCCGTTGTGGAGCAGTTCGGGAGGAGGGTCCTTCCCTTCTTGGACCCTTCGGCCTCCCCTGATGGGGCGGCCTTCCTTTGCTTGCCCCCCGGCTGGGGGGGAGAACTTTCCTCTTCCTCCTCCTCGTTTTCGTGGGAGGAGTGCGCCTCGGTGTTTTTGGACGATGAGTCCGATATAACCTTGCGCCGGAGACCCTTCCTGGTCCCCGTGGCCTTTTTCTTGGCCTTCTTCGTCGGCGCCTCATAAGGCGCCGGAACCAGCATCTCCGTTAGGAGAGCATCTACTGGATCTTCGGGCAGGGGGGCTAGACAATCGATCTGCTCCGCTATAGCTACCCAGTCCTGTTAAATAGCATGGAGGCTTAGATCCCGCGCGTGGTTAAACTAGGGAAAATGAACATCTGATGAGATATAGAAGACTTACTGGATTGGCAGGGCGCTTTGCGCTGAGTCCGCGGCCCTCGGTAAGGGGAGGAGGTACCTCGGCACCCTTGAACAGCACCTTCCAGACGTCCTTGTGCATCGTGTCGAAGAGCCTTCGCAGCGTCTGGTGCTCGGCCGGGTCGAACTCCCACAAATTGAATGCCCGTCTTTGACATGGGAGGATCCGGCGGAAGAGCATGACTTGGACCACGTTGACGAGCTTGATTTTCTTGCTCGTCATGTTTTTTATGCATGTCTGGAGTCCGGTCAGCTCTATCGAGGAACCCCAAGACAGGCCCTTCTCTTTCCAGGAGGTGAGCCGCATGGGGATTCCGGATCGAAATTCGGGGGCCGCCACCCAGTTGGTGTCGCGCGGCTCGGTGATGTAGAACCACCCTGATTGCCACCCCTTTATGGTCTCCAAATAGGAGCCTTCGAGCCAGGTGACGTTGGGCATTTTTCCCACCATGGCGCCTCCGCACTCCGCTTGCTGGCCGACCACCACCTTCGGTTTAACATTGAAGGTCTTCAGCCACAGGCTGAAGTGGGGCTTGATGCGGAGGAAGGCCTCGCACACGACGATAAACGCCGAGATGTTGAGAATGAAATTGGGGGCGAGATCGTGAAAGTCCAGCCCGTAGTAAAACATGAGCCCGCGGACGAACGGGTGGAGGGGAAATCCCAGTCCACGGACGAAGTGGGTAAGAAAAACCACCCTCTCATGGGGTTCTGGAGTAGGGACGATCTGCCCCGCATCTGGCAACCGGTGTGTGATATCCGCGGCCAGATATCCGGCTCCCCGTAGCTTTGTGATGTCCTCCTCCGTAACGGAGGAGACCATCCACTTGCCTCCCGCTCCGGACATGCTTGGAGTGGTTTGAGGAGAAAAACGCGAACTTGGGTGCTGGAGCTCGAGTGCGTGGGAATGGATGAGCAAGGAGGAAGAAGGCGTGGATGAAAAGGGTGAATCCTTGTCCTTTTGTAAGGGCAGAAGAAGCTATGCGCCTCCCCACCTACCTGGTAAACTCGCTTATTCCCCAAGCGCCGTAATTGATGGCGTGGTTGGGTTACCCACACCCATATTGATGAGAATCCCGTGATAAGGGGACATGATCTCTGCTTCGACAAGACGTGCCAAGAAAACCGCCTCGCGATATGTGCAGTGGCTGGTTGTGAAAAACGGTTCGAATAATGATCGGGTTGTGATGTGATGTCATGCTGCAGAATGTGTCAGCAGATTAGATTTGTGGAAATATTATTCTCTCTACGGTGGTATGTGGAATTTGTTTTGCAGAGTCGGACACTATGCTTGTGTTCAAAATCTTCTATGGAGTATCCGCAGGAAGAACCCACCTTGCAATGCCGAAGACAATCTACGCGCCGGACTCATCATCATTCAAGCCTGGTTCAGGGGCTACTGAGGGAGTCCTGGATTAGGGGGTCCTCAGACAGCCGGACTATATCCTTTGGCCGGACTATTGGACTATGAAGATACAAGATTGAAGACTTTGACCCGTGTCCGGATGGGACTCTCCTTGGCGTGGAAGGCAAGCTTGGCAATACGGATATGTAGATCTCCTCCCTTGTAACCAACTCTGGGTAACCCTAGCCCCCTCCGGTGTCTATATAAACCGGAGGGTTTAGTTCGTAGGACAACAACAATCATACCATAGGCTAGCTTCTAGGGTTTAGCCTCTTCGATCTCGTGCTAGATCAACTCTTGTAATACTCATATCATCAAGATCAATCAAGCAGGAAGTAGGGTATTACCTCCATTGAGAGGGCCCAAACCAGGGTAAACATCGTGTCCCCCGCCTCCTGTTACCATCCGCCTTGGACGCACAGTTCGGGACCCCCTACCCGAGATCCGCCGGTTTTGACACCGACATAGACCATGAGGAACCTGCGAGCTATGAGGAAGCGATGATGAGCCCAGATTCCGCGAAATGGCTTGAGGCCATGAACTCTGAGATGGGATCCATGTATGAGAACAAAGTATGGACTTTGATTGACTTGCTCGTTGATCGGTGCGCCATTGAGAATAAATGGATCTTCAAGAGGAAGACGGACGCTGATAGTAGTATTACTATCTACAAAGCTCGACTTGTCACAAAAGGTTTTCGACAAGTTCAAGGTGTTGACTATGATGAGATTTTCTCACTCGTAGCGATGCTTAAAGTCTGTCCGAATCATGTTAGCAATTGCCACATTTTATGAAATCTGGCAAATGGATGTCAAAACTACATTCCTTAATGGATTTCTTCAAGAAGAGTTGTATATGATACAAACAGAAGGTTTTGTCAATCCTAAAGGTGCTAACAAAATGTGCAAGCTCCAGCGATCCATCTATGGACTGGTGCAAGCATCTCGGAGTTGGAATATATGCTTTGATAAGTTGATCAAAGCATATAGTTTTATACAGACTTGCGGTGAAGCCTGTATTTACAAGAACGTGAGTGGGAGCACTACAGCCTTTCTGATAAGTATATGTGAATGACATATTGTTGATCAGAAATGATGTAGAATTTTCTGGAAAGCATAAAGGAGTGTTTGAAAGGAGTTTTTCAAAGAAAGACCTCGGTGAAGCTGCTTACATATTAGGCATCAAGATCTATAGAGATAGATCAAGACACTTGATAAGATTTCTCAATGAGTACATACCTTGACAAGATTTTTGAAGTAGTTCAAAATGGAACAGTTAAAGAAGGAGTTCTTGCCTGTATTGCAAGGTGTAAAGTTGAGTAAGACTCAAAACACGACCACGGCAGAAAAATAGAAAGAGAATGAAAGTCATTCCCTATCCCTCAGCCATAGGTTCTATAAAGTATGCTATGTTGTGTACCAAACCTTTTGTGTACCTTGCCATGAGTTTGGCAAAGGGGTACGATATTGATCCAGGAGTGGATCACTTGACAGCGGTCAAAATTATCCTTAGAAGACTAAGGAGATATTTGTCGGAGTAAATGGCACGGGTAGCCTAACCGACTCCCACTAGCTCTTCGAAAAATTATCAAGCCGTTCAGGCCTTCAAGCATACAAAGCATAGGGCCGCCTTCCCCCGGTCGGCTAACCCCAGGGCCGACTCCCAGAAGGCGACCCAGCCTTAGAAACCTCCCCCAAGAAAGATACGAGATAGCCGACTCCAGGGAGCCGGCCCCAAGAGGACCGACTCCCAGAAGCCGGCCATGAAGAAAGCCGACTCCCAGAAGCCGGCCATGAAGAAAGCCGGCCAAGACTGCACCTACTAAGACTATACCCATGTAATGGGGATAGGATGGGGCGTGGCCGCAGTACAGCCCACTACCCCCGAATCCCGGAACAGGCATGGCCACAGGGCGCCGTACAGGCAAGCCATCCCCCGTCCAGCGCGGCACTGTAGCCATGTTGGCCTCGATGTCACCCACGACAGGTGCCAGTACGACCCGTGGGCAGCGGGCCCCTATGCCAGAGAGACATCTGAAGACGGCCTGGCCTCCTCTAGTCGGCCAGGGATGTGGCCGGCTCCCAATAGCCGGCTACCTCCCTCCCTCGAAGCATGCGCCCCATTAAGGAGACAAGGCGAGGTAAGGCTACAGTGAGAGCTCGCAAGGCGGTGACACTGTAGCCATGCTTACCTCGACAAAGCCCTCGTCATTAGAGGCGAGGCAACAGTAACCAGCCACCGACAAAGCCCCCAAGCAGTGGGGCCGGCCTGCCGGCCAAGAGGCCGGCAGCCGGCGGGACCCACCAGTCGGCGGGCCCCAATGACCGACGGAGAAGCCAGTGAGCATAGACACTGACGGCTTGGACCCGCGCCCAGCCGGATTACCATTGTACCCCTGGGGGGTAGGCCTATATAAACCCCCCAGGACACCCATGCAAAGGGTTGATCTCATAGAATTCCACACACCACATAGAGAGAAAGGGAGAGCTAGCCTTGCCCTTCTTCCTCTAGCCAAACAGCTCAAGGAGCACTTCTAGCTACTTGTATTGATCTAGTGATCATGCGGAGACCCCGCAGAGCAGGACTAGGGGTGTTATCTCCACGGAGAGCCCCGAACCTGGGTAAGATCCACCGGCGTGCATGTCTTCACCTCATCCCGTTTCCAGGCACTGGCGATGTTTTACTGGCTCCCACAATGATAATCCACCCGTTGGCATATGTCGCACCTACCACCCGACATTTGGCGCCCACCGTGGGGCCGGGTGCACCGTCGTCCGGAGACCTGTTCTGGACGGGAACCATTTTTCTCCCCGCGAGCGCAGCCAGCCTAATACGCCTGACGGTGCTTGCCCCGACGCGCTGCAAGGCGTCGACGACGCCTGCGCGGCAAGCTGCCTCGCCGATCTTCTTGGCGAGACTCGCATCTCCGACGAGCCCGCGTTCGACGCAGGCACGGACTACCCCGAGAGCCGCCTCGTCAGCCTCCTCGACCAGCTTCACGTCTCCAGCGAGCTTGCTGTAGACTTGGAGTCGATCGACTCCACCGACCCGATGCTTGTCGACTCCGACACGACATCGTTCGATGGCTACCCCTCCGACGTGGTAGTCTTCGACGACCCTCTCCCTCAAGCTGACAGCGACAGCAGCGCTGTCACTGAGGTGCTGGTCATCAGCCACGTCGCCGACTCGGGCGAGAACGCCCACGACGCCCTACAAGCGGCGATGCATGACTTGTCCGTCCCCATCCCGGCCAATGCCGACGCCGAGACCCTGGAGGCACGCCGCCTCGCCCTCATCGCGGAGGGCCAGAAGATAGGGTCCATGAGATGCCTCACCGAGGCCCACCAGCGCGAAGTCGACCGCGCCGCTTTTGGTACGCCGCCTCACGGCGGGCCGAGCCGAGTCGGCCTCGTCAAGAAGTGCGGCGCGGCCATCGCCAGCGTGCTGGGGGCGGACCGCCCCGTTTATGCCACACCGCTCAAAAATCTGCGAGCTGCTCAGGCGGCAGCAGAATAGCTGATTGGGCTGGGGGCTGATGAGCTCCCCTACATGACAAGGCGCATCGAGCAGCTGATTGATGCGGCCGCAGAACGGCACGAAGCCGGCGCCCGCGCTGAGAGCCCTCCCCCGCGCCGAGAGCACGCCGCGACATCCCGATCGCCGACTGCGAGCGGCGCCCGCGCAAGGAAGGACAAGGAACCGGCTGCTAGCCGCAGCCGGACTCGAATCACCATCGAGCGCGATGCGGAAGGCCGCCCTCGAGCAGTGGAGCGCCAAGGCGATCTGCCTCCTCCCCCGCCTCGTGGGGAGAGATGTCTCACCCCGCCGCCTGTCACCCATCTGACTCTCGGTGGCCGACTAGGCCGCCGCGAGGGAGTCAGCGAGAACGACGCCCGCCACCGGATCGACCGCCTAGCTCGATCCCTGGCGCTAGAAGAAGAAGATGATGTCGGCCCGCCATGCTTTGGCCCCCGCATCCGCGACGAACCCTTCCCCAAAGGGTTCTCGCTCCCCAGAGACACGCCCAAGTACAACGGCTCTGTGAAGCCGGAAGATTGGCTCATCGACTACTCTACCGCCGTCAGCATTGCGAACGGCAATAGGCGCGTAGCCGTGAAGTACGTCCCTCTCATGCTGCAAGGCACGGCACGCACCTGGCTCAACAGCCTCAAGCCCTACAGCGTCAACAGCTGGCTAGACTTCACGGAAGTCTTCGTCCGCAACTTCACCAGCACGTACAAGCGGCCTCCCAAGCCCCGCTAGCTCTCCTTATGCGTCCAAGGGCCCAGCGAATCGACCCGCGACTACCTCATGCGGTGGGCCGAGCTCCGCAACTCCTGCGAGGGGGTGCACGAGGTGCAGGCCATCGAATACTTCACTGCCGGGTGCCGAGAGGGCACCCTCCTCATGCACCGACTCCTCTGCGATGAGCCGGCTACCCTCGACGAGCTGCTGGTCATTGCAGACAAGTACACCACAGCCGACTCCTCGATGAAGACCGAGCTCCGAGTGGACGCCTCTGGGAAGGTGGTTGCTCCGGCTCCTAAGACGCCAGCTGGTGACTCTAATCGGCGCCCCTACCAGAACGACCACAAGCGCAAGGCCCCTATGCCGCCTACCACCAGTCGGCAGGTGGCCACAGTCGAAGACGAGCAGCCCGTAGAGCGGCCCGCTCCCAAGAAGAAGTGCGGCAGGCCGGCTTGGCAGTCGGCCTTCTCCTACGAGCAGACTCTCGATGCCCCCTACAAGTTCCACAGGGGCGCGAAGCCGTCCAACCACACGACCCGAAAGTGCCACTGGCTCACCCGGATCTCCAAGGGCGAGGGGCTGGTGCCGCCTCCACCTCCCGGCCCGCCGCCTCCAGCCCCCCAGCAGTCGGAGCCATTCAAGATGAGTTCCCTGATGAGCACGCCGCCTACGTCGTCTTCACAAGCCAGGTTGAAGACAAGCGCAGCCGGCACCGACAGCACCAAGAGGTCAACGCAGTCACCTCCAGCAACCCCGAGTTCATGCATTGGTCCGAAAGGCCTATCAACTGGAGCCGGGCCGATCACCCAGAGGTGATGCCGTCCCCTGGCTCCTACGCATTGGTGTTGGATGTCACCCTCGCAACAGAGAGGCGGGCTGCCCGATTCTCCCGCGTTCTGATTGATGGCGGAAGCAGTATCAACATACCGTACCGCGACACCATGGAGAAGTTGAACCTCAAGGCGAAGCAGCTCATGCCAAGCCGGACCGTTTTCCATGGCATCGTACCCGGCCTGTCCTGTTCCCCGATCGACAAGATCAAGATGGATGTCCTCTTCGGAGACAAGGATCACTTTTGCCGAGAAGCAATCTGGTTCGAGGTAGTGGATCTGGAAAGCCCTTACCACGCCTTGCTTGGCCGACCTGCTCTGGCCAAGTTCATGGTTGTGCCCCACTACGCCTACCTGAAGATGAAGATGATGAGCTCGAAGGGGATCATCACTGTAGCCGGAGACTACAAGAAGTCCATCGAGTGCGCTGCAGCCCGCAGCCGGCTGGCCGAGTCCCTCGTAGTGGCGGAAGAGAAGAATTTGCTGGAGCGAGTTGTGGCCATGGCCGGCAAGCAGCCGGCCTTGTCCCCCAACCCCAAGGAATATGATGCGCAGGGCTCCTTCTAGCCGGCCAAGGAGACGAAGATACCTCTGGACCCGGAGAACCCGAAGAGGTTTGAAGTCATTGGTGCAAACCTGGATAGTAAATAGGAAGGCGAGCTCGTCAACTTCCTCCGTGAGAATCGAGATATCTTTGCATGGTCCCCAAAGGACATGCCGGGTGTTCCGAAGGATTTCGCCATGCACAAGTTACACGTCGGAGCCGATGCGAAGCCGGACAAGCAGCCTCTCCGCCGACTGTCAGAAGAGAAGAGAAGAATCGTAGGAGAAGAGATAGCCCGGCTCCTTGCTGCCGGCTTTATTATGGAAGTGTTTTTTCCAGAGTGGCTTGCCAACCCAGTCTTGGTGTTGAAGAAAAACAACAAATGGCGTATGTGTATAGACTACACTAGCCTCAACAAGGCCTGCCCAAAAGATCCGTTTGCTCTGCCACGGATTGATCAAGTGATAGACTCCACAGCCGGATGCGAGTTGTTGAGTTTCTTGGATGCCTACTCAGGATACCACCAGATTAAGTTGGACCCAACAGACCGCCTGAAGACCGCCTTCATCACACCATTCGGAGCTTTCTGTTACCTGACTATGACATTCGGCTTGAGGAATGCCGGTGCCACTTTTCAGCGTTGCATGCAGAAATGCCTCCTCAAGCAACTCGGCAGAAATGCCCACGTCTACGTAGACGATATTGTGGTGAAGACAGAGAAGCACGGCACCCTGCTGGAAGACCTCAAAGAAACATTTGCCAACTTGCGCCGATTCCAGATCAAGCTCAACCCCGAGAAATGCGTGTTCGGAGTACCAGCCGGCCAGCTTCTAGGCTTTCTAGTCTCCGAACGCGGCATTGAGTGCAACCCTGTGAAGATCAAGGCCATTGAGAGAATGGAGATTCCCACCAAGTTGCGAGACGTGCAGAAGTTCACTGGGTGCCTGGCCTCCCTAAACCGCTTTATCAGCCGGCTAGGAGAGAAGGCTCTCCCCCTGTACCGACTCATGAAGAAATCCACTCATTTCGAGTGGAATGACCAAGCAGACCAAGCCTTCCATGAGTTGAAGAAGATGCTGACCACTCCACCTGTCCTGGCGGCGCCGACTGAGAAGGAGCCCATGCTCCTCTACATTGCCGCAACTAGCTGAGTGGTCAGTACAGTCATCATGGTCCAGCGCCCAGAAGAAGGCCGAGCCCAGCTAGTCCAGAGGCCGGTATATTATCTAAGCGAAGTACTGTCCAGCTCAAAGCAAAACTACCCACACTACCAGAAGATGTGCTATGGAGTGTACTTCGCTGCCAAGAAGCTGAAGCCCTACTTTCAAGAGCATCCCATCACGGTCGTATGCACCGCCCCGCTTGCCGAGATCATAGGCAGCCGGGATGCATCCGGCCGGGTGGCTAAATGGGCCATTGCGCTTGCACCTTACACAATATTCTACCAGCCCCGCATCGCCATCAAGTCCCAAGCATTAGCCGACTTCCTCGTCGACTGGGCCGAGACCCAGTACCTACCGCCGGCTCCCGACTCTACTCATTGGCGGATGCACTTCGAAGGGTCCAAGATGCGCACCGGCTTGGGAGCCGGCATCGTCCTCACCTCTCCCAAAGGCGACAAGCTCAGATACACACTGCAAATCCACTTTGCCGCCTCCAACAACGTGGCTGAATACGAGGCGCTCATACACGGGCTCCGGCTAGCCAAAGAGCTCGGCATACGCCGGATCCTGTGTTATGGCGACTCGGACTTGGTGGTCCAGCAGTCATCTGGCGACTGGGACGCCAAGGATGCAAACATGGCGAGCTATCGATTCCTCGTCCAGCAGATCAGTGGGTACTTCGAAGGGTGCGAGTTCCTTCACGTGCCACGGGCCGACAACGACCAGGCAGACGCCCTAGCACGGATCGGCTCTACCCGACAGGCTATACCAACCGGTGTCTCTCTCCAGCGCCTCCTCAAACCATCTATCAAGCCGTCTCCAGAGTCGGACTCTATCTTCGTACCACCCGCCCCCGATGCTGCCGGATCCGACTGGAGGAACCCAGCAGGCGGCTCGGGGACTTCGACGAGCGGCCCGGGGACGGCCGCAGTCGCACCCGGCTCGGGGACTTCAGAACCCGGCCTGGGGACTGCAGCAGTCGGCCCGGGGACTGCAGCGACACAAGAAGCGGTGGCCGACTCCAACTCTCCACCACCCAACCCACCCATCCGAGTCACAGTGGCCGTACTAACAGTAGAAGAAGTCACAGCTCCATCATGGGCCCAGCCCATCCTCAACTTCCTAGTCAACAGAGAGCTGCCGACTGATGAGATCTCGGCAAGACTAGTGCAACGCTGAGCCGGAGCATATGCAATAATAAACAGAGAACTTGTCAAGCGTAGCGTCACTGGGGTCTTCCAGCGCTGCGTCGAGCCAGAAAAGGGTGTAGCAATCCTCAAGGATATCCACCAAGGCGAATGCGGCCACCACGCAGCCTCAAGATCACTTGTGGCCAAAGCCTTCCGCCACGGTTTCTTCTGGCCGACTGCCTTGGAAGATGCCAAAGAAATAGTCAAATGCTGCAAAGGATGCCAAGTCTTCAGTTCCAAACAACACCTGCCGGCTTCCGCACTCAAGACCATCCCCCTCACCTGGCCCTTTGCCATCTAGGGGCTGGACATGGTGGGCCCATTCAAGACAGCCTGCGGCGGCTTGACACATCTGCTTGTCGCCGTGGACAAATTTACCAAGTGGGTCAAAGCGAAGCCGATCAAGAAGTTGAACGGGCCGACGGCCGTGACATTTATTGCCGACATCACTACTCGATATGGCGTGTCGCACAGCATCATCACCAACAACGGCACAAACTTTGCCAAAGGAGCACTGGCACGTTTCTGCGCGACACAAGGCATCCGACTGGACTTAGCGTCCGTTGCCCACCCGCAATCAAACGGCAAGGTCGAGCGAGCAAACGGCCTCATCCTCTCTGGCATCAAGCCCCGCCTGGTCGTACCACTGGAGCGCTCGGCCGGCTGCTGGCTCGACGAGCTGCCGGCTGTCCTCTGGAGTCTGCGTACTACCCCAAACAAGTCAACCGGCTTCACTCCGTTCTTCCTTGTATATGGTGCCGAGGCCGTCATCCCAACTGACATCGAGTTCGACTCGCCTCGGGTCACCATGTACACAGAAGCGGAGGCCAAGGAAGCGCGAGAAGATGGCATCGACCTGCTGGAAGAAGGCCGGCTGTTAGCACTCAGCCGGTCCGCCATCTACCAGCAGGGTTTGCGCCGTTACCACAACCGGAAGGTCAAGCCAAGATCCTTCCAAGAGGGCGACCTTGTGCTTTGGCTGATCCAGCGAACAGCCGGCCAGCACAAGCTCTCGGCCCCTTGGGAAGGCCCTTTCGTCATCAGCAAGGCACTAGGCAATGACTCCTACTACTTGATCGACGCACAAAAACCAAGAGCACACAAGAGGGATGATTCCGGCAAGGAGTCGGAGCGACCATGGAACGCAAACCTCCTGAGAAGATTTTACAGTTGAAAGCAGTATGTATCATGCTACCGTTCTTTTTTAAATATGAGACAAACGGGCCCCCCGAGGCACACTCGGGAACTGCCCTCCTTTATCTATGAATGACGAGTGTCATACTCATGAATGTATTATTACATTTGGTTTTTTGTCCGGCACCGGGTTCGACTAGTCGGCCCGGGGACTGGCCGCCTTAAGTTATATTAAAAGTTCTACCTGAAGTCAGACAAGTAGTGTGCCGGCACCCGAGGAATCTCTTGTCGAAAGTCGCAGCTCGAAGAACCGACTGTCCGACTGGCAAGAGCCAAAGGCAGAAAGGATGCCCACACGAAAAACGGCTAAGGACCAACGAACTTATATAATGCAAAGACGGCCTCCAGCCACGCCTACCGGCTATCAAAAGAGCCGGCTGGCCGGCCTCCCAATCACTTCGCTATAATCCAACAAACCTAGAGTACTTGCCCTCCCAAGCACTTCCCCAGCCACAGATTGCAAAGCAGCTGTCCGGCTGGGAAGGCGGCAACCAAGGGAGGGCGGCAAAGGAAACAGCCGAAGGATGAAAAGCAAAGAACAAGGGAAAGCCAAATGCATGCATAATTATATTTACACATAAGGCCCCCAACAGGCCGACAGTCAATATAGTTCGAATACACCCCCAGTGGGTGGAATTGTGCAAACTTAACAAAATACTGTGCCAAGAATGGTGAAACAGGAAAGTAGAGGCAGCAGACTAGACTAAGGGCGCAGCAGGGGAGCCGGGCTGGTCGGTGGAGACGGCGCCACCGGCTGGAGGAGTGGCCGGCTGGCGGGTCTCGGCTTGATCATCGCCGGCTGCAGGCGGTGCACCCACGCGTGCCTTGTTGCTGGAGGCATGGTCAAGCTGAGGCTGACCGGCCGCTCCACCATCTGGCGCGGCGTCTTCACCTTCCTCCTCCTCCTCCTCGCCCTCGTCACTAGAGTCGATCTCCTCCGCCGAGTCCTCGCCGTCTGCCGAGTTCAGCCCGAACCACTCCTCCGGCTGGGTAACGCCGTCGTCGTCCACCTCAGGAGCGAAGGTGCTGGTGTCGGTGTAGTCGGCAATCACCGAAGCCCACTGGATGATAGCCGGCCGCGCCGGCTCCAGCTCCGTGTCGGCCTCCTGCCGCCAGGTGGCCAGCTGGTCCAGACTCAGCTCGGGATACCAGGCCTTGGCGAACTCCAGCGCCCGCCTGGCGCCGGACCGAGCTGCAGAAGCCTTCCAGGCCTCGAAGCGGCCGACTGCCACCTCCAGCCAGTCGGCAGTCCGACTGGGGGTGCGGGGAATCACCTCACCAGGCCAGAGAGCGGCCAACACCTGCGCCCCAACACGCTGAAGCCGGCGGAGCATGCGGTGAGCCGGCCGGAGGCGGGCCTGAATCGCCAAGAGCTGCTCCTCCAGCGACCGGCGAGCGTTCGGCGCGATCTCGGCGCCAGCTTGCCTTCGTGCCTCGCGGTGGGCCTCGACGACCTGGTTGGCGGCGGTAGAGTAGCCAGGGAAGTACTCTACGCAAGAAAGAAAGAGAAAGAAGAGAAAAACACCAAGTCAGAAAATGAGCCAAACGGCAAGTGGCAAGCAAGGACGAAGAAGAAGGCGGCCTACCGTCAACCAAGTCTTTGATCTGGCCATAGCCGTTGATCAGCGTCTGCTTCGCTTCGGCCCAGCTGGCCGCCTCTGTCTCATACTCGGCTTGGAGGGCGGCCTCGCTGTCCTGCACCGCCTTCAGGGCCGCCTTGTGGCTCTTCTCCTGGTCAGCCAACCTCTTGGTCAGGCGGTCACGCTCCTGTGCCAAGGCGTCAAACTCGGCCTCCTTAGCATGGAGGGCGGCCTGAGCCCCGCCCAGCTGCTCCCTCAGACTGGCGTTGGCCACTGCAGGGATGGCAAAAAAGAAAGAAGCAATAAGGAAGAAGTCGTCAAGGAAGATCCGACCCGACTGCTCAGCAGTCGGCCCGAATCTCGGGGACTACACCCAGTGGGTGCGCTGACGCGCCCGCACGTGAGATAAAAGACGAAGCACTTACCCCGGCTCTCAGATAGGTCAGCATTCTTCTGGGTCAGCTCCCGAGCCTGGGAGTTGAAGGCAGCCGCGCGGAGGTTGTGGTAGTCCTGCAATACAGGCAGAGGAGCGAATGAGAACAAGATAGCAAAACAAAGCCCACTAAGAAGTTCCAAGCCGCCTGCTCAGCAGCCGACTCAGAACTCGGGGACTACACCCAGTGGGTGCACTGACGCGCCCCCACGGAAGAAACCAAGATCAAAAAGGCAAAAATAGGAAGACTAACTCGAATGGCCGCCCGCGTCGCAAGGAACTCGTCATTGTATTTCCTCAGCGCCGCAGCCTGGGACTGAAGCCGGTTCCGGACGTCCTGTGCTGCCACGTTCACCACAGCCGTCCCTCCACCCGGCACCCACCCCGAGCTGGCGCTGGCCGCCTCCACGTCTTGGGCCGACGAACTGAGGCCCTCGGCTTTCTGCGGGTCTGATGCGGCCTTCCCCGTGCGCTCGCGCGATGGCGACCGGACCACCAGGTCCATCCTCGCAGCCGGCTCGCCCCCAGCCGATTGCGCAGGCGGCACATTAGGCCGGCCGCCTTGAGCCGCCCCCGTCGGCGGGGCCGGTGCCGCCTCCCTCTCCGGGACGACGATGTCGTCCTCCCTCTCCAATCCCGGCTGGTCGCCGCCGGCTTCCTCTGGCGGGGGCTCTGGGGCCTCAGGCGCCGCGACGCGCAGAGGGGTGACGAGCAAGGCCCCCTCCGCTGTTGCCGCAGCCTCCACTTGGGCCTTAGCCGCTGCGTCGGCGCGCGCCTTCGCCGCCTCCTCCTCCTGTGCCGCCTTGGCGGCAGCCGCCCTCAACTCCTCCGCGTCCCCTTCCTCCCGCGCCTCCCGCGCGTTTCGCTCCGCCGCCGCCTGAAGCTCGGCGTGGGGGTCCACGCGGCGGGTGCTCCCGGATCCTCCCGGCGATCCAACGACGAAGGCGGCAGCAACCCGCTCGAGCGAAAGCGGAGCCCTGATTTTTTTGAGAAAAGGGCAAGGATTCAGAAATCACCAAGAAAAGAAGAAAGAATGTACAAAGAAATATACACTTACGCCGACACCATCTGCGGCTGCTTCACCACCTTGCGGAAGCGGGCCGCCTTTGCGGCCGCCTCATCCCGCCTGGTCGCCGCCGCCCCACCCTTGGGCTTCTTCGGCCGGCTCCCGAACAAGCCCGACGCGGCACGGCGCTTCTGCCCGCCGCCCCGAGCAGGCGGCGCGGCGGAGGAACCCGCGCGGTGGCCAGACGCCGGCTGGCGGCGTGGGACGACTTCCGCCTCGTCGTCATCCGGCGAGTCGTCGAAACTGGCTCCAAGCCCGGGCCGCCTGCTTCGCCGCCGCCCGCCTCGGTGTTGTCCTCCATGGCGGCCGCCCCCAAGTTGTGGTCCTCCAGGTCATGCTCCGCCCGGTCGGGGAGGAATCGGCGCTCCGCCTCCGACCCGGCTGCAGGTCGAAGGAGAGGGCTCTGCCAAGGTGTGCCGACTGGTCAGAGACGGCTAGAAGGAATTCGGCAACAAAACTAAGAAAAGAAAAGGAAAACATACCGTGGGCGGAGGATGCGCACGGGAATATGGCTCCTTGCCAAACCGCCACTCTGCGGAGAGCTTGCAGTTCGCAAGGTAATTCACCATGTGGGCACCTCGTCGTGCGGCATGTCCTTGGTGCACATCCGACTCGGATCGAGCTGGCCGCTCATCTGACAGATCAGGTGAGGGCGGCTCTGAAGCGGAAGCACCCGGCGCGCGACGAAGGGGGCCAGCAAGTCGGACCCAGTCAGGCCCTCCGACTGGATCATCACCCGCAGTCGGGCGATGGTCGCGGCTCCAGCCGGCGTCAGCGTCACGGCCCGGTAGGACCAGTGGGGGCGCCTCCCAGCCGGCGGGCCGGCTACGTAAGCCGGCAAGTTGACGTAGTTGCTTTGTGGGGCGACGTTCTTCACGTAGAAATATGACTTCTGCCAGCGCTTCACCGACTGGATTAACGTGATGACGGGGAAGTGTGACACCCCAAAATTTTGACCTTTGCTTTATTAATTAAATTTTTTGCCAGGAAATAAAACTTTCCCATTTGTCTTGATTCACCCTCTTGATTTGTGTGGATTTTTACCTCAAGTGGAAATTTTCCAAAAGGATTGTTGAATTTGTATACACTCTAATAAAACAATTCTTTATCAGTGGATTTAAATTGCAAGATTTGTTTTCTCAGAGCTTTGTTCTTTTAAAATGAATTCTTTTGGATTTGGAGCCTGTTTTGCACTGTAACCATTTGATAAATGCTTTTAAAATTCCCACCAAAATTTGGGGATGTCATGTGATGTTCCCACATCACTTTTATGCAAAAATATCTTTTGGCCATTGGAGATTTTGAGCTCTACACCAACTTTTCCAATCTGGTCCAGTAGGCATTTCTGCACTGCCACCTATTTAAAAATTTCTTTAAAAATTATTCCAAGTGTTTGGAGATATCAGTTGATGCATACAATTCATCTTCATGCAAAAAACCCAGTGTTGTTCTTTGAAAAATTTGAGTAAAACAACCTCTTTTTCATTCTGGTCCAGTTTGGTGATTTGAACTACAACCCTATTTTATTTTGCTCTGGTGCCCATGACCCTTTTTCCTACTTGTAGCCCTCCCTTCAAAACCCTTAAGTCCAGGAGAGTGGACTCATTGGAGGTTTTTAAGTGCATGCAATGAACCATTTTTCTTTCTGTCCAAAACTGGAGTTTTGCAAAGCTTGCACTAACAAGTTTCTGGTTTTGCCCATATGATCTTGCCTTCATCTTCCACACCTAAAGAGACCCTGATCTGGAGATTTTGGCCACTCCAAGAGTTGCCTAAGTACACTTGGCATTTTGTCGAACACTTGGTGTGCACAGTCAGTTTTGGGCATGTTTCCTAGTTTCCACTGTGATCTTGCTCCAATGACCCAGCAACCATGTCCACTGAACTCCTCGCTATCTCTATCCTAGTCCTGTTGATTGCCAGCCCCACCCTCGCGCTCTAGACCGCCCTGGCATTTCGTCGAGCAGGTTCCGTGCGTGCTCTGGGCGCGCCCAGAGCGCACGTTTTGCACGCGCGCGCACTGAGCCGTCGCGCTGCACTGCCGCACTCGACGCAACCCGTCCCTGGCCCCCTGCTCACCTGCTGAGCAGCGCACTAGCCTCGCCCACTCCCCACGCCACCCCTAGCGCCCTACAGCGCCACTAGCAGAGCGTTTGGCGGCACGCCGGCGTCGGCAGCGAGCCTCTGCCATGGTCGGCGCCGCCCAAACCACACCAGCGCGCCAGCTGCCCCCGTGAACAGCTCGGTCCTATCCCGAAGCTCGTCGGCACGCGCTCGTCGCCGCCACGTCGCCCTGCAGCTACAGCACGGCTGTCGCCGGCGATCTTATCCTCAGCCGCCGCGGCCCAGCCCCGAGCGCCTATTTAAAGGGTCCCCGAGCTCGTTCAAGACCCCAGGCGACCTCAGACTTTCCTCCTAGCGCTCCCCAAGCAGTGGATCGACCCTAAGTGGCCATCTTCCTCGTCTCCGGCCAGTGCGCCGCCGCCAAGCTCCAGTGCGATACGTCGCAACCAGCCACTCCCCCGCCCAACCAACGCCACCAATAGCTTCCCCTTGTCCTTGCGGAGCCGCCCAACGCCTCAACCTCGATCAGAGACCACCGGAGCCCAAAACTCACTCCACTCCCGTAGCCCTCTCCGCCGCGGAGCTCGCCGCCGGTGACTTACTCCGCCCCCGCCTGCCCAACGACCACCAAGAAGACCGCCCCAGTCTGGCCGTTCCATCCCCGCCCTCGGGTGCCCGTAAAGAGCCACCGTTCGTCGACGGTGATCGCCGGAGGCCGCCACCGTTCGGGCAGAGAGAGAGAGGAGGGAGGGAAGAACGGTCAAACCTGACCAGTGGGCCCTCTGGACCCACTGTCAGTGACCCGCGCGCCTGTCTCCTCTGATTAAGTGAAGACGCAGACGTCCTGAGTACGTTTCCTCTGCTGCGAAAGCGTATTTCTCTCGAAGCGTTTTCCTTTTTCTGGTTTTATTAAAAACAGAACTTTGACCAGACTTTGACTGGCTATATCTTTTAAAATAAAACTCCAAATGAGTTGATTCTTTTTCCTACCTCTCTCAATTTTCATCTAGTTTATTTTAAGATTTATTTCAAAAATATTTGGGACAACTTTTTGTACTGGTTTTTGAAATAGTTGTTATTTGGATATTTTGCAAATAGGGATAATGGAGAGAAGAGAAAGCTTTCAAAAAGTGCATCCTTTGCATACTCTTGAAGGCAAGCATTTCTGAACTCTGGCATAATATTTTGTTGTGGTGTTCTGATACGATTACAACACCATTTGACTTGGAGTATGTGTTATCTTTATGTAACGATAAAGTCTCGTGCATGAGTGCTTTTTGGAGATATTTTGTGGTCAGCAATGGATACGCTAGTGTTTTGGATCATCCTCGTGAGCTCCTCATGCATACCGGAAGGAAGCCGGGAAAGTCGTGGTCTTGGGTAGACACGAGCTTGTCCCTAGTCCCTCGTCAAGACGAGTATGTCCGGTATGGCATGGTGAGGCTTGATGAGTGGTGATTTATTCCATTAATGGTAATATTGTTGGAGGGTACTTGGACCACCTGAGTCGGTCGTAGGTCGAGTCTTGATCAGTAGCTTCCCTATTTGTTGGTACCACCACTTGTCCCTGTCGCAGACGGGGTATGGTTCAGTAAGTTGTCAACCCCTTACCAAAGCACACACCGTACAGAGAGGCCATAGTGGAAGATACCGGAGGACTCTGGTAGGCATGCCACTTGGTCTGGGGGCATGGGTGTTTCCGGTTGGGACCGAGAGGGGGGGCACCCCTTAGAGCGCGCGAATATAGATTTGATCCCATGCTACGTCGAGGTTGTAGCCTCCCCACTTAGAGTTTTGCTTGGCAGGTGTCGTGGGTGATTCCAGACACCGGTGAGTTAAGCTGGTGTGTGCAGGTCGGGCGTGTTTTCAATTAAAAGGCCATAGGCGGAATTAGTCCCGATGGGCTAAATAAATCCGTTACTCGTGGGTAAAGAGTACACCCTCTGCAGAGGTCATATCTATTTGGATAGCCATGTTCGTGAGTAAGGACTTCAGTCTGAGATGGGTCTAGTGACGGTTTTCGGATGGAGACACGGTTAACTGGATCATGGTAACCGTATTCGGATGGAAAATGGCTACACTAGATCATGGTAACGGTATTCGGGTGGAGAACGATTTAGCTAGAGCTCAGTGACGGTCTTCGGATGGAGAAATGGCTAGACTAGATTTTGTTTATGGCCTGTGACATCTGAGGATCATGTTTCATTTTTATTATGGACTAACCATTTACTTTATGTATTTTTTGAGTATCCCTGGGATGGTTCTACCTCCTGGATATTCACTGTGATTATTCTTTTATAAGCCCTTTATGTGGTGTCGCTCAGACGCCCGACTGTGGCATGTTTGTTACTTATTTATCCTTTATAAGCCCTTTATGTGGTGTCGCTCAGACGCCCGACTGCGGCATTTTTATTTTATATGCAACTTTTCGAAGAGTCATTTCAGACACTCGGTCCGTGCATTCTATTTTTTTACTCCCGTATTGCATGATCATATGTTTCCTGCAGGCGTGCATCACAGAGTTTTGTTTAATTCGTGACAGACGTTTTCATCATGAAAATTTTTCGGAGCATTATCGTCTCTTATTACATTATACCCGTGTTCTTAATGTTTGCGAGTACATTCAAACGTACTCACTGGCTTGTCCCTGGCTATTGTCTTGGCCAGATTCCTTGCTTGGTGATAAGCATTGCGATGACAGCCACGGAACCTACGCTATGTCGATAGCAGCCTCGCGAAGATAGGAGTTATCCTGGTCAGCTGTTCTTGTGGGAAATGGAGTCCCATAGACGCAGATGAACCACAAACCGCTTCCGCCATCAACCACTAGTAACCAAGTGTTGTACTCCTAGGCCACATTGGTCTTGTACCACATATTTTGTACTTTGCTTGGAAATTCTTGTATCAAGTTGGTACCTCATCAGCTAACAGTAATCCTGGGGCTGGTGAGCACAAAGGCCGCTTTCTGGGAAATTTATATCCCAAAAATCCGGTCGTGACAGGAAGGGGTTGTCGGCCGCCGGCCTCCGCATCGCGATGAAGGCGCCGCTCTGGGCCGGCACGCCCTGCATGCGGGTGCCCAGCTTAGATTGGAAGAACTCCCCCAGAGCTCGAGGGTGGGGAGAACGCCAAGGAAGCCTTCGCACAAGGTAACGAAGGCGGACAGCAGCACCACCGTGTTCGGGGTGAGGTGGTGTGGCTGGAGTTGATAGAAGTCGAGGAAGGAGCGGAAGAAAGCGCTCGCCGGCAAGCCGATGCCGCGCAGGAAATGCGAGCGGAAGACTACCTGCTCGCCTTCCTCCGGCTCCGGCGTGATCTCCTTCGCAGGCGCGAGGCGGACCCGCACCTGGTCCGCGTCGGGTAACCGCCGCGTCTTATGGAGGAACTCGATATGGTCCATGTGGATGTTGGAGCCGTCCCAGTCCCCGCCGTACTGCATGGTGGCGAGAAGCTAGCGAGGAAGAGTGCGTCGGCGGAGAAAGCACGGCCCTGCGGCGGCAGAGCTGCGGGGTGGAGTGAAGAATGGTGGGACGGCGCGGCGGCGAGGCGCTGCTGCAAGGAAAAGCAAGAGGAAGAAGATGGCGGAGAGGAGAGGAGCGTGCGAGCGTCTGCTGCTTCCCCCTCCTCCCCCTACTTATAGCCTCGTGCGGCGAAGCCGAGGAGGCGAGGTGTGGGGAGGAACGTGGGATTAACTGCGCCCACTCCCCCACGTCCCGCGATTATTGCGCCCTAACGGCGTGCGGAAACCGCCGCCGGAAGACGTGTGGACGGCTTTGGGCCGCAAAGAATCCGCGCCTGGGCCTAGGCGTAGGAGTGGTGGGCCCTCGGCCTGCGGCGACGTCTTGTCGCGCGCATGGGTTGGCAGGCTCTTTTCAGCCAAGGGACGCCACGTGGTTCGCAGGCGGCGAGCGGCTGGCCCGCAGCCCGGCGCACGCGCCAACAGACTCCCGCCTTCCGACTTTAAAAATTTCGCCAAGACGGCGCGCCCAACCGAAGCCGGCTCCCAGCTGCTGGCTCATCAAGATAAGAAGCTGGCCGAGCTTCTCGACCTCCTCTCAGCCTCGAAGCCCAACCAGCTTCGGGGACTACTGTCGGAGTAAATGGCCACGGGTAGCCTAACCGAGTCCCCCTGGCTCTTCGAAAAATTATCAGGTCGTTCAGGCCTTCAAGCATACAAAGCATAGGGCCGCCTTCCCCCGGCCGGCTATCCCCAGGGCCGACTCCCAGAAGGCGACCCAGCCTCAGAAACCTCCCCCAAGAAAGATACGAGATAGCCGACTCCAGGGAGCCGGCCCCAAGAGGACCGACTCCCAGAATCCGGCCATGAAGAAAGCCGACTCCCAGAAGCCGGCCATGAAGAAAGCCGGCCAAGACTGCACCTACTAAGACTGTACCCACGTAACGGCGATATGATGGGGCGTGGCCGCAGTACAGCCCACTACCCCCGAATCCCGGAATAGGCATGGCCACAGGGCGCCGTACGGGCCAGCCATCCCCCGTCCGGCGCGGCACTGTAGCCATGTTGGCCTCGATGTCACCCACGACAGGTGCCAGTACGGCCCGTGGGCGGCGGGCCCCTTTGCCAGAGAGACATCTGAAGACGGCCTGGCCTCCTCTAGTCGGCCAGGGATGTGGCCGGCTCCCAATAGCCGGCTACCTCCCTCCCTCGAAGCATGCGCCCCATTAAGGAGACAAGACGAGGTAAGGCTACAGTGAGAGCTCGCAAGGCGGTGACACTGTAGCCACGCTTACCTCGACAAAGCCCTCGTCATCAGAGGCGAGGCAACAGTAACCAGCCGCCGACAAAGCCCCCAAGCAGTGGGGCCGGCCTGCCGGCCAAGAGGCCTGCAGCCGGCGGGCCCCAATGACCGGCGGAGAAGCCGGCGAGCATAGACACTGACGGCTGGGACCCGCGCCCATCCGGATTACCATTGTACCCCTGGGGGTAGGCCTATATAAACCCCCCAGGACACCCATGCAAAGGGTTGATCTCATAGAATTCCACACACCACATAGAGAGAAAGGGAGAGCTAGCCTTGCCCTTCTTCTTCCTCTAGCCAAACAGCTCAAGGAGCACTTGTAGCTACTTGTATTGATCTAGTGATCATGCGGAGACCCCGCAGAGCAGGACTAGGGGTGTTATCTCCACGGAGAGCCCCGAACCTGGGTAAGATCCGCCGGCGTGCATGTCTTCGCCTCATCCCGTTTCCAGGCACCGGCGATGTTTTACTGGCTCCCACAATGATAAGCCACCCGTTGGCATATGTCGCACCTACCACCCGACAATATTTCTCGGTTATGGAGGTGATAAAGAGTTCATCATAAAGAGTTACACTGATGCAAGCTTTTACACCGATCCGGATGACTCTGAGTCTCAATCTGGATACATATTGAAAGTGGGAGAAATTAGCTAGAGTAGCTCCATGCAAAGCATTGCAGACATAGAAAATTTGCAAAATACATACGGCTCTGAATATGACAGACCCATTGACTAAGCTTCTCTCACAAGCAAAACATGATCACGCCTTAGTACTCTTTGGGTGTTAAGCACATAGAGATGTGAACTAGATTATTGACTCTAGTAAACCCCTTTGGGTATTAGTCACATGACGATGTGAACTAATCACATGGTGATGTGAACTATTGGTGTTAAATCACATGGCGATGTGAACTAGATTATTGACTCTAGTGCAAGTGGGAGACTAAACGAAATATGCCCTAGAGGCAATAATAAAGTTGTTATTTATATTTCCTTATATCATGATAAATGTTTATTATTCATGCTAGAATTGTATTAACCAGAAACTTAGTACATGTGTGAATACATAGACAAAACAGAGTGTCCCTAGTATGCCTCTACTTGACTAGCTCGTTAATCAAAAGATGGTTATGTTTCCTAACCATAGACATGTGTTGTCATTTGATGAATGGGATCACATCATTAGAGAATGATGTGATGGACAAGACCCATCTGTTAGCTTAGCATAATGATCGTTGAGTTTTTATTCCTATTGCTTTCTTCATGACTTATACATGTTCCTCTGACTATGAGATTATGCAACTCCCGAATACCGGAGGAACACCTTGTGTGCTATCAAACGTCACAACGTAACTGGGTGATTATAAAGATGCTCTATAGGTGTCTCCGAATGTGTTTGTTGGGTTGGCATAGATCGAGATTAGGATTCGTCACTCCGTGTATCGGAGATGTATCTCTGGGCCCTCTCGGTAATGCACATCACTATAAGCCTTGCAAACAATGTGACTAATGAGTTAGTTACGGGATGATGCATTACGGAACGAGTAAAGAGACTTGCCGGTAACGAGATTGAACTAGGTATGATGATACCGACGATCGAATCTCGGGCAAGTAACATACCAATGACAAAGGGAACAATGTATGTTGTTATGCGGTTTGACCGATAAAGATCTTCATAGAATATGTAGGAGCCAATATGAGCATCCAGGTTCCGCTATTGGTTATTGACCGGAGATGTGTCTCGATCATGTCTACATAGTTCTCGAACCCGTAGGGTCCGCACGCTTAACGTTCGATGACGATTTGTATTATGAGTTATGTGATTTGATGTACCGAAGGTTGTTCGGAGTCCCGGATGAGATCACGGACATGATGAGGAGTCTCGAAATGGTCGAGACGTAAAGATCGATATATTGGAAGGCTATATTCGGACATCGGAAAGGTTCTGAGTGACTCGGGTATTTTTCGGAGTACCGGAGATTTACGGGAATTCGGCGGGGAAGTAATGGGCCTTAATGGGCTTTAGTGGATAGGAGAGGAGGGCCTCAAGGGGTGGCCGCCCCCTCCCCCCATGGGCTGGTCTGAATTGGACTAGGAGGGGGCAGCGCCCCTCTCTGTGACACCCAAGTTTTTATTTGGATTTTTCAAAAGATTTTTTTTATTTGACTTGAGGGAGGTGATTTAATTTTTTTTTCAAAAGAACTCTCCCTTTCAAAATTTTTTTATGGCAAAAGTTTTATTTGGATTCACCCAAGATCTGTCTTTGGTCTTGGAGGTTCTTGCTTTTCATTTGGACTCAAGACAAAATACTTTTCACTTGGGAAAATGCCTTTTGAAAATCTCTTTGAAATTTGCACTATGGCTTTTGGAATAATCCTTTACCACTTTCAACATTTCCCTCTTGCCATGGCCTTAGTGCAAATACTCTCTCCTAACCCTCCCCTCATCTTTGGATCATGTTTGGCATCTAATCCAGCAAGTTGAACCTCCCCTATGTTTATTTTCCATTTAAATCTTATTCAAATAAATTTCTGTCTTCTATTCTATCCATTGGTGATTTACAAAGGAACTCTACTTTCTGTTTTGATTTTTGCCCCCAAACCAACTCTCCTCCCTAGTCCTTTGAACCCTCAACCAAGATCCATGAAGATCCACTGGTCTTCAGTTCAAATTTTTCAAACTACACTTGCTGCAAGTTTGGACCAGATTTGTCAAATTTGGTGAAATTCATTCAAATCCTCCTCCAAAAATTCCAAGTAAAATCAGGCAGCCTCTGGGTGCATTGAGTGGTCACCTCACCAAGTTACAGCCCCAAAAAAATTTATCTCATAGCCAAATCCTTCTGTCGAACACCTGCAGTGCATTGTCAATGTCAAGTTTCAGTTAAGTTCAGAGAACTGCAGTGCACTGTCGTTTTCTTCAGAACCCGACGTCGATCTCACCAGTGCCACTGTGTCGCCTTGCTCCTCGTCCCCTCCCCCTTGTTCCTGCACCGCACGAATGCCTGGCACCTTACGGACGTCGGCGACGAGCAGCAGAAGGTGCGTCGCCCCGTGACCGACGCCAGCGGCGGCTTTGCAGCCGCCAGCGGGAGGCACGGCGCTGACGGCGCCACCCAGCGCCGCCCAAGCCACCGGAGCTCGCCGCGTGGCCTTCCACTCCCCCGAACGCGCTGCCGCTCTCGTCGTGAACCGCAGGGCGCGGAGCGCGCTCTCTGCCGCCGTCGAGCCCGTGCGGTCACCTCACCGTGGACCGACGCCATTACGCCAAGACCAACTCCGTTTAGCTGTGGAATGACACCAGTAACCTCCACTGATGCTGCCTGGCCACTCAAACCTCCTGCCAATCCACTGCATCGCCGTAATCGCTCGCCGGAGATTCTCCGTTCACGGCCACCCCGTCGATCCGCCTATAAATAGAGGCCCCGAGCTTCAACTCGAGCACCCACCATCCCTGCACTCCACTTAGAGCACGCCTAGCCACTGGAAGAGCCCCGAGGAGGTCTCCTTCCTCGACTCCGGCCGCCGCAACCCGCCACGGGATCCAGCTTGATTCGCCCCCGTGTGTACACCTCCGCCTCCCTTCTCTTGCCAGTAGCTCCAGTATGCATCCCTCCCTCTGACCCGCGCTTCAATTCGAAGTTTGCAGCCCTCCACCGGAGTTCCCCCACCATCACCCAAGCCGCCGTCCGCCGGAGATAGTGTCGCCGTCGACGTGGTGCTCCCCGTTGGTCGAGTCCACCACCCACCGACGCGGAAGAACAAGCTGAAGCTCTTGGTACCCTCCAATCCTCCTAACTCGCCGTGGTTCGACGCCGGCGTCCACCGCAGTCTTCGGGCGCCGGCGAGCTTTTCAAACTTGACATGTGGACCCCGCATGTAAGCCTCTGTTATATTCTCCCTCGAACCGTTTTCTGTTGGCGCCTTCGGGCAAATACGCTTTCCCTCTTGAGCTTGCGCATTTCCAATCGAACCGTTTTCTGTTTTCTCAGTTAAAACCCTAGAACTTTTCTGTTTCATTACAGATAAGTCCCTGGACAGAAACCTTTATAACTTTTTAATAAAAAGGGATTTTTGAGTGATTCTTTGTCTGACAATCTTCAAATTTTGTCTAGTTTTTTTATGGGATTTATTTGAAAAATATTTGGAGAAGTTTCTGGGCACCCATTGGTTTTCAAGTTAGTACCCGTTTTTCGTGATTGCCGTAGGTTCCGGAAGAGGTGACGGAGCCGCGAACTTCGCCGAGCTAGACTCCGACTTCTCCGAACCAGGCAAGCATGTTTGAACATTTGATATGATAAGTGTTTTGCATGTTTGCTTGAAAGTTTGTGCGTGGCATATGAGTGTCGGTAAATACCTCGTTGCTTGTAAGGCAACTACCCGCATGTTCCAAAGTTGCGATGATCTCTGATGAGAGATGGCCTAATCATGTGGTGACATGAAGGGCAGCAAGGTGGTACTGTTGTAGCATACCAGCCTTGCGTCATCCGACTTTCTCCGACGTTAACGTGGACGGAGTCACGTTATCGTTCTTTTCCCCGCATGTTCCAAAGTTGCGATGATCTCTGATGAGAGATGGCCTAATCATGTGGTGACATGAAGGGCAGCAAGGTGGTACTGTTGTAGCATACCAGCCTTGCGTCATCCGACTTTCTCCGACGTTAACGTGGACGGAGTCACGTTATCGTTCCTTCCCCCTTCCGTGCTACCACATGTTTCATTTGCCAGGATGCGGTTTAGTAAGTTGGTAACCTCTTTCCGTGTACACACCAAACAGAGAGGCCGGGATGATGGTACCTTGGCCCAGGATTAAAGCCAGTCATCCGGTCAGGGGGCATGGGTGTTTCCGGTTGGGACCGAGAGGGGGGGCACCCCCTTAGAGCGCGCGTATAGAAATTTGATCCCATGCTACGCGAGGTTGTAGCCTCCCCATCTCAAGGTTTTTCTTGAACGTTGCCGAGGGTGATCCCTGGCTTCGGAAGGTTGAATTGGGTGTGTACTGGTTAGACGTGTTTCTTCCAAAACGCCGTAGACGGAACTAGTCCCCGTGACTACTGAAATCCGTTGGCTGTGGTTAAGTGCAAACTCTGCAGAGTCAATTCCTTCCAAGTCATCGTATCCATGATCAAGTAGTGAATTCAGTATATCCATATCTATCCGCGTGGAAAACTTGTCCCCGGTGAACGAGCTCAAGTGGTAAATCCAGTTTAATTATTATTCCTGTGGATGGACTAATTTTCTTTTGTTTGTCTCGTACTTGCAGTAATTTATGTTCCCGAACTATTAAATTATTGAACTGCAATATAAGCCCTTTAGGTGATGTCGCTCAGACGTCCGACTGCGGCGTGTCTTTTACTTTAAATATAAGCCCTTTATGTGATGTCACTCAGACGTCCGACTGTGGCACGCACTGCTTTTATTTTCTGTTATGAGTCCTTTATGTGGTGTCGCCCCGACACCCGACTGTGGCATTGTCATTTCTACAGTTTCCTATCGAGGAGTCTTTCAGACACTCGTTTGGCACCAGTATTATTATTCTCGCAGTTTCCTATCGAGGAGTCTTTCAGACACTCGTTTGGCACCAGTATTACTATTCTGCAGTTTCCGCTCGAGGCGTCATTCAGACCCTCGCTTGGCACCCAGTATTTATTATCTCTATGTCTGAACGCACTGGATAAATTGTTCATATGCTTCATGTTTACATTTGTTATATCTTATGTCCGAACTGTCTTGTGAGTACTTTCATAGTACTCACCTGGCTTGTTGATTTGGCCAGATGTTGACGAAGGCGATCTCTTGGATGAAGAGTTTGATAGCGCGTCCGACGCCTAGAGGAGTCCCAGTCAGTCCTGCGCGATCCCGGATTTTGGTCACTTGTATTATATACGCTTCCGCCACCCGCAATAAGTCTCCTCGAGCCTCACTCCGACGCTGGAAGACCTGTAGTCTTCAGGAGTCATATCACTCGCTTCGCGGTGATATTTCCACCACCGTTATTATCGTGAGTTAGTAGTATGCCACCCTATCCGCCGTCTTGCTTTATCGGCGTGCATGTAATAGCTTGTTGGGCAGTCTCCGCTCAACCTTGTATTATATTTAGTACTCCTGGTATTTTTCTTCTGTGACCAAGATATTGTCTACCAGTGAGAAGGAATTCTTCCTTACTGGTCCGTAAAAGGGATTGGTCTCTCAATAATTATTTTATTGAAAAACCGGTCGTGACAAGCTTGGTATCAGAGCCAGGCTGACTGTAGGAAGCCACTAGGTGCGATCGCTAATCGGTTATTAGCGTTTTTTGTGCTTTTTCAGCATTTTGCAATTGTAGCTATTTTCTGTTGGTCATCATAAATTTATGACATGACTACTCAGAATTTTTGCCTACTTTTGTAGATGGCTGGCAGCAGCTGTGAGAATCGAGTGTTCACGGACGTGCCCGAGGGGTTTGTCAAGCTCCTCGTCTCCATCACCAAGCTCGCGATCGGGCCAGCAGCTCGCCCGGAGTTCACGCTCTACCAGCACAAGCTCAGTGACGACGTGTCTATGCACCAAGCTGTGGTGCAATTCAAGGGAGGACGTTCTACAGCTCGCCACTTCCGTTTTGTGGGAAGGGCCATGCCTACGAAGAGGCATGCCATGCAGATGGCTGCCCGTGAGGCGATAGCTCGCCTTCGGGACATCCTTCCTACGATGAAGACTCGTCGCTACCGCTACCTCCCATGCCATGTGCCATACACCAGCCACTATGCGTTCGCCTGCCATCGGGGAGAGCGAGATGAAGCCATCGAGATGGTTGTGGAGTATCTCAAGGCTCTGGAGGAGTCTTTCGACAACCTCGTGGACGATCTTGTGGCTGCCCGCATGGACTTAGTCCGGGGCGGTCCTGCCAGCAGGAAGGAGCTTCTCAACACGGCGCCGCCTCTGACATTCGTCTCGTCTTCAGCCTCGTATGCACCGGCCGTTTTGGCCACTGCTCGCCGTCTGCCTACCACTGAGGAGTTTGACCGAGTCATCGCTCCTACTCCAGTCAGAGCCGCACCGCCTGCCGCACCCGCTCTACCACCAGTCGCCCCCGCACCATCACCGCAGCGCAGCGTTGCGCGCCAGGAGCCAGCTAGAGAGGAGGTGGAGGTTGATTCTCCTGGACCGCTGAGTCTTGCCATCGGCAAGGGAAAGGAAATCTTCGCCATCTCCGACTGAGAGCGCCGAGTAACCGCGCGTTATGCCTGCTTGTATGATGTGCTGTTTTATCTGTACGCTAGTTTGTATTGGTGTGTTTGCTGCCTTCCGGAGTAGTACGCTAGTCTAAATAACATGTCAGGATGTGTACGCGCATCCTGAGTGCTGTATCGTGTGTTTGCTTTTCGCATGTAAGATAGTTGCTAAGCAGTTCTTCTCCATGCAAAAATCGCTTATGTTTTCTTGAAAACCTTGAGATCTTTTAAATTTGTTGCCTTTGCAAGATCTTCCTTGTGCTGCACAGTTTTTCTCATGGGTTTTGCACAATAATACCCCATTCTGGAAAAATGTCTCGCCCGTGGACTCGCTCCATGCCCAATCAGCCAGAAGAGGTTTACGGGACACAGACTAGCAACAATTTCACTCAGGGTCAGTCCAGTCAACACGACAGCAAAGCAGCCCTGTCTCAAGTATGCCGTCTCTTCGAGCAAAGCCAGCAACAGCACCGAGAGATGATGAATCATGTCATCAATATGGGAAACCACCGTGAGCCCTATCAACAGCATTCCAAGTTATCTGAGTTACAGAAGACTCGCCCCTCAACTTTTGCTCACACCGATAGGCCGCTGGAAGCCGATGATTGGCTTCGTGACATTGAAAGGAAGCTGATCATTGCTCAGTGTTCAGATCATGAGAAGGTGCTTTATGCACCACACTACCTTACTGGAGCAGCTGCAGCATGGTGGGAAAATTTCCTACACATGCATCCCAGTGAACACAACATCACCTGGGAAGAGTTCAAGGAAGGCTTCCATGGGGCACACATCCCCAGGAGCATCCTAAAGATCAAGAAGAGGGAGTTTGATGACCTGGAGCAGAGAGGCATGTCAGTAACAGAATACAATGGTCAGTTTACCCAGCTGTCTCGTTATGCCTACGACGAGCACATGACAGAAAATAAGAAGATGGAAAAATTCCTGGACGGCCTGGCACCAGCGCTAAGATGCCAACTGATTGTACACACCTTTCCGGATTTTAAGACTCTGGTGGACAAGGCCATTACCTTGGAAAATGAGCGCCGTAGCTTGGAAGATATCCGTAAACGAAAGAGGGACAAGACGACTCTTGCTCGCAACAACCGAGGCAAGACTGAGGTTCCACGGACAGACACAAGGAGATCCATGACTACTGAACCAAGGCCCGTCGGACAGTTTCATGCCAGGGACAAGGAGTACACATACCGTCCAGGGGTCACCTGCTATGCTTGTGGTCAAGAAGGGCATTATGCTAAACAATGCCCAAAGCCAAAGAACCCGGCACCCAAGCCAAACAATGGTGGGAACAATCCAGCCCCCAAGCGCAACAATTTCAACCCCAACAACAACCACAGGAAGGGTCACCTGAACCATGTGACCAGGGAAGAGGCGCAGAATGCCCCAGACATCGTGCTCAGTATGTTCCCTGTCAACACAGTACCTGCCACGGTTTTGTTTGATTCTGGAGCTTCCCATTCGTTCGTTTCGAAGAGTTTTGTTTTGCAACATGGTTTTCCAATACTCCCCTTGGAAAAATCTATGATCATCAAGTCCCCCGGAAATAAGCAAATCGCTCAGGGTTACTGCCGAGGAGTGGTCATTGAGTTCGAAGGACTACAATTCCACGCGAATCTCATCGTGTTGGAGAGTAAGGGACTGGATGTCATTTTAGGGATGGACTGGTTGACCACCAACAAAGGATTCATCGACTGTTTCAATCGGACAGTGATTCTCACTCACCATCACGGCAAGACAATAAGGGTTTCCGCTCAAGAAAGGCCACGATCACAGCAACCAAAACTGAACAAAATGGACATTGCAGAACTGAGAAAAGTTCCAGTGGTATGCGAGTTTCCTGATGTGTTCCCTGAAGAACTACCAGGCATGCCACCAGACCGAGATATAGAATTCAGCATCGAACTAGCACCTGGCACCGCTCCCATCTATAAGAAGCCATATAGAATGGCACCCTCAGAATTGGTGGAGTTGAAGAAGCAGATAAAAGAATTATTGGACAAAGGGTTTATTCGAGCCAGCTCCTCACCTTGGGGTTCGCCTGTGTTGTTCGCAAAGAAAAAGGATGGGACACTGAGACTATGTATAGACTATCGAGCCCTCAATATGGTCACCATCAAAAACAAATATCCAATGCCACGGATAAATGATTTGTTTGACCAGCTCGCACAAGCCAAGGTATTCTCAACGATTGATTTGAGATCGGGATATCACCAATTGAAAGTATGGACAGAAGATATCCCCAAGACAGCATTCACTTCCAGATATGGGTTATACGAGTTTACAGTGATGCCTTTTGGACTAACGAACGCCCCCGCATATTTCGTCCACCTCATGAACAAAGTGTTCATGAAATTCATGGACAAATTTGTGGTGGTATTCATTGACGATATTCTGGTTTACTCCAGGACACCAGAAGAGCATGCTGAGCACCTCAGAATTGTTTTGGGAGAATTGAGGAAACATCAATTGTACGCCAAATTTAGCAAGTGCGAATTTTGGCTAAGACAAGTTGGTTTCTTAGGCCATATACTAAACCAAGAAGGCGTGGCCGTAGACCCAGAAAAAGTCAAGGCCATACTGGACTGGAAACCACCCGCCAACGTTACTGATGTGCGGAGTTTCCTAGGAATGGCCGGATATTACAGAAGATTTATTGAAGGATTCTCCATAGTGGCAAAACCAATGACACAGTTGCTCAAGAAGGACAAGAAATTTGAATGGACGGAAGCATGCGAGACAAGCTTCCAAGAACTCAAGAAGAAGCTGACAACCGCACCGGTCTTAACTGTGCCAGACATACACAAGAGCTTTGAAGTGTATTGTGACGCGCCCCGAAAAGGTCTCGGATGTGTACTAATGCAGGATGGCAAAGTAGTCGCATATGCCTCACGGCAACTGCGAAAACATGAGGAAAATTACCCAACACATGACTTGGAGCTAGCAGCAGTTATTCATGCACTCAAGGAGTGGAGGCACTTTCTGTTGGGGAATTACTGTGAAATATATACGGACCATAAGAGCCTCAAATATATCTTCATACAGCCAGAGCTGAATTTACGACAATGACGCTGGTTGGAATTGGTTAAGGACTATGATGTCGGCATTCACTACCATCCAGGGAAAGCAAATGTAGTGGCAGATGCCCTTAGTCGAAACCCCAGCCCGGACAATGACGGTCCGCAAAACTTGAGGCCTGAGTTTCAGCAAGAGTTCACTAGGCTCAACATGATGTTAGTTTCTGAGGGCACCGTGACAAATCTAGAGATACAACCCACCCTGGTGGAACAGATTAAGAAGGCTCAACAGGGACATCCCAGCATCGAAGGCATAAAGAAGAAAATGAACCTTGGTAAGGCTTCGGAGTTCGTCACCGACAGTGAAGGGACACTATGGTACGGAGACAGACTTTGCGTACCAAACATTGAGGAACTCAAGCAACAAATCTTAACCGAAAGCCACACCGCTCCGTACTCGATCCATCCTGGAGGAACCAAAATGTACAAGGACCTTCAGGAAAGATTTTGGTGGCACGGTATGAAAAGAGATATAGCCACATTTATTGCTTGTTGCGATTCATGTCAGTGCATTAAGGCCGAGCATCAAGGCCGAGCATCAAAAGCCAGCAGGGCTACTCCAGCCAAACAGGATACCGGAGTGGAAATGGGATGAAATAGGAATGGATTTCATCGTCGGACTACCCCGATCACAACGTGGGAATGACGCCATATGGGTCATCACAGACCGACTAACCAAGGTTGCTCATTTCATTCCCGTGAAGACTACCTACTCCACACAAAGACTGGCCAAACTTTATCTCTCCCGTATAGTTTGCTTGCACGGAGTCCCAAAGACTATAATATCAGACCGAGGCACCCAATTCGTCTCCAAATTTTGGGATCACCTACAACAAGCCCTGGGCACGCAACTAACTTTCAGTACAGCTTACCACCCCCAGACTGATGGACAAACGGAATGTGTAAACCAAATCCTAGAGGATATGCTAAGAGCCTGTGTGCTCACCTATGGATCCAGTTGGGAAGAGAGTTTGCCATATGCCGAATTTGCTTACAACAACAGTTACCAAGCCAGCTTACAAATGGCACCCTTTGAAGCATTGTACGGACGAAGGTGTCGTACCCCACTGAATTGGTCAGAAATAGGTGACAGCCGTATCTTCGGCCCGGACATGCTTAAAGAGGCCGAGGAGAAAGTTAAACAAATCAGGGACAGACTCAAGACAGCACAGAGCCGACAAAAGAGCTACTATGATCAGAAGCATCGTGAGGTCAGCTTTGAACCCGGTGATTCCGTATACCTCCGAGTATCTCCTATGAGGGGTCTGCAACGGTTCAAAATTAAGGGGAAGCTAGCCCCAAGATTTATTGGACCATTTAGTGTAAAGGCACGAAGAGGCACGGTAGCCTACCAACTAGACCTACCCAAGGAGCTGTCAGACGTCCATGACGTATTCCACGTCTCACAGTTGAGGAAATGTGTGAGTAACCCGGAGAAGCATGTACCTCATGAGAACATTGATATGCAGCCAGATCTCACCTACAGAGAAAGACCAGTAAAGATTTTAGAAGAGTCTGAACGGAGGACCCGTCAGAAAACGACAAGATTTTTCAGGGTTCAGTGGAGCAACCACACTGAGGATGAAGCTACATGGGAAAGGGAAGATTTCCTCCGGGCAGAGTATCCATATCTATTTGAGGATCAGCAGAAATCTCGAGGACGAGATTTTTCCTAAGGGGGTAGGTGTTGTGACACCCAAGTTTTTATTTGGATTTTTCAAAAGATTTTTTAATTTGACTTGAGGGAGGTGATTTAAATTTTTTTTTTTCAAAAGAACTCTCCCTTTCAAATATTTTTTTATGGCAAAAGTTTTATTTGGATTCACCCAACATCTATCTTTGGTCTTGGAGGTTCTTGCTTTTCATTTGGACTCAAGACAAAATACTTTTCACTTGGGAAAATGCCTTTTGAAAATCTCTTTGAAATTTGCACTATGGCTTTTGGAATAATCCTTTACCACTTTCAACATTTCCCTCTTGCCATGGCCTTAGTGCAAATACTCTCTCCTAACCCTCCCCTCATCTTTGGATCATGTTTGGCATCTAATCCAGCAAGTTGAACCTCCCCTATGTTTATTTTCCATTTAAATCTTATTCAAATAAATTTCTGTCTTCTATTCTATCCATTGGTGATTTACAAAGGAACTCTACTTTCTGTTTTGATTTTTGCCCCCAAACCAACTCTCCTCCCTAGTCCTTTGAACCCTCAACCAAGATCCATGAAGATCCACTGGTCTTCAGTTCAAATTTTTCAAACTACACTTGCTGCAAGTTTGGACCAGATTTGTCAAATTTGGTGAAATTCATTCAAATCCTCCTCCAAAAATTCCAAGTAAAATCAGGCAGCCTCTGGATGCATTGAGTGGTCACCTCACCAAGTTACAGCCCTAGAAATATTTATCTCATAGCCAAATCCTTCTGTCGAACACCTGCAGTGCATTGTCAATGTCAAGTTTCAGTTAAGTTCAGAGAACTGCAGTGCACTGTCGTTTTCTTCAGAACCCGACGTCGATCTCACCAGTGCCACTGTGTCGCCTTGCTCCTCGTCCCCTCCCCCTTGTTCCTGCACCGCACGAATGCCTGGCACCTTACGGACGTCGGCGACGAGCAGCAGAAGGTGCGCCGCCCCGTGACCGACGCCAGCGGCGGCTTTGCGGCCGCCAGCGGGTGTCTCGTACTTGCAGTAATTTATGTTCCCGAACTATTAAATTATTGAACTGCAATATAAGCCCTTTAGGTGACGTCGCTCAGACGTCCGACTGCGGCGTGTCTTTTACTTTAAATATAAGCCCTTTATGTGATGTCGCTCAGACGTCCGACTGTAGCACACACTGCTTTTATTTTCTGTTATGAGTCCTTTATGTGGTGTCGCCCCGACGCCCGACTGTGGCATTGTCATTTCTGCAGTTTCCTCTCGAGGAGTCTTTCAGACACTCGTTTGGCACCAGTATTATTATTCTCGCAGTTTCCTCTCGAGGAGTCTTTCAGACACTCGTTTGGCACCAGTATTACTATTCTGCAGTTTCCGCTCGAGGCGTCATTCAGACCCTCGCTTGGCACCCAGTATTTATTATCTCTATGTCTGAACGCACTGGATAAATTGTTCATATGCTTCATGTTTACATTTGTTATATCTTATGTCCGAATTGTCTTGCGAGTACTTTCATAGTACTCACCTGGCTTGTTGATTTGTCCAAATGTTGACGAAGGCGGTCTCTTGGATGAAGAGTTTGAGAGCGCGTCCGACGCCTAGAGGAGTCCCAGTCAGTCCTGCGCGATCCCGGATTTTGGTCACTTGTATTATATACGCTTCCGCCACCCGCAATAAGTCTCCTCGAGCCTCACTCCGACGCTCGAAGAGTTGTAGTCTTCAGGAGTCATATCACTCGCTTCGCGGTGATATTTCCACCACCGTTATTATCGTGAGTTAGTAGTATGCCACCCTATCCGCCGTCTTGCTTTATCGGCGTGCATGTAATAGATTGTTGGGCAGTCTCCGCTCAACCTTGTATTATATTTAGTACTCCTGGTATTTTTCTTCTGTGACCAGATATTGTCTACCAGTGAGAAGGAATGCTTCCTTACTGGTCCGTAAAAGGGATTGGTCTCTCAATAATTATTTTATTGAAAAACCGGTCGTGACACTCTCTTTCCTTCTCCCCCCTTCTCCCTCCCCTTCCTTTTCCTACTAGGAATAGAAAAGAGGAGGCGAATCCTACTTGGACTGGGGAGTCCGAGTAGGATTCCCCACACCTGGCGCGCCCCCTAGGGCCGGCCACCTCTTCCCGCCCCTCCTTTATATACGTGGACAGGGGGCACCCCATAGACACACAAGTTGATTGTTTAGCCGTGTGCGGTGGCCCCCTCCACAGATTTCCACCTCGGTCATATCATTGTAGTGCTTAGGCGAAGCCCTGCATTGGTAACTTCATCATCACCATCATCATGCCGCCGTGCTGACGAAACTCTCCCTCGGCCTCAGCTGGATCAAGAGTACGAGGGACGTCACTGAGTTGAACGCGTGCAGATCGCGGAGGTGCCGTGCGTTTGGTACTTGATCGGTTGGATCGCGAAGACGTTCGACTACATCAACCGCGTTACTTAACGCTTCCGCTTTCGGTCTACGGGGGTACGTGGACAACACTCTCCCCTCTCATTGCTATGCATCACCTAGATAGATCTTGCGTGATCGTAGGAAAATTTTGAAATTACTGTGTTCCCCAACATATATTTGGTTGATGTTTAGCCTGTTGTGCGTAACATGCCTTTATATGTACTCATGCAGGACAATATTGAGAACAGTGTTGTTTTCCATCAAGGTTATTTTCATCGCATTGCTTATATGTACTCATTGTTCAGGATATCGGTAGCTGGTACCATATAGCCTGGGGCTGATAAGGGATTAATCATCGAATCGGACATTTCACTGAATATATCTGTAACCCATTTATCAGTAGGTTAACTAGGGCCATATTTAATATATTTGAGGCTACATAGCAACATACATTGTACTGAATGACTAAATATGCAATCCTAGGCTACATAGCTACAAAGAAGAGTGTTACCTTAATGTTATGATGATGTCTAGATATACATGTAATAAAATCTTATATAATGGGATGGAGGGAGTGTTGTACTACATCATTTTTCAATTGTTGTTTAGCTTCTAATATTAACTTGGTGCTTTTAGGTACATATATCATTGCCAAAGTTCCACACTTCGACCCTTTCTGGGGCAATGAGATATTCATGAACCAGCATCAAGTGAGGAAACAGATAAAGATTGTTACTAAAATGGGTCCAAAGACGTCAATAAAACTATTTGTTTACACTTTATGCAAGACAACAGTGAACTGCAGGATGGTAAGTAAGAACCCTGTAGCCTTCTTTTTACTGCCCGTAATGAGTTGTGTTAGATGACAATGTCTAAATCTTTTTTCCTTTGGAGTGGATCCTGAAGCAGTTTACTCAAGATTACCTCTCACATTACATGATTGGCGGTCGGCCATCACAAGGGGTTGGACTAGAGTCCTGCATGCCTTCTGCATCCAGGAGAGCACAATAGGGCCATTCCGCTTCACCTTGTTCAGCAACCGGAATGTCTGCCGCCTCTTTCTTTACCATCTGTAATACTACAAGTATAGAACCCTGGTTCATCATTCTTTATTTGGTGCTTATGTAATTCTTAAACATATGTACCTGTGAATCGAATAATGCATTGGTTGTTTGAACCTGATGGATATGAATAAAGCTAAAGCCTACTTTCAAGCTTAAATTAGGTACAATTTTAAATAGCAGCAATTAAATTAGGGCGAAATTAGGGTGTGCACGTCATTACGGTGCACACGTTTAATAAAGACAGCGTGTGCGATATACATCATAATTCGACACGGTTCACGGAGAGGAAACGTGTGTAACAATGCACACAGTTGCCGTTTGCAAAGCGTGTGTGATGTTAGACACTATCGCATATGGTGCGGGATAACTAAATGTGTGTGATTGTCTACTTATCGTACACAGTTTATAATCATGAACTGTTTGTGATGTGCCAGGCATCGTAAAACTCCCGTGCCTGGAATCTGCCTGGAAAACTCCCGTGCCTGGAATCTGTCTGGATTTAGGTAAAACCACAAAACTCTGACTGCGATGGCAATGCGAGCACAAACAAGTAGCAAGGATGAAGCGTTTGGGATATTCGAGATATCGAAAACGGTTATATAGGGACAACTGTATGCATCAAGGCTCCCTATCCCCGACAGTTTCTGGGTCGTGTGGGAAGGACCCCCCTATCGCTGTCACTCACTAGGCGAAGGTTCCAAATGTCGTCGGAAAGGGGTTAAAAGCCGTTTGTATAGCACCGACGCGTACTAGTGTTGTGACCATGGTCCTGCTACCTGCTGTAGTGACCGTGGCCCTCCATGGGCTTTACGATCCATGGGCCTTCTACGGGCCGTAGGATCCATAAGCCTTCTACGGGCCGTAGGATCCATGGGCCTTCTACGGGCCGTAGCATCCATGGGCCTTCTACGGGCCGTATAATCGTTTCGCCAAACATGGGTCGTACTATTCGTGGACCAATAACGGACCGCAAAATGGGCCGTAAAGGGGCTAGAGTGGAAACCGTCTGTTTTATGGCCCGACCATAACGGGCCGTTAATAGGTCGTAATTGATGACGCTATGAAAACAGCCCAACGGGTTAACGGTCCACAAACAGGCCGACTGTAACCATGGGCTGAATTTGGCCCACAAGCAGAACAGGCCAGTAACGGACCGTAAGTAATCGAATTCTGGAAATGAGCCCAAGAATAAATTGGCCCTTAGAAGGCCAAAAGTTAACACGGGCTGGAAACGGTGGACGGACTAATGGGCCGTTAATGCATATAAAGCGATGCATTGTTCATTACGGGCCAGTTTCACCACGGGCCGTTAATGGGACAAGAGTTACAAAGGGCCTCATATGGGCCGAAAGACGTCATGGGCCATACATGGGCCGGAAGTTACAATGGGCTGGAATCATACTGGACGGCCCAGATGACGCTACTAGGCCTAACTCGGATAAGCCGTAACGGGCCATGACTTAGCGGGCTGTAAATGGGCTATATGCGAACAGGCCGTTAACAGGCTTTCCGTGGGCCGGCCCGCTACCTTTTGACCAAGTCAAACAGGCCGACCTTTTCACCGGAATGGGCCTCTGTTGTGCCGTGCCACCTGTCGACGTATCATAGGCGCCTTCGGTCCAATGAGGGGATGACATCTGTCCCAACGGTAATGCGACACGTGGTTCCTCTGGCCATTGAGAATTTTACACGTGGAAAATCCCCATTGGTCTGGGCTGTTAACGGGTTATCGGATTGAAACCAGAACCCGATAGCTTAACGGCGACCCGTTATGGTGGATGCCACGTGTCAGTTACCCTCGACGAAAGCAATTCTATGACGCGCGATTTATCGTCATGGAAGTGGACACTTCCGTGATGATAATTTTGGTAATGTCATGGAACACTTCTACGACAGCACAGGTATGACTGTACATGCATGACAGAAAACGTGACCTACTGTGACAAACACCTATCATCACGGAAGTGTATTTTTTTGCAGTGCATGCTATTATATTATCTATCTTGGATGTTTTATATGCATTTATATGCTATTTTATATGATTTTTGGGACTGGCCTATTAACCTAGAGCCCAGTGCCAGTTTCTGTTTTTTCCTTGTTTTTTAGTTTCGCAGAAAAGGAATATCAAACGGAGTCCAATTGAGCTGGAAATTTACGATGATTTTTGATGGACCAGAAGAAGCCCCTGAAGCAAAAGAGTTGGGCCATAAGAGCCACGAGGCCTCCAGAAGGGTGGAGGGCATACCCTACCCCCTGGGGGCGCCCTCCGGTCTTGTGGGATCCTCGTGGACCCCCCTGACTTGTTCTCGACGCCAAAAATTCCTATAAATATAGAAACCCCCAGAAATAGACCTAGATCGGGAGTTCCGCCGCCGCAAGCCTCTGTAGCCACGAAAAACCAATCGGGAGCCCGTTCCGGCACCCTGCCGGAGGGGGAAATCATCACCGGTGGTCATCTTCATCATCCCGGCGCTCTCCATGATGAGGAGGGAGTAGTTCACCCTCAGGGCTGAGGGTATGTACCAGTAGCTATGTGTTTGATCTCTCTCTCTCTCTCGTGTTCTTGATTTGGCAAGATCTTTATGTACCGCGAGCTTTGCTATTATAGTTGGATCTTATGATGTTTCTACCCCTCTACCTTCTTGTAATGGATTGAGTTTTCCCTTTGAAGTTATCTTATCGGATTGAGTCTTTAAGGATTTGAGAACACTTGATGTATGTCTTGCATGTGCTTATCTGTGGTGACAATGGGATATTCGCGTGATACACTTGATGTATGTTTTGGTGATCAACTTGCAGGTTCTGTGACCTTGTGAACTTATGCATAGGGGTTGGCACACGTTTTCGTCTTAACTCTCCGGTAGAAACTTTGGGGCACTCTTTCAAGTTCTTTGTGTTGGTTTGAATAGATGAATCTGAGATTGTGTGATGCATATCGTATAATCAAACCCGCGGATACTTGTGGTGGCATTGGAATATGTAGCGACCCGACCCGAATGGATCAAGTCTCTGTGCTTAAGTGTCGTCCCTGGATCGGTATGCTGACACACACAGTACTCGAGGATTTATAACAGAGGTAAATCACATGTATAAAGTAACATAAATACTATTACCTCAATCCAAATAGCGGAAGTAACAAGGTTCTGGATTCCCATCAACACCAACGGCAAAGTTGAGTGTAGAAATCGTAACCCTAACGTATCACTTACTCGTCGTAAGATATCCTGCAACATGAAACGTTGCAGCCCGAAAACGGGTTAGTACATTGAATGTACTGGCAAATTCACACCATACAGAAATGATGAACAAAGACTATCACTACATGCATATATGGCTGGTGGAAAAGCTCTATGGTTATAATGTTTTTGCGAAAAGCCAATTTTTCCCTACTGCAAAGGAATAAATTTTATTTAACTATCATGGTGGTTGTTAAACATTGAGAAGGTACCTCCAACTCAATCCCAATTAAGTGTCATCATTAAACCCAACAAAATTAATTAGAGTAACATGATGAGATTCACATGATAATCCAAGAACTAGATACTCAAGATGTCCATAATCGGGGACACGGCTAATCATGATTAGTTTGTACACTCTGCAGAGGTTTGCGCACTTTTCCCACAAGACTCGACCTCCTCCGCTGGGATTCTCGCACTTCATGGTGTTTGAGAAACGGATGATCGAGACACAGTCTTTCAGAAGCATTTACTCTCTACTCTGGGCAGACCGTTACACCTACAATCCCCCTACATCTGCTAGTCCACCTCTTCAAGAGCTCACACAACTTACTCAACTATGCCAGAGCCCATAATGGCTTGTGGCTGCACACGAAAGTTTCTAGCATGAATAATCTCATGATCCCTATGAGTCTGGGTGGCGGTCCTTAGGATGATCACACGGGTACTCCGGGATATCCAAAAATACAGGCAACACTGGGTTCTCCAGGTGCCTCAATCCACCCAGTTGTTTATTTAAGTAGCCACCTTAAGTTGAACCATTAATTAACAATCTCACATCTGTCATGGAAAATTCACTCAAACCCAATCCACGTCTACGAGCATAGCATAGCAATATAAGCAAACGTAGAAGTAACTCCCAAAGGTTTGATAATAAACAGGGCAATAGGTTCCTACCTCATCAACTACTTCCCAATACCCACAATTTAATTAGATCCTAATCATGCAATGTTTGAGGATTGATCTAATGCAATAAACCCGGGTAGTAAAAGGGATATGATCAAAGTGTTACTTGCCTGCAATGTTGATGAAGATGATTCGCACTCAACACTCTTGATAGATCAACTCGTCACACTTCGGTCAATCTATCGCGAGCAAGCAATAGTAACCACACATAAGCAATCACTCAAAAGATAAGAAAGAACGAGGAAAACAATTCGGAAAACTTCAAAACCAAGCAAATAACTCTTGCAACATAAAACAATTTCTAACAGTACCAAAATTATGTGAATTTGGCCTTATCAGAAAGTTTAGGTCAAGAGCTTCGCTTTGCAAAAAGAATCAACTAAATCGGAGTTACGAAACTCAAGTTACGATCAAAAGAAGATTCAAATTCAAATCTGATCTAATTCAAATTTTAAAATCTTTCAAAAACATGTTTAAGTTGTTTTAATGGATAGAGGGGATCATAACGAAGACATGGCCGTTGGTTTCATTGGATTTGGATAAACGACTAAAAAGTTGTAGACGTTTGAAAATCAGGGGCTAATCTGTAAATAAATTATTCACAGATGGGTCCCTGGCCGAAAATAACAGAAAAAGAAAAAAGGCTAAATAATGAACGTTCGTTTTCTAAACCTAACGAGCGAACGTTCTCTAAATAAATAAACTTAAACAAAACCGGTTTTATAAAAAAACCAAACTAGGGTTTTTTTTACAATAAAAACCATAGGAAACCGAGCGGTTTTGTACCGGTTCTCGCGGATTCGGCCGGCGGCGAGAAAAAACAACGGCGATGGCGGCGGCGTTCTCCGGCGAGCGGGGCAGCGGCTCCGGCGAGCGAGGCAGCTCCGGCGACGGCAGGCGGCGGGGAGCGGCGCGGGCGACGGCGGGGAGTGGCGCGGGCGGCGGCGGGCGACGCGGCGCGCGGTGCAGCGGCGGCGGCGGCGGCGAGATGCGGGAGCAGCGGCGGCGAGGAGAGAGAAGAGAGAGGGGGCCGGGGTGGCCCGGTATTTAAGGAGGAGGGGTGGCCTTGGGAGGCGTGGGGAAGGGGCAAGGCGGCGGCGGGCGCGGCTCGGACTCCGGCCGGAGTCCGGCTCGGCGACGGGGACGATGGCGGTGCGCGGAGCTGGGCCTTGGCCTGGCAACAGCTGGGCCGGCCCAGTTCGGCGGAGGGAATTTTTTTTTATACAAACAGAGAAAGAAATAATAAAGACAAAAGAAAATGAAAATATTATATAGGCATATAATATATCAAAATTTTCAGAAAAAGATTTCCTACAACGTGAACATTTTTGTGAAGTCAAATAAAATCCTCATAAATTTAAATAAAGCAAAGAGTGCTACTGCCTTAATAAAATCCAATAAAAATCATTTTAAAAATACCAAAATGTTTTCAAATTTATTTCTCTCCAATTTTCTAATGTAGGGAATCATGTTACCCTATTTTCTGTATATTTTTATTTTGGAGAAAAATAATTTGAATAAAACTCAAATAAGTCCAATATTGGAAAATAATTTCAATGGGACTTTGAATTTAATCCTTTGAAACTCCCAACTCCTATTTCATATGTTTTGAAGAAGTCATTTTATCTTCTCTCGTGAAAATCATTGAGTTGCATAAAGTTTTAGAATTGGAAAATATTTTCAAATGAAATTCAAATATTTTCAACACCCCTTGTCATTTAAATAAATGGAAGAAGTCATGTCATCTTCTCTCCAGGGTTTTGTGGTGAAAAGAATTTGAATTCATGGAGATCATAAAAGCAAAATGAAAGTTTGGGAAAGTCCTTTTATTCCCTCTCATTTAACTTTTAAAAGATTTCGAATTCACTCACTTTCAGTCAATCAATCAAACAATCAATCCAATATATGTGTTTATTATAACATTCCAAAATTTAGGATTTTGGGATGTTACAAAACTACCACCCTTAAAATGAATCTCGTCCTCGAGATTTGGAGAGGCTAGCAAGAAATAGGTTAGGTTTGGGGTCTTCTCAAAATCCATCGATCATCACCGGGGGTCTGGGGTGCTACCACCCTTAGAAGCATTGTTACTGTTCCATCAAAACTCATATACTCCATCCTTATCTTTGACGGGGCCGGTCTTCTCAAATTCTCGGGAAAATTCCTTCTCTGGGCTCTTCCAGTAGTGGCATAACCTTTTCCTCAATACTTCTGTCCTTTCATCTTGGTAAGGTTCCTCTGTGACTAGTTCTTCTTAGCTGATGGGTCAGGCGCCAATACTAAATAACTATCGATATCTCCTGGTGGTCAACAATTTATGGTTTCTCCTGCAGGAAATGGGTCTGGGTTGATCCTCACCGTATAACCTACGATTGGCAAGAGCTGCCTTGTACAAGGGAAAAATACTTACACCATTCTAAGGTTCAAACAAGGTTTTGCTCGTCGTCTCTCTACTATAGGTAAGTCACTCAGATTTACCATCCCGTATAGCAAGGCGAATAATAAGAGTAAGTCGGTATGGTGATCAATCCATCCCGCACCCAAATCATTACCTTGTACATGGTTTAGCGAATCTCGCATTCTAACACTTGGTCATCCTCGCAAGCATTGCAGAATTTCTCTTGTCGACGAACCAAGTTCGGATAAATCCATGGATTCTGCAAGCCAAACAAACATCTATCGTTCCTTCCCAACCCTCAGGTTTTTGCGTAAACTCCTATAAAATTGTCTGTCGATAAAATCGTAACCTCTTCCAGGGTTTTTCCTTCAGCAAGAATGTGTTTGCTTCTTGGCAGGTCCTGGGGCCTGTGGGTTATGGCCCATCTCATCACTGGTAAACCTTGAACTCATCGTGGAAACTGATCCTTAATCCAACATCCAACTTCCTGGTATTCTTAAATCCATCCAATTGTACTGTCTTCCTTCCTTCTATTGGCACCAAACTAGGACATGATTACTCAGACTCATCATGGAATTTCCATTGATACATATTTCCAACATCATACCTCCTTTATATCCAATAGTAATTCATCTCTTCATCCTCGGGGGATATCCCACATACCGAGGTAAAAAAACTTATACTTATGAAGTCCATACTCCACTTCGTGGAACATCATTATCCTTTCCAGGGTCAAGCGTCCTTACAGGGGAATATTGGCATCTCTGCATGGCACTTCTTCAACTGGGAAACGTGAAACATATCATGAACTCCTGACAGTCCTTCGGGTGACTCCAGCTTGTTGGCCACTTCTCCCATACGCTCCAAAACTCGGTATGGTCCTACAAATCTCGGGGCTAACTTTCCCTTAACTCCAAATAGTTTAACTCCTCGCAAAGGGGACACACGAAGACATGCTCTGTCTCCAATTTCATAGACTACCTCCTTTACATCCAATACTACTCCATACCCTCATATTCTTGGGGTATCCAACATATCGAGATAAAACTCATACTTATTTTGTTCGACATCCACTTCGTGGAATATCATTACCTTTTCCAAGGGTCAAGTTTCCTCACAGGGTACTACCACCCTTAAAATGCACAATCTTCCATAGACCATATTTCTCGTATCCTCGAAAATGGTCAAAATCTTTCTTCATAGAGTAACAACTCATAAAATCCAAATCAATACCAATGATGCTAACTTTACTGATTCTCAAATTATTACAATCTCCTGCATTCCATTACATGCCTCAATCCGACACCTCACTAATAAAAGAAATGACCACACTTCTACTACTATATTTCTCGTTGCACTCAACTATTTGTCACAAGTCTCCATCTCCTTGGGGCATTTTCTGGCAAAGTGCCCTGCTTCATCACAACGGAAACATATTACTTCTAACATATCTCGAGGTTTCCTTGTGATTATATAGCCTCCCGGGGTCCTCATCTTCCCTTTTGGGCAATCATTGTGGTAGTGTCCTGAATTTTTGCACCTGAAACATGTGATATGACTCAGGTCTCTCTTTGTAGAAATTGGGTTGTTCCTGGGATCCAATCTACTTCTCTTCCTGGACTTTTTCGTTCCAATCAGGGCTTCTATTTCCTGTGGGTCATACTCTACTTCCTCTGTCGGGAATTCCACTAAATCCCCGTTCAGACAATTTTGGGAGATGTGTCCTTCTTCTCCACATGAATAGCATGACCTGGTGCAGGGTTTAATTGGTTCTTCTTTGGGTGTGTCCTCCACCTCTTCCTTCATCACAGATTCCTCTAAAATTTCCATGAGGGCTCTTTTCATTGCTTCTTTCTTCTGCCGGATGGTCCTTTGTACCATGGGGTAGATGTGACACTGAGCAGGGTAGTGGGTAGTCCCTTCACACAAGAAACAAGTGATCTGCCTAGTTGGGCATTCTTCAGCTGGGTGACTTCCTTCACAATTAGGGCATTCATCCTTGTGTTCCTTATGGTTGTGTCCTATTTCTCCACAAGGCTTGTATGCACAAGGTTTCTTCATATCCTTTCCATAAGGCTTCAATTTCTGGGTCACAAGACGAGATCTTTGTAGAGTCCACTTAAATTCTTTCCAAGTGGTTACTTCTTGCCATCCATTGATGGTTTGGTACATCCTCCACCAAGTAGCAGCACCTCTTTCAAAACATTGAAGAGCATGCCGGGTCATATCCTTTCTGACTATAGGGTTATTCTTCATGTGATCCTCCATGTTCTGAATCCATCGGTCCGTCTCCAACTGACTCATCGGTCCAGAATATACAAGCTCATCTCCATTCATCCTCTATTGGGTCCATGGGTTTGGGGTGAGATAAGAGAGATAGAGAGAGATACACACAATGCAAACAATATTTTTGAAAAGAAAGATTTTATTGTGGCTGTCAGAAAAACAACAAACAAATGACAGCTCACAAACGTCGCATCTAACGTAGGTATAACAGGGGTTTGGTCTTCTAAAGGTCAATAAATCTTCAACTTCGCCAAACTCTTGAAGTCTTGTTCATGTCTCCGATGGCTTCTTCCGATCATGCTTGTCTTTCTCAAGTTCTTTTGCCAGATCATCTCTGTTGACGCGAAGTCTCTCGTGACGTCCTTTATATTTCTGGAGTTGCGTTCCAAACTTCTGGGTTTCAACATCCTTGACATGAACCATGATCCTACTGTCCTTCAGTTCCTGACGAATCTTTGATGTCTCGAGGTTTTGCTCCTCTAGCTTGGCTACTTTCAGCTTCTGCGTCCTGAGTTCTTCACAAAACGCTTCCTTATCAAATACTATTTCCTGCAGGTCCATCTTAACTTCTTGATGTAATACTCCAGATCCTGGTGATACACCGGTCTAAAGTTAAAACTTCATCTTGCTGATAGGTGCTCCATCAGCCTTCTACCATCCAATCCTTCCATGCATATGCATGCTTAACTCATCACGGTGACAATAGCATAAACGGGTAATAACACCATGGTCAGCCGTGTCTATGCCCATGTTACTGCCATGAGCTTTTCATTCCATAACTGATATCTCATGTCTTTGGGTTTTCTTAACAAAACTTTGAGTTTCTAACTCTCCATGTTCCGGTCTTTCTCCGATACACCTTGCTCTCGAGTATTGACAGCTTCCATAGTCTACCAAGTTCCATAAGGGTAACCTTCCTAGGTCATACACATCTGGCAATTCTTCAGAGCCTTCAAATTCTCCCAGTCTTTGGAATCTTCAACCGTTGTAGTTTCCATTTACACGGTAAAATCTCCTTCATTCCATAGTGGTCTTAGTTGTCCGATATCTTGTACTTCTTGAAGTGGTCTCATCCGTCGAATCTTCGAGTGGTCCAAAAGGAAAAAGGGTATGGTCTCACTAAAAGGGAATATTTGAATTAACTCAGAAGAGAAGAGAGGTAAAAGATCTTTTTGAAAGGACAGTTTTAGAGAAAATCCTTCCTATGGGCTTGCCAGTTTCTAGGGTCACGTCCTACAGTCAACATGTGCTCTGATACCATCCTGTAGCGACCCGACCCAAATGGATCAAGTCTCTGTGCTTAAGTGTCATCCCTGAATCGGTATGCTGACACACACAGTACTCGAGGATTTATAACAGAGGTAAATCACATGTATAAAGTAACGTAAATACTATTACCTCAATCCAAATAGCGGAAGTAACAAGGTTGTGGATTCCCATCAACACCAACGGCAAAGTTGAGTGTAGAAATCGTAACCCTAACGTATCACTTACTCGTCGTAAGATATCCTGCAACATGAAACGTTGCAGCCCGAAAACGGGTCAGTACATTGAATGTATTGGCAAATTCACACCATACAGAAATGATGAACAAAGACTATCACTACATGCATATATGGCTGGTGGAAAAGCTCTATGGTTATAATGTTTTTGCGAAAAGCCAATTTTTCCCTACTGCAAAGGAATAAATTTTATTTAACTATCATGGTGGTTGTTAAACATTGAGAAGGTACCTCCAACTCAATCCCAATTAAGTGTCATCATTAAACCCAACAAAATTAATTAGAGTAACATGATGAGATTCACATGATAATCCAAGAACTAGATACTCAAGATGTCCATAACCGGGGACACGGCTAATCATGATTAGTTTGTACACTCTGCAGAGGTTTGCGCACTTTTCCCACAAGACTCGACCTCCTCCGCTGGGATTCTCGCACTTCATGGTGTTTGAGAAACGGATGATCGAGGCACAGTCTTTCAGAAGCATTTACTCTCTACTCTGGGCAGACCGTTACACCTACAATCCCCCTACATCTGCTAGTCCACCTCTTCAAGAGCTCACACAACTTACTCAACTATGCCAGAGCCCATAATGGCTTGTGGCTGCACACGAAAGTTTCTAGCATGAATAATCTCATGATCCCTATGAGTCTGGGTGGCGGTCCTTAGGATGATCACACGGGTACTCCGGGATATCCAAAAATACAGGCAACACTGGGTTCTCCAGGTGCCTCAATCCACCCAGTTGTTTATTAAGGTAGCCACCTTAAGTTGAACCATTAATTAACAATCTCACATCTGTCATGGAAAATTCACTCAAACCCAATCCACGTCTACGAGCATAGCATAGCAATATAAGCAAACGTAGAAGTAACTCCCAAAGGTTTGATAATAAACAGGGCAATAGGTTCCTACCTCATCAACTACTTCCCAATACCCACAATTTAATTAGATCCTAATCATGCAATGTTTGAGGATTGATCTAATGCAATAAAACTGGGTAGTAAAAGGGATATGATCAAAGTGTTACTTGCCTGCAATGTTGATGAAGATGATTCGCACTCAACACTCTTGATAGATCAACTCGTCACACTCCGGTCAATCTATCACGAGCAAGCAATAGTAACCACACATAAGCAATCACTCAAAAGATCAAAAAGAACGAGGAAAACAATTCGGAAAACTTCAAAACCAAGCAAATAACTCTTGTAACATAAAACAATTTCTAACAGTACCAAAATTATGTGAATTTGGCCTTATCAGAAAGTTTAGGTCAAGAGCTTCGCTTTGCAAAAAGAATCAACTAAATCGGAGTTACGAAACTCAAGTTACGATCAAAAGAAGATTCAAATTCAAATCTGATCTAATTCAAATTTTAAAATCTTTCAAAAACATGTTTAAGTTGTTTTACTGGATAGAGGGGATCATAACGAAGACATGGGCGTTGGTTTCATTGGATTTGGATAAACGAGTAAAAAGTTGTAGACGTTTGAAAATCAGGGGCTAATCTGTAAATAAATTATTCACAGATGGGTCCCTGGCCAAAAATAACAGAAAAAGAAAAAAGGCTAAATAATGAACGTTCGTTTTCTAAACCTAACCAGCGAACGTTCTCTAAATAAATAAACTTAAACAAAACCGGTTTTATAAAAAAAACTAGGGTTTTTTTTACAATAAAAACCGTAGGAAACCGAGCGGTTTTGTACCGGTTCTCGCGGATTCGGCCGGCGGCGAGAAAAACCAACGGCGGTGGCGGCGGCGTTCTCCGGCGAGCGAGGCAGCTCCGGCGACGGCAGGCGGCGCGGGCGGCGGGGAGCGACGCGGGGCGCGGTGCAGCGGCAGCGGCGGCGAGATGCGGGAGCAGCGGCGGCGAGGAGAGAGAAGAGAGAGGGGGCCGGGGTGGCCCGGTATTTAAGGAGGAGGGGTGGCCTTGGGAGGCGTGGGGAAGGGGCAAGGCGGCGGCGGGCGCGGCTCGGACTCCGGCCGGAGTCCGGCTCGGCGACGGGGACGATGGCGGTGCGCGGAGCTGGGCCTTAGCCTGGCAAGAGCTGGGCCGGCCCAGTTCGGCGGAGGGAATTTTTTTTTTAAAACAAACAGAGAAATAAATAATAAAGGCAAAACAAAATGAAAATATTATATAGGCATATAATATATCAAAATTTTCAGAAAAAGATTTCCTACAACGTGAACATTTTTGTGAAGTCAAATAAAATCCTCACAAATTTAAATAAAGCAAAGAGTGCTACTGCCTTAATAAAATCCAATAAAAATCATTTTAAAAATACCAAAATGTTTTCAAATTTATTTCTCTCCAATTTTCTAATGTAGGGAATCATGTTACCCTATTTTCTGTATATTTTTATTTTGGAGAAAAATAATTTGAATAAACTCAAATAAGTCCAATATTGGAAAATAATTTCAATGGGACTTTGAATTTAATCCTTCGAAACTCCCAACTCCTATTTCATATGTTTTGAATAAGTCATTTTATCTTCTCTCGTGAAAATCATTGAGTTGCATAAAGTTTCAGAATTGGAAAATATTTTCAAATGAAATTCAAATATTTTCAACACCCCTTGTCACTTAAATAAATGGAAGAAGTCATGTCATCTTCTCTCCAGGGTTTTGTGGTGAAAAGAATTTGAATTCATGGAGATCATAAAAGCAAAATGAAAGTTTGGGAAAGTCCTTTTATTCCCTCTCATTTAACTTTCAAAAGATTTCGAATTCACTCACTTTCAGTCAATCAATCAAACAATCAATCCAATCTATTTGTTTATTATAACATTCCAAAATTTAGAATTTTGGGATGTTACAGAATATCTAGATGACATTAGGGTTTTGGTTGATGTGTATCTTAAGGTGTTATTTTAGTACGAACTCTAGGGATGTTTGTGACACTTATAGGAATAGCCCAATAGATCGATCAGAAAGAATAACTTTGAGGTGGTTTCGCACCCTACAATAATCTCTTCGTTTGTTCTCCGCTATTAGTGACTTTGGAGTGACTCTTTGTTGCACGTTGAGGGATTGTTATATGATCTAATTATGTTATCATTGTTGACAGAACTTGCACTAGTGAAAGTATGAATCCTAGGCCTTGTTTCCAAGCATTGCAGTACCGTTTTCGCTCACTTTCTTTACTAGTTACCTTGTTGTTTTTATATTTTCAGATTACAAACACCTTTATCTACCGTCCATATTACGCTTGTATCACCATCTCTTCGCCGAACTAGTGCACCTATACAATTTACCATTGTATTGGGTGTGTTGGGGACACAAGAGACTCTTTGTTATTTGTTGCAGGGTTGTTTGAGAGAGACCATCTTCATCCTACGCCTCCCACGGATTGATAAACCTTAGGTCATCCACTTGAGGGAAATTTGCTACTGTCCTACAAAACTCTGCGCTTGGAGGCCCAACACGAGTCTACAAGAAGAAGGTTACGTAGTAGAAATCAAGCTCTTTTCTGGCGTCGTTGCCAAGGAGGCTAGGTAAGCGGCACTCACATCCCGTCAACGAAGCTCTTTTCTGGCGCCGTTGCCGGGGAGGTTAGTGCTTGAAGGTATATCTTTAGATCTTGCAATTGAATGTTTTAGTTTCTTGTTTTATCACTAGTTTAGTCTATAAAAGAAAACTACAAAAAATGGAATTGAGGTTGCCTCATATGCTTCATTTTTTTAACGTCTTCCGTGAAAATGATGGAAAGGAAAATTGCGCTCAAGTGTTAGAAGAAGAAGTCTATAAAATGTTTGGCACTAAATCTTTGAATGATGAGCATGATTGCAATGTTGTTAGTTTGAATTCTTTGAATATCCATGATGCTAATGATATGCGAAGCCACAAGCTTGGGGATGCTATGTTTGATGAAGATGATATTTTTTGTCCCCCAAGTTTTGATGTGCAAATTTATTATGATGATAGCATGCCTCCTATTTATGATGATAATATTGATAAAAGTGGATTTGGAGAGGTCATGACTTTATTTAGTGATGATTCCACTATTTCGGAAGAGGTTCCAATTGATTATGAGAAAAAAGTTGCTATCTATGATGATTATCGTGATGACATGTATGCTATAAAGAATAATGATAACTATGAAACTTGTCATCATGATTTTAATTTTCAATTGGATTATGCCTCACATTATAGTTATTTCGTTGAGTTTATTCCCACTATTCCGAATGAGAAGAATTTTGCTTATGTGGAGAGTAGTAAAATTTCTATGCTTGTGCATCATGAAAATAATGCTTTATGTGATATTTATATTGTTGAATTCATTCATGATGCCACTGAAAATTATTATGAGAGAGGAACATATGCTTTTACATATCTCAATAATATGAAGTTTCCTCTCTATGTGTTGAAACTTTTGAAGTCATGCTTGTTTTGCCTTCCTATGCTAGTTGATTCTTGTTTCCATAAGTTGTTTGCTCAAAAAAATCCCTATGCATAGGAAGTGGGTTAGACTTAAATGTGCTTGCCACATATGTTTCAAGATGCTCTCTTTGTGTTTCAATTCTTTACTTTTATGCGAGCATCATTGAAATCATCATGCCTAGCTAGAAAGGCATTAAAGAAAAGCACTTGTTGGGAGACAACCCAATATTTAGCCCTACTGTTTTTACATGTTCACATGATTACTGTAGTAATCATGTTTTATAGCTTTTGTTTCACAAGTGCCAAGTAAAGCCTTTGGGATAGTATGGATGATAGTGGACTTGATTCTATGCAAAAACAGAAACTTTTGCTCCCAGTCTAGGAATTTTTAAAATTCACTGGAAAGTGCTTTTGACCTGAAGTTTTTACACAATATTGATATACAAATTTTCTAGATTGTACTAAATTTTCAGAATTTTTGGAGTTACAGAAGTATGATTTCAGTTCAGATCTTTACAGACTGTTCTGTTTTTGACAGATTTTGTTTTCGATGCATAGTTTGCTTGTTTTCTAGTTTCTATGGCTTATATTACTTAATATAAATTGTAGAAATGATAGGGTACAGTAGGCATCATGTGAGAAAAATTATGAATCGTGTATTGACAGTACCAAAGTGAATGATTTGTTTTATTATACTAACGGAGCTTACGAGTTTTCTGTTGAGTTTTGTGTTGTGAAGTTTTCAAGTTTTGGGTGAAGTTTTGATGGAGTACAGAATAAAGAGTGGAAAGAGCCTAAGCTTGGGGATTCCTAAGGCACCCCAAGGTAATATTCAAGGACAACCAAGAGCCTAAGCTTGGGGACGCCCCGGATGGCATCCCCTCTTTCGTCTTCGTCCATCGGTAAATTTACTTGGAGCTATATTTTTATTCACCAGATGATATGTGTTTTGCTTGGAGCATCATTTTCTTTTATTGGGATTTGCTTTATGGTATTTAGAGTAATTTTTACATCTTTTAGTTCAATAAAAAGTTCAAGTATAGCCTTCACCATGCTTATTTTTCAAGTCTATATGTTGCTGTTTAAAAACAGAAAGTTTGCTGTTATGTTTTGAATATTTGTAAATAGTCAGAACATGATAAAATCTTGAAATTTTTACACAATGAGTAACAACAATTTTTTTACAGTGTGGTAATTTTTCATAATTTTGGAGTTAGGGAAGTATGATTCCTCTTGCATTCTTTACAGACTTTTCTGTTTAGACAGATTGTTGTTATGTTTGCATTGTTTGCATATGTTTGCTTGTTTAATGATTCTATTTGAGGATAGGACTATTAAATATGCAGAGGCATTTAGTATGCAATGTCAAATAATAATTTTAGTGATTTTCTATAGTAGAGAATGATAAGGTTTATGTGTTGATTTATACTAACTTATCTCATGAGTTCTTGTTGAGTTTTGTGTGGATGAAGTTTTTAAGATTTAGGAAAACCGCGATATGAAAGGAATTAATGAGACACAAAAGCTCTAGCTTGGGGATGCCCAAGGCATCCCTAGTCAATATTTCAAGAAGTCTCAAGCATCTAGGCTTGGGGATGCCCCGGTTGGCATCCCACCTTTCTTCTTCAACAACTATCGGTCAGTTTTGGTTGAACCTAAGTTTTTGCTTCTTCACATGATATGTGATATCCTTGCAATGTCATTTTATTTTGTTTTGCTTGCTGTTTGAATAAAGTACTTAAGATCTAAAATTTTATTTATGAGAAGGAGTCTTCACATAGTTATATAATTATTCAACTACTCATTGATCTTCACTTATATCTCTTGGAGTAGTTTGTCATTTGATCTAGTGCTTCACCTATATCTTTTTAGAGCACATCAGTAGTTTTATCTTGAAGAAATTGTTAAACTCTCATGCTTCACTTATATTATTTTGAAAGTCTCTCTAAACAATGTGGTAATTTGCTTTGGTTATGAATTTAGTCCTAATATGATAGGCATCCAAGAGGGGTATAATAAAAACTTTCATATAAAGTGCATTGGATACTATGAGAAGTTTGATTCCTTGTGATTGTTTTGAGATATAAAGATGGTGATATTAGAGTCATGCTTGTGAGTAATTGTGGATTGTAGAAATACTTGTGTTAAAGTTTGTGATTCCCGTAGCATGCACGTATGGTGAACCGTTATGTGATGAAGTCGGAGCCTGATTTATTTATTGATTGTCTTCCTTATGAGTGGCGGTCGAGGACGAGCGATGGTCTTTTCCTACCAATCTATCCCCCTAGGAGCATGTGTGTAGTACTTTGTTTTGATGAGTAATAGATTTTTGCAATAAGTATGTGAGTTCTTTATGACTAATGTTGAGTCCATGGATTATACGCACTCTCACCCTTCCACCATTGCTAGCCTCTCTAGTACCATGCAACTTTCGCCGGTACCATACACCCACCATATACCTTCCTCAAAACAGCCACCATGCCTACCTATTATGGCATTTCCATAGCCATTCTGAGATATATTGCCATGCAACTTTCCACCATTCCGTTTATTATGACATGCTTCATCATTGTCATATTGCTTTGCATGATCATGTAGTTGACATCGTATTTGTGGCAAAGCCACCATTCATAACTCTTTCATACATGTCACTCTTGATTCATTGCACATCCCGATACACCGCTGGAGGCATTCATATAGAGCCATATTTTGTTCGAAGTATCGAGTTGTAAGTAAATAAAAGTGTGATGATCTTCATTATTAGAGCATTGTCCCATGTGAGGAAAGGATGATGGAGACTATGAATCCCCCACAAGTCGGGATGAGACTCCGGACAAAAAAGAAGAGGCCAAAAAAAGAGAGAAGGCCCAAAAAACAAAAAACAAAAAATGAGAGAAAAGAGAGAAGGGGCAATGCTACTATCCTTTACCACACTTGTGCTTCAAAGTAGCACCATGATCTTCATGATAGAGAGTCTCCTATGTTGTCATTTTCATATACTAGTGGGAATTTTTCATTAGAACTTGGCTTCTATATTCCAATGATGGGCTTCCTCAAATTGCCCTAGGTCTTCGTGAGCAAGCGAGTTGGATGCACACCCACTTAGTTTCTTTTTGAGCTTCATAAACTTATAGCTCTAGTGCATCTGTTGCATGGCAATCCCTACTCACTCACATTGATATCTATTAATGGGCATCTCCATAGCCCGTTGATACGCCTAGTTGATGTGAGACTATCTCCTTCTTTTTGTCTTCTCCACAACCACCATATTCTATTCCACCTATAGTGCTATGTCCATGGCTCACGCTCATGTATTGCGTGAAAGTTGAAAAAGTTTGAGAACATCAAAAGTATAAAACAATTGCTTGGCTTGTCATCGGGGTTGTGCATGATTTGAATATTTTGTGTGATGAAGATGGAGCATAGCCAGACTATATGATTTTGTAGGGATAACTTTCTTTGGCCATGTTATTTTGAGAAGACATAATTGCTTTATTAGTATGCTTGAAGTATTATCGTTTTTATGTCAATATTAAACTTTTGTTTTGAATCTTATGGATCTGAACATTCATGCCACAATAAAGAAAAATTACATGGATAAATATGTTAGATAGCATGCCACATCAAAAATTCTGTTTTTATCATTTACCTACTCGAGGACGAGCAGGAATTAAGCTTGGGGATGCTTGATATGTCTCCAACGTATCTATAATTTTTTATTGTTCCATGCTATTATATTATCTATCTTGGATGTTTTATATGCATTTATATGCTATTTTATATGATTTTTGGGACTAACCTATTAACCTAGAGCCCAAGTTTATGTTTTTTCCTTGTTTTTGAGTTTCGCAGAAAAGGAATATCAAACGGAGTCCAATTGAGCTGAAAATTTACGGTGATTTTTTATGGACCATAAGAAGTCCCCGAAGCAAAAGAGTTGGGCCAGAAGAGCCACGAGGCCTCCAAAAGGGTTGAGGGCGTGCCCTACCCCCCTAGGGGCGCCCTCCGGTCTTGTGGGCTCCTCATGGACCCCCCTGACTTTTTCTCGACGCCAAAAATTCCTATAAATATAGAAACCCCCGGAAATAAACCTAGGTCGGGAGTTCCGCCGCCGCAAGCCTCTGTAGCCACGAAAAACCAATCGAGAGCCCGTTCCGGCACCCTGCCGAAGGGGGAAATCATCACCGGTGGTCATCTTCATCATCCCGGCACTCTCCATGACGAGGAGGGAGTAGTTCACCCTCGGGGCTGAGGGTATGTACCAGTAGCTATGTGTTTGATCTCTCTCTCTCTCTCACTCGTGTTCTTGATTTGGCACGATCTTGATGTACCGCGAGCTTTGCTATTATAGTTGGATCTTATGATGTTTCTACCCCTCTACCTTCTTTTAATGGATTGAGTTTTCCCTTTGAAGTTATCTTATCGGATTGAGTATTTAAGGATTTAAGAACACTTGATGTATGTCTTGTATATGCTTATCTGTGGTGACAATGGGATATTCACGTGATACACTTGATGTATGTTTTGGTGATCAACTTGCGGGTTCTGTGACCTTGCGAACTTATGCATAGGGGTTGGCACACGTTTTTGTCTTGACTCTCCGGTAGAAACTTTGGGGCACTCTTTGAAGTTCTTTGTGTTGGTTTGAATAGATGAATCTGAAATTGTGTGATGCATATAATATAATCAAACCCGCAGATACTTGTGGTGACATTGGAGTATCTAGGTGACATTAGGGTTTTTGTTCATGTGTATCTTAAGGTGTTATTTTAGTACGAACTCTAGGGTTGTTTGTGACACTTATAGGAATAGCCCAATAGATCGATCAGAAAGAATAACTTTGAGGTGGTTTCGTACCCTACAATAATCTCTTCGTTTGTTCTCCGCTACTAGTGACTTTGGAGTGACTCTTTGTTGCGCGTTGAGGGATTGTTATATGATCTAATTATGTTATCATTGTTGAGAGAACTTGCACTAGTGAAAGTATGAACCCTAGGCCTTGTATCCAAGCATTGCAATACTGTTTTCGCTCACTTTCTTTACTAGTTACCTTGCTGTTTTTATATTTCCAGATTACAAAAACCTTTATCTACCGTCCATATTACGCTTGTATCACCATCTCTTTGCCGAACTAGTGCACCTATACAATTTACCATTGTATTGGGTGTGTTGGGGACACAATAGACTCTTTGTTATTTGGTTGCAGTGTTGTTTGAGAGATACCACCTTCATCCTACGCCTCCCACGGATTGATAAACCTTAGGTCATCCACTTGAGGGAAATTTGCTACTGTCCTACAAAACTCTGCGCTTGGAGGCCCAACACGAGTGTACAAGAGGAAGGTTGCGTACTAGACATCAGCGCCTCCTGGGGGGCGTCGTGTGAGCTTGTGGGGCGCCACCCAGCAAGCCTGCGGTACCCCCTTCTGCTATAAGGTGCCCTAGAAAAAATTGGAAGAAGACTTTCGGGAGGAAGCGTCGGTGTCTCGAGGCGGAACCTAGGTAGGGGCACTTTAACTCTCCGGCGGAGCGATTCTGCCAGGGATACTTCCCTCTGAGAGGGGAGAATCGAATCCATCGACATCACCAACTATCCTCTCACCATGGGAGGATCAATCTTCATCAACATCTTCACCAGCACCATCTCCTCTCAAACCCTAGTTCATCTCCTATATTCAATCTTTGTCCCAAAACCTCAGATTGGTACATGTGGGTTGCTAGTAGTGTTGATTTCATCTTGTAGTTGATGCTAGTTGGTTTATTTGGTGGAAGATTATATGTTCAGATCCTTACTCATATACAATACCCCTCTGATCTCGAACATGAATATGATTTGTGAGTAGTTACTTTTGTTCTTGAGGACATGGAAGAAGTCATGTTATAAGTAATCATGTGAAGTTGGTATTCGTTCAATATTTTGATGATACGTATGTTGTTCTTCCTCTAGTGGTGTTGTGTGAACATCGACTACATGATACTTCACCATGTTTAGGCTTAGCATAAGGTATTGGCATGTAATAAGTAGATGATGGGTTGCGCGAGTGACAGAAGCTTAAACCTAGTTTATGAGTTATGCTGTAAGGGGCTGATTTGGATCCATATGTTTAATGCTATAGTTAGATTTATCTTAATTCTTCTTTCGTAGTTGCGGATACCTGCGAGAGGGGGTAATCATAAGATGGTTGCTTGTTCAAGTAAGAATAACACCCTAGCATCGGTCCACCTACATATCAAATTATTAAAGTAATGAACACGAATCAACTAAACATGATGATCGTGACTAGATGAGAATTCACATATGTCCTCGAAAACGCTTTGCTTTATATATACGAGAACTTTTCGGCTTGCCCTTTGCTATAAAAAGGATTGGGTCACCTTGCTGCACCTTTGTTACTATCGCTATTTGTTACTCGTTGCGAACTACCTTGCTACAAAACTATCGGTTACCACCACTTTTAGTACTTGCAGAGAATACCTTCCTGAAAATCTCTTGTCTTTTTCTTCTGCTCTTCGTTGGGTTTAACACTCTTACTTATCGAAAGGACTATGATCGATCCCCTATGCTTGTGGGTCATCAGGAGTCTAGCAGCTAACTCTGACATCCTTTCGAAGATCCAACCGTTTAGATTGTGTGGAATTTGTCGTGTTTGCAACTCCTCCAAATTTGAGGTCGGTCAGATGATTCACACTCCGAGAAACGTCTGAGAAGTGCATCAATTTGTGAATTGTTTTACGCGAAAACAAGTTCGACCCGAGTTCATCTTTCTTTCTTTTTTGTGAGAAAACTTCCAATCTATTCATCTTCAATCATGGCAATACAACGAACACCAGAAATAATAAAAATTACATCCAGATACGTAGACCACCTAGCGACGACCACAAGCACTGAAGTGAGCCGAAGGCGCGCCGCCGTCATCGGCCCTCCCTCGCTAGAGCCGGGTAAAATTGTTGTAGTAGACAGTCGGGAAGTCGTCGTGCTAAGGTCCCATAGGACCAGCACAGCAGAACAGCAGTAGCCGCTGATGAAGAGTAGCGTAGATCAAAGGATCCAACCTAAAGAAACACAAAGGTAGATGGACTACGACCAGATCCGAGCAAATCCATCAAGGATAGATCTGCCGGAGACACACCTCCACACGCCCACCGACGATGCTAGACACACTACCGAAACGGGGACTAGGCAGGGAGAAACTTATTCCATCTACAGGGAGCCGCCGTCGTCTCGTCTTCCTGAGCAAAACACAAACCCTAACAAAAGTTGAAGAAACATCCAATAACGGAACCCTCCCGCTGGCAAGAGTCGGGATCCACCGCGCCGCCATGGCTCTAAGGCCAGCGAAAACGAGGCGGACTGGGGGCGGCGGCGGCGGAAGGCAAAGGAACGCTAAGCTTTTCTCAGGAAGGAGGTGTTGCTCTTTTTTTCCTTTTCGAGTTCATCTTTCTTCGTGTACGGGCTAATAAACGACGATTTTTTTGGGGGGTCGTGTGATTCATGTACGGGCTAATAAACGCAAGATGGAGGAAAGGTGCCACTGGGCAAGACTACAGTATAAATCATCTCTAACATACATTTTATAAAGCATTTGTTGTTAGTTATACAACTGGTCAATGTGTAACCTAAAATACCAGAGGGGCCGATAAATAAACCCAGAGTGAGAAAGTAGGTATTTGTACAACCGCCAACGAACTCGGCCTTTTTTCTACGGGTTGGGTGCCATTTCTAGTAATACTAAATCGCGATGCTGTAGCAAACACTCAAAGCTGTAGTCGTCAGATGCGGATGCATCCTCTGATAGGCGCCATAAATGGCGGAATCAATGAATTACGAGAGAGTGAGCATGCAGAGGATGGTGGGAGGAGGCAGGCAAGTAAATGATCTTGCAGCTGCAACTGCTCGTGTGTTTCGCAATTGAATGGTGACGAAGCGACGGGCCGGTATGACCTGACATAGATGCATGGCCATGGCCACAGCCACAGCCAGAGCTAGGAGCAAAGTGGTTGGAGAGATGGAGGCGACGAATTGAATGGTCTGCCCACGTACGCACAGTCCTGCGTGTACTGATCGAAAGCACGTATGGCCATCACGTTAGAGAGGTGGATTAGTAGCAGGAGTTATGCACGCACACGCACTGCAGTGGTCAGAGTCTTGATGGGATGGGATTATTAGGGAGGCCGCCAATCAGAGTTTTTGATTCGGGCATGGTGGGCCGTGAGTTGGTACAATCCACCTACAAATCTCAGCACGCTGCTCCTCCTTTCTCTTCGTCCTTTATTAATTGGACCGTACTATGCTCCACCGGCACTACTAGAACGGTGGTAGTGCTCCACGGCCAAAACACTACTAGTAGGAGACAGGGAGGGAGGCCTCCACCGTCTAATTGTTTCTTTCCGGCCGTCCAGCGCCGGCAGGCAGCGAAGCTAGGGCAGATCGATCGAATCAACAGCCGCGCGCCGGCCGCCGGACAAGATGACGGGTCGCCCGGTGTTCGTGCTCTTCGGCTCCTCCATCGTACAGTACAGCTTCAGCAACGGCGGATGGGGAGCTACCCTCGCCGACGTCTACGCCCGCAAGGTACCACCGCCCCGCCCCGCCCTAACATTAATTAATTATCCCTCCCCTTAATTTCTCTTTACCCTCCTGTTGCCGTGTGATGTAATTCCAGGTGTGATTGCGGCTTACCTCACATCACACTCACACTCAGTCATTCGACCTAACCTAGATGCATGATTATCAGATCACTCGTCATATGCATCTGCAACTACATCCTTCCGTCCAATTTAACTTTATTAATCACGCACTGCCAGTAAAAAAAAATTCCCTAACTCTGACAACCAAAACTTTTAATTTTCGATTCACCATATTAGTGTAAAATTCTAGCAGAGTGGCCCCCTACCATTTGCGCGGATATCTGTTGTTCTTGTTGATCTTTTTTTTCCCTCTCGATTAATGTGAGATTTGCAGGATTTCTTGATTTTTTTTTTCTCGAATACGCACGAGTGTGCGTATCATCTATTAAGAGAAGAAGGGGAAAAGAACCCCAAAATAGTTTACAGGGCACGGCTACATGACACCCACGTCAACTCCACCTAACTCTACCCGGCACACTATGTGACTACTCGCCCTGCGCCCGCCTTAGAGCTGCCTCGATGCCCTGGTGCATATCGTCATCGCCGCGGAGCAGTCCCGCGTCTTTCCATAGCACGTATTCGCTAGCGATTTTCCTCAACAAGTCTCCAAGACATGGAGTCCTGCCATTGAACACAACTTCGTTCCGGTGCTTCCACACCTCCTAGAGGACTAGCAAGCAAGTCGCACGCCGAGGCCTTGCTCGCTTCTTGGTCAGCCTGTCCAGCCCGCTGCGCACGTACCAGTCCGATAGCGTCTCTTCCTGGCGAGGCTCAGCATGCCCCATGCCCAGCGCGGGCAGGACTTGAGTCCACACTTGTCAGACGAAAACGCAGTGCAGAAGCAGGTGGTTTATCGTTTCATCATGTTGATCGCACAACGGGCATGCGTCCTGGTGTGGCAATCCCCGCCTTGCCAGTCGGTCCGAGGTCCAGCACCTCTCCTTAGTGGCTAGCCAGGAAAAGAACCTGCATCTGAGCGGCGCTCGCGAGTCCCACGAGAGCGAAGCCGTGGGTGAAACCTGGAGCCCCCAAAACTTGGCCTGGTAGGCCGAGCTGGCCGAGAATTGCCCCTCCTTGCTCCAGGCCCAGGTAATAGCGTCGTTGTCGTGCTCGTTCAGGCGGGTGGCCGCCACCGCGGGCCATAGGGACAAGAATTGCTCCAAGGTGGTGTGGTCGATGGCCGGCCCGAGGTCACGCGCCCAAGCATCTGAGGCTATGGCTTCGTAGACGGTTCTAGATTTCTTCACACGCGCCGGGATGCGGTCATAGAGACGTGCCGGGATGCGGTCATAGAGACGCGCCGGGATGCTGTCATAGTACTCGTCTACCGCGTTTGCGATCTCCTCCTGATTCGTGAACGTCTGCCCGTTGTGTTGCAAGGAGAGGATGGCATTCTTACGTTGGCAATGACAGGCCTGACGATGGAAGTATGCGGTGTTGGCCTCGCCATCTCTGAGCTGCAGCAACTCGATCTTTGCCTTGCTATTGTCCTCTGCAACGACGCCAGCCCGAGTAGCTTCCGCTTGAGCAGTCTGCGCAAGGCGTGCTCGTCCAGGGAGAGAGCCCTGGAGTCCATGGCCTCATCAAGCCGAGCAATGACCTCAAGGGCAATGAGGTTCTACATCCTGACATTTCCACCACCGATCGCTCCAACGTTGCAGTGCTTTGGCCGTGGCTCGCAATTTGTTATCCAAGGTTAGGAAGGCATTATCGTGCAGGGGGACCGACTGCCAAGCCGTTTCCACCGTCTCGTGGAACCCATCGGCCTTGGGCCAGAACGCCTCAAAGCGGAATCGCCTCCCCATCATGATATCGGCGTTGAGGTCAAGCAGGAGGGGGCAATGATCAGAGACTGCAGATCCCAGGGCGGTCAGGAGGCAAGTCGGGTAGAGATCTTCCCAGCAGCTCGTGGCAAAAACGTGATCAATCTTTTCTAAGGTCGGCCTGAGCCTCTCATTCGACCAAGTGAATTTTCTCCCGTTCGGATACAGCTCTCGCAGCTCTAACCTGTTAAGCTTGGCACGGAAGCGGGCCATCATGCGGTGGTTCACGGCGCTGTTGTTCTTGTCCTCCGGGTCTACCAAGAGATTGAAATCTCCAGCAACTATCCATGGGCCTGCATGAAGATCCCGGATATCAACCAGCTCTTGTAGGAAAGCGATCTTATCCTCGTTGCTTTGAGGCCCATATACTCCCGTAAGCCACCATTGGCCTCCACTTGCCGGCCGGACCAGCCCCGTGAGCGTGTTCGTAGTGCGATGAGGATTCGAAACTGATGCCATGGTGGCATCCCAAGCAAGCAAAATTCCCCCACGGGTTCCCACAGCAGGAAGGTACTCGAAATTCTCAAATCTATTACCCAGACAGGATTTCTTGATTAATGTGTTCCTTGAATGTCACTTGTTATTCATGGATATGTAGATCGATTATATTTTGCAAATTTATACTAACAAACAATATAACTAGTGACAGCGTCCAAAATGCATATAATTTTGGATAGACCAAGCAAGTACTCCTATCTTGTGCACCTGCCTATGTGATATGTTTGCTTTGTCTCTTTTCAATAGAATATTTCCATCGTTCCTTTTTACACAACACACTGAGCGGGATACTTTTAAGGTAGGTTATGACATCGTTTTAAAAGTGCGCACCACTGGAATACAGTATCCCTACTATATTTTTGTTGTTGTGACTTGCTGTAGGCCTACAATTTTAACCTACATTTTATTTTTCTTGTTCAGCAAACCCGTTAATCAGAACATTTAGAATTTATATGAAACTGACGCAAAATAAAAATGGGAAATGTATAGAGCGAATGACAGTGAATTTTTCCCAGGCGCAACATGCAGCTGGCCGTCAGATCCGACAATAGGCTGAGTGCAGACACGGGACGGTCTGCATGCTTGGATCGACTGATGGCCCTGAATGCGTTGCGCCTCCATGACAAGGCGCGAAAGCTCGCGCTGAATCGACATCCAAGAAAAATAGACTGTTCCAATGTTTTGCAAAACACTTCGGGCTATTTTTACAGATTGTGTCTTAGTATTGTCAAATATGTATAACACTTAGATTAGAGAAAATGCAAGAAATATATGATAATTAAATACTACTTGTACTCTTTTGACGGAAAATCAAATACTCATGTCAATAAGGCATTTTTAAGAAACACTTGCGAAAACAGAGCAGAAGCAGGATCATAGACCAAATCAAAGTATATCAGCTCTTTAATTTGGACACTATCATGAACCAATGCTAAGAACAATCCGGTTGACTGATGTGTGTGTGTGTATTCAACTCGTTCCAGGCTGATATTGTTCTCAGAGGATATATTGCATGGAACTCAAGGCGAGCACTTCAAGTCATTACCAAAATTTTCCCCAAGGTCCGATGCTCTCTTCAGACCAGCTAGTTAATCCTACATTTTTTTTATATCATCTCTGCTCTCTTTTTTCGAAAAGGGGATAACCCTGGCCTCTCCATCATATGATGCACACAGCCATTTTATATCATCTCTGCTGACTAGATAATTCTAACTTGAGGAGTACTCTTTTTTTCTGATATAACATAACTGTTGATTGGCTGCAACTCTTGTTTGTTTTAATTAGGATTCAGCAGTGCAGCCTAGCTTGGTTGTAGTTTACTTTGGTGGCAATGATTCGATTGCTCCGCACCCTTCCGGGCTTGGACCTCATGTGCCACTTGAGGAGTACATGGACAACATGAGGAAGATAGGAGAGCACCTCAAGAGCCTGTCCAACAAGACTCGTGTGATCTTTCTGAGCTGCCCGCCGCTCAACGAGGAGCTGCTCAAAAAATCAACCAGCACTGCACTCAGCGAGATTGTGCGGACCAACGAAACCTGCCGTCTCTACTCTGAAGCATGTATATCTGTATCGAAAGAGATGGACATCAAGGTGGTCGATCTTTGGAACGCCATGCAGAAACGAGAGGACTGGGCCACAGCATGCTTTACGTGAGTTTGGAATCCATTTTTCTAGCTTGTTCCTTCTCTCTTGTTTACAATTATCTGAAGAGAAGAATCAAGTAAGCAATGACTCTGAATTTGTAGGGACGGGTTGCATTTGTCGGAAGAGGGGAGCAATATAGTTGTGGAAGAGATCCTGAGGATCCTCAAGGAGGCGGAATGGGATCCATGCCTACACTGGAAGGCGATGCCGACCGAGTTCGGGGAGGACTCGCCCTACGACCTTGTCGCCTCCAGCGGCAAATCGACCATCAACCCATCCGAGTGGACTTTCCACAGGAAAAGATCATGGGAATGAACGGATCGCCAGGACATGTGTGAGATCGAGCAGCTGCACGTGATATTTTGCGCCGGTGCTCTTCGGTCGCTTTGTGTTATTCATCTGATGGAAGAACGTGATAAGATGTTTCTGAATTGCAAGGGTCCATCGAGTCGTAGAATTAATAATGGACATGTTTGAGTTGAACAAACGTTGAGCTAAGTTGGGGGTGGATGGATCGCTGATGTATACCGGCCTCAAAGATGTAGTGTTCTACGTTTCCTAGTATGAATTGAGCATGCATGATCATCTAGCGACATGTTTGGATCAATGCTGGAATTTCGTGGCAATGGATTCGATTGTATACTCATCAGTTGCCTAGCTGCATCAATCGATGCAAAGGCTGGAGTTATCCTCCTATTTACCAGTTTTGTCCTCTGATTTATTTATTTGACAAGGAACACCGTGCATTCTATTCAACTAGCGGACGCTGCTAAATCGCCGGCCACAGCACCAATTACATCAGAGGGCAAATCAGTGAGCCAAACAGCCACAGCACCAGTTACATCAGAGGGCAAATCAATGAGCCAAACACGTTGACTTCTTGATTCAATCCTCGCACCATGCGTAGCTAATAAATGTGCAGGCACATTACATTCACGGGGATTGAACTCAAACCTTGATGCAGCTTGGAGCTCGCCGGGCGGCGTGGGTTGGGCAGTGGCCCGGCGGCCTGCTGCTCCGGCCGTGGGTGTCTCCACGGCAGCTTGGCAGGCCGGCTGTCGCGTCGGCTGGCATGTTCCGGCGTCGGCTCGTCCGCAGGCGGCTTGTGTCGGCCTTCGATCCCTCTCCTTGTCGTGTGGGCGCTACTTTCGTCGAAGGGTTGGCCCTCTTCCAGTTGTGGTCCATCGCTCGTTCGCGTCCGGTGTTGCAGGACTGAGCTCGTCTCGCGCCTGGCAGTAGGAATGGTCAATGGAGGCCGGTTTTGGCCGACCTTTTGGGTCCCCGCGCTTGGGGGCCCCAGGGGTGCGAAAGGCAGGGCCTTTCCGCTCGTCTCTTTGATTGGGGTAGCGGCGGGTCTCGAGTGAGGTGGTGTCAAAGTATTGGATGCCGGGGCGGCGGCCCTGGTGGTGGTAGCGCGGTGCTCATGGGCAGAGCCCGTGGCTCGGTGCTGCCCAGTGGCCATGGCCGTGTGAGCGGCATGGTAGGGGTGTGTGGCGTTCGGTGACGGTGAGTGTTGCCCGGGGTGAAATTTTGTTCTATCTTCGGACGGACCGGCGGCAGCGAAGCTCGTTCCCTTCTTCAAGGCGTTGTCGCGGCTCTCATTTTCCGTCGTGTTGCTCCAGGGGAAACTCTGATCCTCGGATCGGGCGGTGGCGGCGCCCCGATTGAAGGAAATATGCCCTAGAGGCAATAATAAAGTATTATATATTTCCTTATATCATGATAAATGTTTATTATTCATGCTAGAATTGTATTAACCGGAAACATAATACATGTGTGAATACATAGACAAACAAGAGTGTCACTAGTATGCCTCTACCAGACTAGCTCGTTAATCAAAGATGGTTATGTTTCCTAGCCATAGACATGAGTTGTCATTTGATTAACGAGATCACCTCATTAGGAGAATGACGTGATTGACTTGACCCATTCCGTTAGCTTAGCACCCGATCGTTTAGTATGTTGCTATTGCTTTCTTCATGACTTATACATGTTCCTATGACTATGAGATTATGCAACTCCCGTTTACCGGAGGAACACTTTGTGTGCTACCAAACGTCACAACGTAACTGGGTGATTATAAAGGTGCTCTACAGGTGTCTCCAAAGGTACTTGTTGGGTTGGCGTATTTCGAGATTAGGATTTGTCACTCCGATTGTCGGAGAGGTATCTCTGGGCCCACTCGGTAATGCACATCACTATAAGCCTTGCAAGCATTGTGACTAATGAGTTAGTTGCGGGATGATGTATTATGGAACGAGTAAAGAGACTTGCCGGTAACGAGATTGAACTAGGTATCGAGATACCGACGATCGAATCTCGGGCAAGTAACATACCGATGACAAAGGGAACAACGTATGTTGTTATGCGGTCTGACCGATAAAGATCTTCGTAGAATATGTGGGAGCCAATATGGGCATCCAGGTCCCGCTATTGGTTATTGACCGGAGAGGTGTCTCGGTCATGTGTACATAGTTCTCGAACCCAAAGGGTCCGCACGCTTAAAGTTACGATGACAGTTTTATTGAGTTTTGATGTACCGAAGGAGTTCGGAGTCCCGGATGAGATCGGGGACATGACGAGGAGTCTCGAAATGGCCGAGACGTAAAGATCGATATATTGGACAACTATATTCGGACTTCGGAAAGGTTCCGAGTGATTCGGGTATTTTTCGGAGTACCGGAGAGTTACGGGAATACGTATTGGGCCTTATTGGGCCATACGGGAAAGAAGGAAAAGGGCCTCAAGGGTGGCCGCACCCCTCCCCTTGGTCTGGTCCGAATTGGACTAGGGAAGGGGGGCGCCCCCTTCCTTCCTTCTCCTTTTCCCTTCCTCTTTTCCTATTCCATATGGGAGGTGGAATCCTACTAGGACTAGGGAGTCCTAGTAGGACTCCACACTTGGCGCGCCCCCTCCTAGGGCCGGCCTCCTCCTCCCTTGCTCCTTTATATACGGGGGCAGGGGGCACCCCATGGACACACACTTGATATACGATATTTTAGCCGTGTGCGGTGCCCCCCTCCACCATATTACACCTCGATAATACCGTTGCGGAGCTTAGGCGAAGCCCTGCGTCGGTGGAACATCATCATCGTCACCACGCCGTCGTGCTGACGAAACTCTCCCTCAACACTCGGCTGGATCGGAGTTCGAGGGACGTCATCGAGCTGAACGTGTGTAGAACTTCGGAGGTGTCGTGCGTTCGGTACTTGATCGGTCGGATCGTGAAGACGTACGACTACATCAACCGCGTTGTGATAACGCTTCTGCTGTCGGTCTACGAGGGTACGTGGACAACACTCTCCCCTCTCGTTGCTATGCATCACCATGATCTTGCGTGTGCGTAGGAATTTTTTTGAAATTACTACGTTACCCAACACCGATACCGTAACCTTCCTTTGGAGCCCACAGCTCATCGTATGCGGTTTCATCTTTTCACGGTGGCGTGTTCACGACTGAAGCTCCTGGTTGCTCTTGTAGTGCTAGGGGTGGTGTTGTTGGGTTCAGCGCCTATGTTTCCTGCCTTGGGTTTGCGTGTGTTGTGATGAGGCGTGTTTATGTCGGTTTGTTGTTGATCGTTGCTTTATAGATTTATATATAAAGCGGAGCGAAAGCATTTTTCGATAATGCTTCAGAGATGCCTGAAAAATTACCCGCCGCTGCAAATATGACTTCACCATCTGTATCCCGGCCAATACATCCCCATCCTCCTGTCCTGGACTCACTGATGAAATTTGTATCGCTGTTGATCATCACCGCGTTCGCAAGGGATTTTGCTTTCTAGGGCATCTGCAACGACAACCCGTAAAAAACCTCTGGCATTCGTCCGCGGATAAAGGGGGGCCAGTCCGCAAACATGGACGCGGGAGGTGGACATCCAACGCTAGCCGCAAACATTTGAAACTGTTTTTCAACAAACCGGATGAAATTCATGCAAACACAGCTGGATTTCGTACAAACATGACGAATTTCGTACAAACACGGCGGATTTAACTACATTTAAAACAAACAAAAAGACCCGCCCTAAACCTATCCTACGGTGGTGGCGCCTGGCGTCCAAGCCCGTGTCGTCCTCCTTCCGTCGTCTCCATGAGCACCGACGATAAGACCGATGAAGTGAGGGTGCGGTCTCCGGTGAGGAAGAGTAGAACACGGGAGATGGACTGGCCCACATGAGACACCAGGCCCCGCCGCCTCCCGTGGCCTACTCATTCCCGGAGGAGTCCGCACCTTGTCGGTCGCCGGTGAACATGAAGTCCACAAGGGAAATTGTGGCGCCTTGGTTGTCGTCGTCCCACCGGGCCGGCTGATGGTTCATCAGCAGCACAT